>NW_008356676.1:926643-971002 GCF_000622305.1 Nannospalax galili
ATATATATTCACTATCATTATTTAAGTCTGCCTTGTAAAGAGATGGCATGCTTACAGCCACTTGTGAAAACGATGGACTCTTGCTCTGGAGAGTGTTACTGAATATGTTAATGCTTTAATGAAATGCTTCTTCTAATCATGTAGTTACTAAAAATTTCAAAAAAGCTCTCCTACCTGCAGGCCTCTCTCCAGGGTAAGTCCATTGTGCCCTTCGCACCTTGACTCCCCCAGCCTCATTCACCGTCCTATCTCCCCCTCTGGTCTCTCCTCCTAGCCTGGGTCCTGTCCCATTCCTTGTCTTGGGGCCCCAGACACCTGGGGAACCACTACTGCTTCCTGATCCTCTTCATCCAGACCAACTCAGTGCCTTCTCTGGTCCCCAGGAGCACTCTGGGCCTGGCCCCACCCTAACCTCACTCTGCTTCACTGGGCCTGCACCACCCACCAGCCTCTTTCCAGGATGCAGGGGGTGACCTTTCTTCTTCCTGATCCTTTGCCTCCAGACCAACCCAGCTCCTCAGTGCAGTCCCCAGGAGGCCTTGGGGCTGCTTCCCACGCCCATCTTCCTTTGCATCTCTGGGTGTCACAGACACCAGCTGCCCGAGACCAGCATGTTTCCTGGGCCCAACTCCCAGGCCAGTCCAATCCCAAAATTCCTGAGGCCAAAATCTTTCCTGGAGGGATCCAAAGCTTAGGAGAAAGCCTGAGAGCATCTGATCCTCATCGGACTTGGGCCTCTGTGGGAATCCCTGAAGAAAAAAGCAATCCAGCCACTCCAATATAAAATCAAAAGAGAGAACAGGAAGGTTAGATGAACCAGCTTTTCATGGCCAAAAAGTAAACCACAAAGACACATAAAGTTTGCAAAAAGAAGCAGACCTAAACTTGAACACCTGAGCCTCACACAAGAATCAGAAACTACAAAAGAAATTCACATGTCAAAACTGGCTGCTCTTGCAGAGGACCTGAGTTTGGTTCCCAGCACCCACATGAAGGTTGACAGGCATAACACCAGCTCCAAGGGATCAGACACTCTACAAGCACCTGTACACAGATACATACACAAAAGACCTCTCCCCCCAAAAAATCTTGCAAAAACCTTGATGGAGTGCATAATGATGAAATACACTTTTTGATGTGTAAAAAAGTCAAAAGCAAGTTGGGGTGGTGGCACATGCTTTTAATCCTAGCACTTGGGAGGTAAAGGCAGGCGGATCTCTCTGACTTCAAGGCCAGCCTGGTCTCTATGGTAGTTCCAGGACAGCTGGGACTACAGGGAGACCCTGTCTCAAAAACACCAAAAAATAAAAAATAAAATAAAATAAAAAAGTAAACCCATAAAATTCAGCAGACTTTTTTTCTTTTGAAACAAGGTGTCACTCTGTAGTCCAGACTAGCCTAGCTAGTCTCAAATGCATGGCATTTGGAGGTGAACCACCATGTCCAGCTAAAGATAATTTTACAAAACTAGAATAATCTCACTAGAGAATTTCAAACTGGTATGGATATGTTAAGGAGGCTGAGACTCATGAAGAGTTAAAACCAAAGCCCCAGCTGTCAACCTTCAAGTTCTATAAGGAAAGATACACCCAAGTCTTAAGAAATTAAAGCCCAGTCCTCATGACCTGACACTATGATGAGAGAATCATCAGATCAGAAAGGACAGCTGCACAAAGGTGCTAACTTGAAAGCTCAGCAATTTGCCAAGCAACCCAAGCTATTCAGGGGTGAAGCAAGTTCCCCTAGAACCCTATTGAGTCAAGTTCTATGCCAACTTTTCAACAGGTAATGATACAATTAAAGGAAGGCTCATTTCCTGGCAGAAAGGAAAAGCCTTTGAGCTACTGTGAGACAAGAATGTCTTCTTCAAAGTTCCTTTCAGGTTGTCTAGCCTAAGTGTTATTGAACAGAAGGGAGTTAAGTATTAATTTTAAAGATGCTCTATAGAAGTTATATATTTTTGCCATTTTCTAGGGTTCTCCTAGTGTTCCATATTATAAACTTCCTGTATCTTATCTTCCATTGGTTCACTTTAAGGACTCTGAGCTCAAGCAAACTACTTTTTTATGTTGGAAATTTATCTTCCCTTATAGGTATTATATTTTCATCTCACAAGAAATATTCATTTTTACCTACCCCAATCCTTCCTTTCTTTAAATTTTAGCATGAATCTGCCATAGATTAGCAGAAATCATTTACCATAAGCAGCAATGGGCACACATCTAAATATGAATATTTGCATAGATAAAACTCCTCCAAATTAGTAACAAAAAGGCAGTCCAATAAGGCTGATGGTGCACGCCTTTAATCCTAGCACTCAGGAGGCAGAGGCAAGCAGAATAGTAGGCTAGGCTAGAGGCTTTAATCTTTTTAAGAATTGTTTAAAGTCAAGGACTTAGCAGTGATAATGTGCCTACATTCAAAAGACCCTGGGTTCAATCCTTAGCTGGGGTTGGGGGGGTGAAGTCTAATAAACATGATAAAGTGCTCAACCTCAAGAGTAACCAAAGAATATTAGCAACAACAAAATGATGGGAATTTGTAAAGATCTATAGCATTCATAGAACTTGTTTTGTCCACTGATAGATCCTAAACACCCAGCAGCAGCATAATAACAAAATGGACAAAATATATTATGTGTACAAAATATATGAAATATACACAAAGGATTTAGCACAATGGCATGGTACATGTTAAATCTAAAAAGATTCAAAGGAAGGTTCTAGAAAATAAACTGATATTCTCTAGGTTAAATATACGAACTTTTATAAAGTCCTAAAAAGCTAAATTGAGATAGGGTTAATAGGCTAGGAGTCAGAGATCAGGGACAATGGACAACCCCCTCATTAAACTATCCCCTCCTCTTTGTACTCTTAATGACATCAACTACCTGCTCTTGTCCACTCAAAAGGAGGGAGTATTTTGCTCTCCCAGGTCTTGAAAATCATCTCCAGACACAAAATTCAGGGCATATACAGTCCCCCAACATCCTCTTCAGATGACTACTATATGGTCTTCCACCAGGAGCACTCTTAAGAGGCAATCCTTGACACTGAGTATGCTCATGGTCTCAAGAGGCAATCCTTGACACTGAGTATGCTCATGGTCTCAAAGACCTGCACAGAGCATGTGACCGCTTCACTAGCAGCAACAGAACTACAGAACTCCTAATTGGCTGTGCATGTATAAATATCTTACTACTATCAACCCTCCCCCATAAACACACAATTAACTATAACAAAAATGCCATGACCTTCGCCAGTCAAGTCCTCACTGGCAAGGTCGCCTGCTGTGTATCCAGTGTTCATACTTTGGTGTCTTCATACATACACTTTTATTTCCTTTTTGAAATAAATCTTTCTGGATTGTGGTGTCCACTGATGAGTTCTTTTACCATGAAACCAAGAACATGGACAAAAAGAGCTCTGACCTCCCTGGCCTACTTCCCCTACAATGAGGTTATTTTAATTTTAAATCTTTGTAGGACAGCAGTAGTTATAACATTTTACTAATTCAGCAATTCAAAATATATGAGATAAATAGCTGCATCTATAATTCCAAAAGGATTTTATTTCAAGAACTGAAGGCATTTTATTAGGAAATATTAACCCCTTAGGCACTCTTTTTTTTTTTTTTTTTTTTTTTTTTTTTTTTTACTTTATTCTAACAATTTGGTAAAGCTACCTTGTATTTAAAAATAAAAATGTGGGGCTGGAGAGATGGCTCAGTGGTTAAGAACACCTGCTTCTTCCAGAGGACCCAGGTTCCCAGAACCCATATGTCAGCTAACAACCATCAACACCCTCTTCTGGACTCTGGGAGGCATTGCACACAACTGGTGCACTTACATACATGTAAGCAAAACACTCATACACATAAAATTAAAAATAAATAAAAATGCAACTCAATTCAATTTAATTAAGTACTCTGATCTTACCCCTTTTGGTTCCCCAGGCCCATTCTCCTGGGGAGTATCCATAATCCTAGGATTAGGGCTAGGGTTATGCATAGGGTGAGGATTAGGTTTAGGGTTAAATTTAGGGTTTGTTTAGGGTTATGTTTGGGTCTGGGGTTTATATTTAGGGTTAGGATTAGGGTTAGGGGCAGGGTTAGGGTTTGAATTACGTTTAGAGTTAGGTTTAGTTTGAGTCTTCTCTGCCTAGTTCCCTTTCTAAGACTATATTGCCCAGGACTATCTTGCCCTCCGGTTTTTGGCTGTCAGAAGAACAAAGGTTGGAAGCCAGCACATCTTAGTCCCCCGATTCTTTCTCTTCTTGATCCTCTTGGGCTGCAGCTCTGATGCATGACCTCTTCTCCATGCTTAGAACCCTCAAAAGCACAATTTAGAGCCTCACCCCTTCACCTGTAGAGTAACATTTCCTAGTTCTTGCAAGAACTATGCAATCAAGTTACAAAATAAAACTGAAAATAATCTCATAATGCCTTAAGAAATCTTACAATTTTGTGTTGGACTGCATTTATAGCTATCCTGTAGCCCATGGGTTGGAAGCCCCATTGTAGAGCCTTACAGTAAGGACTTCAGCTTTCCTATGGGTGATAGAAATGCCATTGCTTCAAGGAGAGGTCCAAGATTATTTTAGGATTCTAAGGATTACTCTAGTTGTGTTGAAAAGACTACAAAGGGCCAAAAGCAGGGTATTGTATTGGTTTTCTTTTCTGTGATAAAACACCATGACCAACACAACTTGCTATGGTTCCAGAGGGAGTCCATAATGGCAGAGAAGGCATGGTGGCAGGAGGTGGCTGGAGAGAAAGCTCAGCACTCACATATTCAAGCAGGTACAGGAAATAGTATGCCAGATTGGAAGTGCGCATGGCTATATATTCCCAATCCCACCCCCACTGACGTGCTTCCTCTGGCATGGCCACACTTCCTAAAACCTACCAAAACAGTGCCACCAACTGGAGACAGAGAGTTCAAATACTTGGAGCTGATGGACATTTATTCAAACCATACAGGTATAGAAACGAATTAGAAGTCTATTAAAAGATAATGGTAACTTGGACCATCATGAGCAGTGATGGAGTGGAGAAAGTGGTAAGATTCTAGATTTATGTTTTTTTCATTTGTTGTTTGTTTGCTTTTAAAGATAGGGTCTCACTATGTCCCTGGCAGGCCCAGAACTCTGTAGAACAGGCTGGCCTTGAATTCACAGATACGCACCTATCTCTGACTCCTAAGTGCTGGGATTAAAAGTGTACATCCCCACACCCAGCTAAATTTATGTATTCTGAAGGTAAAAATCAACAAAAATTTCTGACACTGAATGTGATATATGATGGAGAAGAATCTAGGATGTCAATTATTGTCCTGAGCAACCAGAAAAATGAAATTTCATGAGCTCTCTTTGGACTTATTTTTCTAAAAACATGATACGATGAACATAATAAATAAAGCTTAAGCAAGCCTACATGGGAATTCATAACACTTAAAGAGGTTTTTTTTTTGGGGGGGGGGAATCTCATCTAGAAAAGAAAAGAAGAGCAGGATAAGTCAAAGACATCCTTTGTCACCTGGCAGACTCAATTCTCAAGGGTTAATAGCAAGCAAATCACTTTTTTGCTGAACTCAGTGTTTTATGTTGTCTTATTATTTTGGTCAATTTCCACAAAGAAAGCTCTTTGAATTTAAACAACACCAAGTAAAAGGGAAAATAAAGAGAAGGAACAAGAATACTGACAAATCAGCAGAATTTCGGAGAGACATATCATATGGGTGCTTCCAAATAAGGAAGGGGGGGGGAGTGTGCTGGCAGCGTACCTCAGAGGGAGAATGTGTGAGTTCAGTCCCTACCACCCCCAAAAGAAAAAGGGAAAGGATTTACACACACACACACACACACACACACACACACACACACACACCATGGATACTTAAACAAAACCATCAGATATTTAAAAAGACATTATGAAGAGAAGTTTTCTCATTGCCCTACCCTAAACCTTAGAGCTGCATACATTTCCATATTAATATACTCAGTCCTTATCATCACTATTCCACTGCCAAAGCCACATACATTTGAATGTCTCATGAAAACATCACCTTGGATAAAAAAAGAGAGGTGAAGCTGGCAAAATGTCTATTTGCTCTGCTTTTAAGCCACTTAATTTCTTTTAAAACAAAGGCGAGCATTAATTTCTACAGCAAAGCTAATGAATAAAGAGGGTGGGGGGAAAAACATAAAAAAATCAAAAGCTAAACATGAGAGACAATTCTTAGGTGTATGGCAAATGAATATTACTCCACTCCTCAGCATAATTAATGAAATTTCCCCAAACTCATATCCTCACTATATAATGGTTTCTTAGAAATAATCTTTTTAAAAATTTTTTATTTATTATTTTTATTTCATGTGTATGTGTGTATTGCCTACAGGTAGGTAAGTGCACCCCTGTTGTGCAATGCCCACGGAAGACAGAAGAGGCTGTTGGATCCCCTGGAACTGGAGTTATGGACAGTTATCAGCTGTCATGTGGGTGCTGGGATTCGAACCCGGGTCTTCTGCAAGAACAGCCAGTGTTCTTAACCGCTGAGCCATCTCTCCAGCCCCAGGAATAATCTTTTCTTAAAAAATCTTTTATTATTTCTATTTTATGTGTATGAGTGTATTGCCTGTATGTGAGTGCACCTGTGTCATGCAATGCCGTGGAGATCAGAAGAGGGCTTCAGATTCCCCTGGAACTGGAATTAAGGACGGAACATAGCTTAAATACTACTTTGGCTATATTCAAAATGTTGCAAGTCTTGCCCACATTTTCTCCTAATAACATGAAAAGCTCTTTGCTCACATTAAACTATAATGTGAACAAATGTATCTAGTAGAAAATCTTGCTCTAGTAACAATCCAGTCCTGATGCCTTAGAGAGATATAACGTCCCTGACCTGCCACAGGTTTGCCAACCCTGCTGCATGTTTGCTTTCAAGTTCATAAACCTATGGATCCAGTGACAGTTAATTTTATGTGTCAGTTTGGCTAGGCTGCAATACAGGGTTACTCAAACACTGTCCTAGGAGCTGTGGTGAAGGTATTTTGTAGATGTAGTCAATACATTTATTAGTAACTTGAAGGCAAGAAGTATCTGATAATCTATGAGGGCGCTTCGACCAATCAGTTGAAAAGTCTTAAAAGCAAAGCTAAGGTTTCCCCAAGGAAGAAGAAATTTTGCTTCAAGAATCAGCACTAATGCATCTCAAGTCGGAGCCCAGCTTCAGGGTGGTAGAGAGCTTGCCTCGCATGCTCCAAGGCCTTGGGTTCAACCCACAGCACCTCACAAAAACAACTAATAAAAATTAAAGTCCTATCTTTAAATGTTTAGCCTGTAGGTTTGTCCTACAAATTTTAGACTTGTATAACTGCACAATCATATAAGTCAGTTCTATAAACAGACATGTAGATACATTTATTACTTTGCTCTGTTTCTCCAAAGAACCCTGACTAACACAGATTTCTGGCAGTCAAACCCAGAGCATCATACATCCTAGGCAAGTGCTCAACTGCCAAACTACATCCTCCTGCCCCCTACTCCCCAAATAATCTTTTAGGAATACTCTTTTGATTGTGTATTGCTCACAAATTAATTATGTTTTTAAACATTTGATCTTATTATTTATTACAAACTAGGCATAGGGCTAGGCCCAGAGATACAGATTAATAAAATGACCTTTTAAAAGTTACAAATTGAAGACCCAGCATAGTGATGCACCAAACACTGGGGAGGCAGAGGCAGGTGGATCTCTGTGAAATCAAGCCCAACCTGGTCTACATAGTGAGTTCTAGGCTAGCTGGGGCTACAGGGAGACCTTGTCTCAAAAACACAAAACAGAAAGTTATGAATTCTCAACTTCAAGAAAAAAGATGTCTCTCCAAACATCCAAGTTTATTTTTACTATCTTATTTCTCTATAAATGTGTCTAATTCCTTATAGAATTTCTTAGCTCTTTAAGCAATATTTCTAAAGATAAAAAAGAGCAACCACACCAATTGCTTATGAGTCTCAAAAGTCTATGTATCCGATGCTTCCAATTCTTAGGTTCAGATCTTGGAACAAGAGTACAAATTCGGATTATGGAAGAGAGTATAAATAAAAATTACAACACTCATGGGGTATAAAACAATTATTTCAAAGAATTTTTTTTTTTTTTTTTTTTTTTTTTTTTATAATTTTTTTTTTCATCTTTCCCTTACGGTACTGTCTCTAATCAGGCTGACCTTGAACTCACATAGATCTTCCTGACTCTGCCTCTTGAGCACTGGGATTAAAGAAAGGCACAACCCATCAAGCCTGGCTATTTCAAAGAAAATTTTAAGCTTTCACTTTAACTTGTTAGTATAAGGTAGTAAAGATAACCAAGTTAAAAAAAAAAAAAAAAGAAATAATTTCTTATGCACTCTAATACATTTTTCTTATGACGTCTCAATATAGTACCATAACTGTTTCTGAAAATAAGATGGCCTCTCAATGTGCTGGTTCTGAGTAGAATTGAGAACTCAAGTCACACCAAGACAGAATGTCCTAGTTTGTTTCTCCATTGCTGTAACAAAACACTCTGACCAATACCAACTTGGGGAGGAAAGGGTTTATTTAGTTTACATCTCCCAGGTCACAGTTCATCATGGAGCCCAAGGCAGGAACTCAGGGCAGGAACCTGGAAGCAGGAGCTGGAGCACAGGCCATGGAGGAATTCTGCTTACTGACTTGCTTCCCTGGCCCCTGCTCAGCCTGCTTTCTTATGCAATGCAGGCCCACCTGCTCAGGGGTGGCACCACCCACAGTGGCCTGGGCCCTCCCACATCACTCATCAATCAAGAAGATGCCGAATATGGTCACAGGCCAGTTCTATGGAGGCAATTCCCCAACTGAGGCTTCCTCAACCCAGGTATGTCAAGTTGACACAAATGCTATCCAACACACAGGATAAAAAAGACAGGGAAAACTAAGGGGTGGCAGAATAAGAAGAGACTCTCACTACTGGAACTGGTTTATGTCCTTGACACTGCTGACCAACTGCTAGAAAAACTGCCCACACAGAGACCATCAGTCTAGACTCCCTTTTCTGAGAGAGGTCTTAGGCAAGAGTACTGGGATTACTAGAGCTATTCTTAGACCTTAGACTCATGATGTGTTTTGATTTCCTTGTGTGATTTGGTAGAATTCTTCATACTTTTTGATCCACTTTTTTTTTTTTTCAATTTATTAGCACTTCTGTCTGTCTGTCTACAAACTTAAATACAGTGCCCCTCGCCAACTATCTTACTATCCCATTGGGGTAATCTTGTTAAGAGAGTAAGCACACCAGCACATTTTTACTGTATCTTTATAGATTATCATTTGAATAAATGTAACTTAAAAATTCCAAAATTACATTTATCATTACTGCTAAGGTATCTAAGTATACTTATCTCTTGATGTCCACACTTTGTTCTTTCTGTACACTTTCCTTTTGCTTAATAAACTCCAGCTTTGCTTCATAGTGACTCATCCTAAAATTCTTTCCTACAATATAAGTTGAGAACTTGGCTACACCTGGAATGGAGGCCCTGGAAGGGGACTCTCTGATATCTCCTGCTGCTAGTGACATCTCATGCCTATCATAGTTGACTCTCAATACATCTCTGCCTTCTGGTCTACCATCAATTCATGTAAAAATAATATGGTTGATTTCTATGCTTAGCACAGAAGACTACCACAGAAGAGTGTGTGTGTGTGTGTATAATTTATTTAATTTTTGGACAGTAGCTCAAGTAAATCAAGTTGACCTCAAACTTTCTGTGCAGCTGAGGATGACCTTGAACTTCTAATCCTCCTGTTCCACCTCCTCAGTGCTGAGATTACAAATATGTGTTACGATGTGCAGTTTTATGCAGTGTTGGTGATCAAATCTAGGGTTCCATGCATGCTAAGCAAGCACTTCACAAACTGAACTATATCACTAGACCAGTTATCTGCTATTAAATTGGAAGAAACACAAAACCACTATCAGTTGGTGAAGGTGGGTCCAGTAACTGACCTAGCTAACCCCATGGTGTATCCAATTCCATGAGTTTCTTTCCCTTCTTTCTGAGCTCTACTGAGATCCCAGGAACAGCATGCCTGACTGATGAACATCTTAAGGCAAAAGACTGAAAGTAGCCCATAAACAAATGAGATCTTGGTTTGAAATAAAGCTCTTAATGGCCTATCTTGAAATAATGGTAGACCAGAGTCAAACAATAATGGCCTAGAAATCCCCAATCTTTGCCTTTCCTTTTCCTATGTAAAGGAAACTGAGACTGCTTTAGGAATTAGGAAGATAGAGTCTAGGTAATGAGACCTCTGTGCTTCCCAGTGTGATCACTGAAATAAAGCTCCCTTCCTGCCTATTAGTTTCTTAGATTGCCTTTCAAGGATGAGCAACAGAGCCTAGTGCCTCAGGACTCTCTGGGGCCAAAGACTTTGCCCTAACTCTGGTAATAGTAGCTAGATCAAGCAAATATCCAAATATTAAAGAAATCAATGCTACTGCCAAATTCTGCCCTATTCATGTAGCTCCAGCCTTCTAAAACCTCTCCATTTACCTCTCCATTTCACTCACACAGCACACTGCAGTATTTGTCCACCTCACAATACTGTGTGCTTCTAGAGAGCAAGAAGCAGGCTTTATGTGCCTTTCCATTCTCAGTATTAAGCATGAACTAAATAAGATTAGTTATCTAAATGGATACAGGGATGAATGGTGGTTGGGCCTGAGTGTTTTGCTTCTGAGTCAGAGTCCTTTTGAGAAAAGCAGAGATAAAAATGAAGGATAGGTCAAGGTTAGCCCAAAGGGTTTTGGAAAAAGGAAGGTACAGAGAACAAAGATTACAAGTTGGTAACCTGAATTCTGATTCAGATTTTACCCTCAACTCACTATTACCTTAGGGTGTTACAATTTAGGGTCATGTGTGTGTTGGGAGAGGGGGAACAGAATCACCTATAAAAGATGTCCTCCTGGTTACTTTCTATTGCTGTGATAAAAACACTAACCAAAACCAGCTTGGGGAGGAAAGGGTTTATTTTATCTTTCATCTCCCAGGTCACAGTTCATCACTGTGGAAAGTCAGGGCAAGAACTCAGGGCTGGAACTCAGAGGCGAAACTGAAGCACAGACTGTGCAGGTAACTCTGCTTACTGGCTTGCTCCTCTGGCCTGTGTTCATTCAGCCTGTTGTATAAGACAACACAGGACCGTATGCCCAGGAGTGGCACTGCCTACAGTGGGTTGGGCCCTCCCATATTACTCAACAATCAAGAAAATGCTCCAGATATGGCCAGGTGTGTCAAGTTGACAAGAGACGCTCTCCAGCACAGATGTTAATATCTAAATCAATGTTAAAAACAGATTATCCAATTTCCTATGAAATATATTCATTTCATATATATATATATAGCGACAGGGTCTCCCTGTAGGCCCAGCTGGCCTGGAACTCACTATGTAGACCAGGCTGGACTTGAACTCAGAGATGAGGCTACCTGCCTCTGCCTCCCAAGTGCCAGGACTAGACTAAAGGTGTGTGCCACCATGCCCAGCTTTCCTATGGAATATTTTAAACACAGATTAGACAAGAGTAAAATATAAAGTCAGTTTTCATCTACATAATATTATGGGATAATCTCAAGATAATATCACAAGCAGACCAGTCAAAAAGGAGTAGGTTTCAAAGCCATTTTCTAATAAGAAAATCAAGCCTAATAATTCCAAAATGTGATTTCAGTGTTTAAAAAAAAATTGTTAGTAAGAAACAACTATAGTAGATTTGCTTTGTGGTTGTAGACTGCTAGGTCTAATGTTAAGTTTACTGAAGGAAAAAAAAAAAACCAACTCCTACCATTTCAGATACAGCTATATTCAAGGTTCAGTCTCTGGGAACTTCTTGTTTTATTTGGGTCTAGGAGTTAGTTTCTTTAACTTATTCATCATTGCTATTTAGTTCAGTGGTTCTAAATTTATTTATTTTATGTTTAAAGAATATTCTAAGTTTTGCTAAAATTTGAAGGGCGTTTTTCACCCAACTAATTCCTTTTGTCATTTTATTATTATATTGACTTTTACTGATTTTTTGTTGTTGCTGTTCACTGACTTCCTGAATTAACAGATCTGAGCTATTTACAATCTAAGTTCCAAACTATTTTGCTATTGTTGTAATCTGACTGAAATGTTCCTGACAGGTTAATGTTCTGAACATTGGTCCCTTAGCTCCTGGCGCTATTTGGGGAGCTTGTGAAAACTAGAAGTGGGGCCCAGCAGGAGGAAGCAGGCCACTGGGAGTGGGTCCTTGGAGGTATACTCCCTAGCCACATCCTTTCTTGATTGCTGCTTCCTACTTGGCCATAAAAATGAAACCTCTCTTCTACCACATGCACCTGCCACCATCACACAGGGCCAACAAGTCAGCCTTCCCAGCAACATCCCATCTCCATAACACTCAAACATAAACATCTCACATCAATAAAACTGTTATCAGTCTCAGACGCCATCAGAGGACATTCTTAGCCCTTTGATTGGTGGGAACTCTTTCTTTTGCTAAATTAATACATTTTGTTAGTCACAAGAAGGTAAAGTCAGAAACAGAGGTGGGCAAGGAGTGGCTGTTTATAGCTAAACATGGCCTTAGATAAAATGAACATAGGCTCTGGATTTGCAACATTCCAAACTCTTCACAGTCATTCAAGTGCTAATCAACTGGTCAGCCTTGCATTCACAGGACTTTCATTCACAGTTCCCCCAGTTGGCTAAGTCATCACATTTTGTGCATGCAGGGGTCACATATTATTTATTCCCATGTCTTTACCAAGAAGGCTCATTGCTAGAATCTGATGTAGATGAGTCTTAGTTGTAGGTGAGACAGAAGTCTTCAGGCGAGAGGAATAGCTAGCTAGTAAAGCCAGTAAGAAAGAAATTCCTGGATCATATCAAAACTATTAGCCATCATGATCTGGATCTTTTTTCTTTTCTTTGGGCCTCTGTATCAGACATAACATCTACATGTGACACATAACAGGATGATATACCTAAATTAAAATAATCAAGAACATTGTTTGGCCTAATGAAGTAAATGTAACAGATTAAGGCAACAAACACTAAAATAAAAATAAGATTTACTATGTTAGCCCCCTGGAATTCACAATTAATTTGTACCCTATGGACTATTTTATTTATATTTGGAATATTTAAACAAAGCTACTATCTTTAATCTTTGGGTTTTCTTTAGAACAGTTAGACCTTATAACTCGTGTGGAGTGGCTAGCTCTAACTCTAGCAGCTCTTAGCTGCATAATGACGTCATTTGTTTTATTATGTTGGTATCATACCAGATTTTAGTTTGGAAAAATAAATGAACATATTATAGAAGAAATTACATAATACAGTATTCTTTCTTCTAACTATGTCTTTATTTACATACCAAATAATAACATTAATAGAAACAAGAGAGCAAACTGTTAGAAATCAGAATTTTATAGGCTTTGTAGGCATAATCAATTATGTCCTTTTATTTTAATGGTTAGGGATAGAAATGGGAATCTAAAAGAAGTCATTTTAGTATTGTCCATTTCCTTTTATTAGTAAAATGGAGATATTGCTTAATTATTTTCTTAATTCCAGCTAACTGTACTATATAGGACACCTTAGAGGTTGGTTTAATCAAGGAGTATCAGTGCTCAACATACAAGATATCATGAATATTATTGTTAGAGATTGATGTCTTCTGTATAATTTGGATAAGAGTTAATCCAAATCTCTGAGTATTTTATACAAGGGTAAAAAAAAGTTACTTCAAGGTAACTAGTTAGAACAGACAGTGTCTTCTAATTATCTTATTAAAACTATAGAATAGCACTGGTCCTAACACTAATAGCCCTTGGTGTCCCTAACACTTTATAATCTCTATGGTATTCACAAATTTAATCTTTTCTTTCCCTCATTCAAACTGCATTTCAATATGCTCATATTTAAGACAGAATAAAAATTTGATAGGCTTACAGAAGTGGCATCATAAGCCCTTCCTTGAACTTTTCTTTCTGATGGCACCATGTTGTGATGTGTCATATCTCTACTACAGAACTTCTAGTAAAGAAAGACACACATTTGAACCAACACAAGTTGTCAAGAGTCATTCAATGAACAATATCTTGATGCAGGAGAATTCAAGATGGGACATCATGTCTTAAGGATAATTTCATCATAAGAATCAAATACCTTAAATATCTTATTTGCAACACTTTGTAACTTTTGTTATTTCTTCTTACTTAGGAATTCATCCCCTTTCCAAAAAACTATCTTTACTCTTATCGTGCTTACTTTAAGGCAGCAATTTTTTGACTGGTAATACTCATAGATTAAAATTTTCATTATACATTATTCATTCTTCTTTAAGGTGACCTCCAATCAATTCTGTTTTAAAGTTTAAGAATTTATAATCATATCTTGAAACATTTGAAGACCTTGAAAATTACCACAAAAGCCAAGACTGCAAATCATTTCTTGGAACTGGATTTCATCAACTTCTGATGTCTAAATGATGAGAGGGCATCGTTCCTAGTCCTGATACTATCAATATGACCTTGAGATAGTCAATTAACCACTTATGTGCAAAATAAAGAAAAGTAGCAGCACACCATATGATTATTATGGGAGGTGAACATACCACAGTGCCTGGTGCCTAGCAGACATTCACTAAAAGTTTACTTTTTCCTTAACTATTTCTTTACACATAATGAATAAAAATAGAAATATCACTAATATTATGAAGGCAGAAAGCAGAAATGAAAATTTCCACGTTATAAAAGATCTTATATTAATAGCTGGGTGTGGTGGCACACACCTTTAATCCCAGCACTCAGGAGGCAGAGGCAGGCGGATCTCTGTGAGTTCAAGGCCAGCCTGGTCTACATAGTTTCAGGACAGCTGGAGCTACAGGGAGACCCTGTCTCAAAAAAAAAAAAAAAAAAAAAAAAGACCAAAAAAAAAAAAAAAAATCTTATATTAAACAGAGTGGGTAAAAGTAGTTAGTGGAAAACAAAATTAAAGAAAATGAAACTGGTAGTAGCTATTAAGTGAACTTATAATAAAAGGAACTAAAGTAACTATCTATAAAAAAGCTTATAGCCACACCCAGCATGGCAGTGCACACCTCTAGAACCAGCACTTGGAAGGCAGAGGCAGGCATATCTCTGTGAGATTGGGGCCAGCCTGGTCTATATCGTAAGTTCCAGGCCAGCTGAGGCTTACAAGGAGACCCTGTCTGAAAAAAAAAAAAAAAAAGCTGGGTGTGGTGGTGCATGCTGTTAATATCAACACTGGAGAGGCAGAGGCAGGCAGATCTCTATGAGATTGAGGCCAGCTTGGTCTACATAGAAAGTTCTAGGCCAGCTGTGGCTATAGGGAGACCCTGTGTCAAAAAAACACAAATCTCATAGTCAAAAGTATTTATCATATGGAGAAAATATAGACAATAATCTGTTAGAAATAGTTTCTATTGAAACAAACATGAAAATGAGTCAATTCTAGTCACATAATACTCTAATTGTTTATAAACAGAAGATGACAAGTTTTCTAAAGTAGAAAGGCTAAAATGGATTAGATAATTAACTCACATTCTTCCCGTGTTCAGCTCATTCATTCACTTTCCTATGATTTTCAATTTTTTATTTCCCAAACTACAAACAATACGTCTGAACTCAAGCAAGCATCTTTTTCATGACACTATGGCTCAGTCCTTCAATAACTTGTCCTTGAAAAGAAACTGGGAGTCTACAATCTGCTCTGTGCTGTGCTTAGCTCTGAGGCAAAGTCAGACAGGGTCACCACTCCTGAGGATTTCTTTGTTTGGGGAACTGAACAAGTCTCTCGAGGACAAAAGCCATATTTGATTTGCCTTTGTATTTACTACAGCACCTTATAGAATAAAATAAGACTCCATAAATATGCATTAAATGAATGAAAATGATAACACTTAATAGACTCTGTCTTTAACTGGGTACTGAATTGAATCCAAATTTGCCTTCTAGAGCACCCAGTTTATAAGTAAATACAGTGATGGCAGAATAGTTGTAACAAAGGCTGTATGTGTTACATACATACAGCCTAAAATATTTACTACCCACCTAACCCTTCATAAAACGGGCTTTTGGTCCTCTGTCCTTGAGGGCGGCAATCCTGGTTTACTTCTATTCTCCATACACAAACCTAGTTTCTATCTACATGTTTGATGTTCCCCAAACAACCTATTAAAATCTTTTAAAATGATTACATTTACTTATTTATTGAGGGAGAGGAGAGCACTGGCAGGCCACAGTAAGTATGTGGAACTCAGATGACAAGTTGTGGGAGTTGGTTCTGGTTCTCTCCTTCCACCATGAGGGTCCTGGGGATTGAAAATTACTTCAAATGTTGCACTATCATGAACAAAAAAATTCAGAAAACAGGAAAAGCAGCCTACTCCATCACAGCTGCTACTGCTGATTCTTTTCTTTTTTAAAAAAACGACATCAAAATTGTTTAAAAATTCCCTATGGCATTTTTATTCTCCCAAACAGTAAAAGCAGTAAATAACCACCGTCTAAATAAATATAAATTGCCTGAAAGTGTTACAAAATGCTAAAGCATCTATCTTGAGACTGCAAAATTTAAATTCAAGATAGACAATAATTGTGCCAGAGGGAAACTAAGAAGGAAAAAATAATCTTTCTTCTCAGGAAGTGGTAGTTGGGATGGAGAAAAGGAAACATGGAAACGATTCACTCATTAAATAAATATTTAATTAACATTTATCATATAAATATGCCAGGTTAAGTTCTGGAGAAAGAGCAGTGACCACAGTAGATACAGACTCTTGTTCTTATTCTCCCTTACAGGCAACAGGGAAACAAATGTGTATCAATATATTGGAATCAAACATCCACATTTACTTACTAACTATACAGTAGCAGAAGAAACATTACATGAATACCACCTGCCAATTGCAATGCCCTTGAAAACTTTACCTTTCGGGCACTTACACAAATACTGGTAGAAATCATTTTGATATTGTATTATTTACTTTTCTTGTTGCTATGACAATGCCAGAAGAAAGCAATTTAAGCAAACACATGGCATGGTACCATATGTCTGTAATCCCAGCACTGAGATTGAGGTAGAGGCAGGAGGATCCCAGGTTCAAGGTCACCTTTCGCTAAAAAAGAGAATTCAAGGTCAGCTTGGGCTACAAAGACTCTCTCAAGGGCCGGGAATGGTGTCCAATGCTTTTAATCCCAGCACTGGGGAGGCAGAGGCAGGCAGATCTCTGTGGGATAGAGGCCAACCTGGTCTACATAAGTGAGTTCCAGGCCAGCTAGGGCTGCAGGGAGACCCTGTCTCAAAAAAATAAAAATAAAAAGACTATCTCAAAAAAAAAAAAAAAAAAAAAAAGGAGGGTTTATGCTGGCTCCTGGGGGATACACTTTATCCAGGTGGGGAAGGCATGGTGGTGGGAGCATGAAGTAGTTGATCACATTGTATATAGTCAGGAGGCTGACAGATGAAAGCTGGCACCCAGCTCATTTTCTCCTTTTTATCTTCTTGTTTGGTCCACACCCCCCGGCCCACGTATGGGATGGAGCTGCCCACATTCAGGGTAGATCTTCCTTCCTCAGTTAATCCTCTTGGAAACAACCTCACAAATACAACAGAGGTATGTTTCCTGGGTGATCTAAATTCAGTCAAGATGAAAATGAGGATTAACTCTCATAGACATAATAATAATGCTATAATAAAAGACCTTGGACAGCTCTCTAAGGAAACATAGGAAGAAACAACTTTCTTCTACTGTACAGGAGGAACTGGGGTCAGAAGAGTAGAGAGTCCTTTATATCGCCCTGACCAAGGTTTAAACTTCGTAACTTTATTGTTTGATAACAGGGATGATGGCCTCATTACTAATCTGTACTATAGGAAAAAAAAAACTTGGAAAGTGTGACATACCAAAGCAGTTACAATGGGCCAGACGTGAAATGAAAAATGACTAACAGAACAATGAAAAGGGAGTCTGAACAAACTAGATGATTCAATGTCAGAATTATGGGAGAAAGCAGAGTTGACGACTTTATTCAAACATGAAATAAAAGGAGAATCAGTATGTTTGGGGGCAATTCATATAGTAAGCTCATTTTAGATAAGCTGAAATTTTGTTTGTAAGATTCACTGATAGGCAACACGACAGGGTCTCATTATGTAGCACTAGCTGGCCTGAAACTATATAGACAGACATGTCTCTGCTACCCAAGTGCTAGGATTAACGGAGTACGCCATCATGCCCCTCACAACTCAAAACTATTCCCTAATCATTCAAAAATCAATCTTCTCGGTGTTCCTCAGTACAAGTTCATCCACTGGACTCTAGTCAGTCTATCTAGAGTTTCTCCTTTAAAGATCAATGCTCCCTCACCTAGCAGTCTGGGTACACTGACTTGACTTGATAGGCCTTAACATTTATGAGAGAATGCATGAAATCTGGGTGTGGCTTTGTAGGGGTATGGGTGGGGGAGGGGATATAAAGATGATTAAGATGCTTTGTATGAAATGCACAAAAATTCAGTAAAAAATATACATTAAAAAATTGCTCTTCTCATTCCTTCCTATTAACTAATTTACTCAATAGTTTCTGTTTCCAATACTTTCTACATATCAAGGACCAATATAAATGCTGGCCATTCACACCAGAGAGCAACACAGACCCTGCTCATGAAGTTTACATTCTAGCTGCCTAACATGGGAAAGTGAAGAAAGAATCAAAGCTAAAATGTGGACACACAAAACATAATCCATGTGATTGCCCAGAGAAGCATCCAGTATGTAAAAACTTATTGCAGGACATGCTATAAAGGAAAAATAGGAGTGTTCCATTATTTGCAGGTTTGAGGTTTGAGGTATTGCTTATAATGAAATGTATAGGTGGCTAATTTTCTTATACTATTCTAATAATAATATCTAATAATCTAATCTTTCCAGAAAAGTAATAGAAACTAAAAGGTCACCACTTCAAATTGGATTTTATCCAAATTTTTAAATATTGAGAACATTCCCTTCCTTAGTTTCTTTTCTCCTTTTCCATAAGAAACAACCTCAGTGCAGCCAAGTTTGATAGTGACCTCTATTAAGCAACTATAGAATGCTATTTTATTGAAGGTAACTACATAGGTATATTTACCTACTCCTTGTGGTCTTGTACACAGGCCAATGAACTTCTTAGTTTCTAAAGACAAGTTTTATGAAGAAAAAGAGATCTGCTAAATACGGCAACATAAGTACATTCTATAAACGTCAAAATAAATTCCATTGAGATGAAAAGTTTTCCTTTAACTTCCTGATAAACATTAGTGCCTACTATTTTCAAGGCTATTTTTTTTCTCTTTTTTATTACTTATCCTTTTCTTAGTTTTCAATTCCTTAAAGTTATTATCAATAGCCTTATCTTCTAAATCAATGGTCATTACCTGGACTAAGGATTCTAAACAGAAACAAAAATGGTCCCTAAGGGACACTGAAAATCCATGAGGCCCTTCTGTGGTCAATTGAGATAAGAGGGAACTTACTTTGTGGGTGGTGGACTACTAATTACAGAGTCCCACCCAGTATAAGACCACCCAATACAACAACAAAGAATAGTCGGTAGTCTTTAGGGTTTAAAAGACCACTGAACATCAAGTACAGGAATAGCCAGTTTATGATTATCTTAGTCTAAAACTTTACTGTATGTCAATTATATCACCTTAGTCCTGCTTCAGTACAGACCGAATTTTCCATAATGTAATTACTATGTAAACTGAGGGGAAATTTTTATTTTTATTCAACAAGTTGCCTGAAATTGTTCACCTACTTAGAAAAAAACATTAAAAAATTAAATAAATTACAATGGGAGCCAGGTGTGGTAGCACACCTCTTTAATCTCAGCACTGGGGAGGCAGAGGCAGGCCGGTCTCCAGGAGCTGAGCTCAGATTGGTCTACAGAGGAAGTTCCAGGCTGGCTGGGACTCCCAAAAACCAAAACAAAACAAACAAAAACCAAAGAACAACAAATATCAATGGCCCTTACATATCTGAAGTGCCAATATCTGATAAAGTCAGACAAAAGGGCTAAAGTAAGTCCCCATTAAAAACCACACACACACACACACACCCCTTGATAGTTTGCATTCAGATGCCACACATATACAATGCTCCTTTGGACGGCTGCAGTAAGAAGCAACATGCTTACTTCATTATGTTGGCCAATGTAATCACGTCTAAGAACTCAAATTTAAACTGCCACAGGTTACTAAAGAAACATCTTTTCAAAGCCTTTATGTTTCAATTATATTATGTTGATTGATTAAAGTGTGACACGCCTTTAGTCTCAGCACAGAGGCAGGTGGATCTCGGTGAGTTCAAGGTCAGCCTTGTCTACTTAGTGAGTTGCAGGCCGGCTGGGGCTACAGGGAGACCCTGTCTCAAAAAGAAAACACAAAACAAAACAAAAAAACACTTTAATCTCATTTCAGGATTTCGAGATATCGCAGGAGGACTTTAAAATACTTATAAAAGGGGCACTGAGATGATTGGAGAATCGCACACAATTTGGCGCTCAGGAGGCTGGCTTCTAAAAAGACTACCCGAGACCCCCAATTCTATACACTCCTACAGATGTAACTCGGGCTGACTAGAGGGCTCAGACGCTAGAGGCGCTTGCCACCGAGCTGACGACCCGAGTTTGATCCCGGGACCCACAGTTGAAGCCGAGCAGACTCCCTTTTCCCAGCTCTGCGCCCTTGCGCCCTTCCGGACGACCCCGGCTGGGGCTCAGACGGCATCCCTGCCGTACCTCCTCTTCCTGGCTCGCTATTCCCTCCGTTTTTAACCACTTCCCATCGCGGACCCCCGGGCTCTAAGGCCCGGTCAGGCTGTGGGATTCCTCCCTGGCCCTGCGTGGGCCTGTTTTCTGGATACAGCCTCAGTGGTCCAGGCCGAGCACAGGGCAGCCCCGCAGTGGAAGCTGGGGTCCTGGGGTCGGGCGGAGCGGTGCAAGGGTGACAGAGCACTCGAAAGCCCCGGCTGGGCAGACCGTCCCCCACGCGGGACCGTGGCCGCCCGAAGACTCACCGCGGCGTGGTTGATGTCGGCATCTGGCCTCTGGGCGGAGGGAGGCAGGTATTCGGCGTAGCTCAGCCCCTCGCTGTAGGCTGCGCCACCGCCAGCAGCCATAATGAGGCGGTTCTGCGGACGCGCGACAGCGGCTACGATACGGCCCCGGGACCAAACTAGTGCGGGCCGGAGACCTTCGCGGACTGTGCCGACCAGGTGTGCTGGACCTATGGCCAGTGCTGGGTCTCCTAGGGCGAGGCAGGGTGTTCCACCCTCCACCATACCCACCTAGCACCTCGGAGCTTAGGGCGGGTTAGGTCTACTTGAGTTCCTCAAATTCCAGGCTAGCAGAGAATCCTGGGTCTTGCTGTGGTGTCTGGAAGAAGGGACATGCCTCAGGCTGCCTGACCCTCTCTGTGTGCGTCCCAGCCAGAAAAGAGTATCTACATGTAAAGAAATTACTGGGAAGAAACTTTTGAGCAAATAGGTCACACTCACTCGCCACAAATGATTTTGCCCTAATTTGAATATAATAGTTACTTTAGTATTCATTTTTAGGTAAAGTTTTTTGGAGCAAATATTAGCCAATAATTGAAGTCAACATGTTTTCTAAATCCCTGTACCAACTTGGTAGCTATTTTGCCCTTTATACGCATTGCAAAAGCAGTTTACAAGAAGTCTGTCTTTTTGTTGAGGCAGGGTCTCCCTGTAGCCCAAGTTGTCCTGGAACTGACTGTGTAGACAAGGCTGGCCTTGAATTCACAGAGATCTGCCTGCCTCTGCCTCCCAAGTGCTGGGACTAAAGGCGTGTGCCACCACGCCAAGGAAGAGTCTCCCAGTAACCCTAGCTGGTCTGGAACTTGCTTTGTAGACCAAACTGGCCTCCACCTCAAGAGATCCACCTGCCTCTGCCTCATGAGTGTGCCTGGCACCAAAGTCTTTTCTCTCTCTCTCTCTCTCTCTCTCTCTCTCTCTCTCTCTCTCTCTCTCTCTCTTTTTTCCTATTCCTGAGTTGAAAGTTTTAAGGATCAATCAATTTATTCTTGTAGTTGGTATTATTGACATGCCTAGAGCCTGGAGGAATGTACAATCGAGAAGAGAAGATTAGCTTGACAAATATATACCAGAGCATGAGCATCGTGGATTGGCTACATGAAGGGAGAAAGGACGAGGTCAGAGTGCTAAGGTGTATGTGCTCATTTTCTGTCTTGTGTCCCTAAACATGCCCATCAACTTCTCTAAATATCTTCTCATCGGTAGAACGAGAACAACATTTGGCCAATATTCTAACTCAGAAAAGTTGTAATGATAAAATAAAAAAAGAAAAGGAAAAGGAAATGGAAGCAAAAAACAACAGTGTTGGAGTTTATGGAAGGGAATAGCAACAGTCATCCCCAAAAGTTCCATGAGGCTCAGCCATTGAGATGGCCAGTAAAGAATGCACAAGTTTTTTTGTGTTTTTTGTTTGTTTGTTTTTAGTTGAATGAAGAAAGGGCCAGACATTTCATAGAAACAAACACAAAAAGCTGAAGATGGCATGTGGTAGTGGGTTTTAAATTTCCAAGATTCTTCAGAAAAATGATCTTGTTACAGAAATTATTATTATTTATTTATGTGTATGTAGGTGTGCAGGTGTGTGTGTGTGTGTGTGTGTGTGTGTGTGTGTGTGTGTGAGTGAGTGGAGGCCAGGAGAGGGCATTGGATCCCCTGGAGCAGCTAGAGTTACAGGTGGTTGTTAGTAACCTGACATGGGTGCTGGGAACTGAACTCTGGTCCTCTGGGAGAGCAGGAAGCATTCTTAACCACTAAGCCATATCTCCAGCCCCAGAAGTTATTTTTCATTAATCTAATCCACAGTCATAAAAGGCGGTTGTGAGCAAAACAAACGAATTGGGGCCTACAGATAATTTGTTAACCTATTTATTCAATAAATATTTATTGAGCATATGTTAGGTATTAAGCCCAGTACTGAAGCATTGGGCCTTTAGCATCAAGCACATAAATGAGGTCTTCAAGCCCTTGGAGTTTACAGTCTAAGGGAAGCTAATGGTGTATCCTAGCACCTGGATCCTGACAGTCACAAGCTGCTATCCTGGAGCAAATAAGCAATTAGACCAAGACCCAGGTGAACCAGTTCTTTTTAGAGCAGTGCACCTGCTCAAGGACTGGAGGGAAGCTTCCAAAACAGAAGCCAGGAAAAAAGGGAGTGAGGACAGCAAGGAAGAGGGTGGTCAGCAGGATTGCACCTCAGGCCAGACTCCAACATACTGAAAGTAGACTCCTGTCTGCTTAGACGTCACTGAACCCCCGTCCACTGCCGCCTCAGGAGTCTAGCTACAGAAGCAGCCAGTTTTAAAGAAAATCTCATCCCTGGTGACTACTTAGCCTCTAGTTCTTTAGTAGGCTCAACCTTACCAGCAAAGAAAGGATAAAAACAAGCGCAATGAAATCCTTTCCTCTCCCCTCAGGGTCTCTTCCTGATTTAGCTAAACTTACTTTTCTGGCTTCCTTAAGAATGAAGGGGAATGTGTTTTGTGAATCCCAAAAGAGAGAGAAAGGAGAGGTTGTATTAATTTTTTCTTTTTTTTTTTTTTTTTTGAGATAAGGGCTTATGTAGCCCTGGCTGGCATGAACTCATTATGTAGAACGGGCTGGCCTCAATCTCACAGAAATCTGTGTGCCTCTGCCTCCTGAGGGCAGTGATTAAAAATCTATGCTAGCATGCCTGGTGCAAATTTCCATTTTAAATATTTTTAATTTAGTGTTTTTATTTTATGTGGATGAGTATATTTCCTGCATGTACATAAGTGCACCTGTGTTTTGCAGTGCCTGTGAAAGTCAGCCAAGAGGAACTGGAGTTAAGGATGGTTGTTAGCTATCAAGTGGATGCTCAGAACTGAACCCTGTTCCTCTGCAAGAGCAGCCAATGCTTTTAACCACTGAGCCATCTCTCTAGCCCAAGACTTATGTTCTGAAGACTTGCCTCCCAGCTTGTGGATTCAATCCTGGAGAGATGATTGGCTCCCAAGGGCTCTGACCTAATCTTAATGAGTTAATCTACTGATACATTCACACATTCACTATTTGGTATTATTGGAAGATGTTGGAACCTTCCAGGGGTAAAGCCTACTTGGAAGAAGTAGGTCATTGGAGGGGTCCTTAGGGCTTATTGTCTTTTTCTTTTTTGACTTTGAGATGGTGTCTCACTATGTAGCTCTGGCTGGCCTGGAACTCACATCCACCACCTCTGCCTCCAGAGTGCTAGGATTAAAGGTATACACCACCAAGTTTGGCACAGGATTTATGTCTGTGTAGGGTCCCTCCCCTGCTTCCTCTCTGCTTTCTGACTGCCGTGAGCAGCCTCTTCCAACACAGGCTCCCACTTGTTCTTCCCCACCACAGGCTTATAGCAATGGTCCCAGCCCACCCTGAATGAAGCCTCTAAAAACATGAGCTAAAATAAATCCTTCCTCCTTTTAAATTGTTTTTCTCTCGCATTTGTTACGACAACAGTAAAAATAAACTGCCTGATACATAGTAAATTCTTCAAAGTGGTCTTACTATTTTCTTTATGTTACCTTTTTCACCTATTTATTTCCTTAGGCCTTTTCTTCTTACTGTCCCACCCCTCTCCAACATTGTGTTGACCCCCAAGGATGTTATCTTTGAAACTTTAAAATGTGATTAAGCATTAAATAATATATGTAAATAATACATGTGGGGGAGGTGCTGGGAAAATGAAATTAAATGCCTTTAAAATACTTCATAAAATCAAATTATTTAGCTGGTCACGGTAGTATATAGCTGTAATCCCAGCACTCAGATGGAGGCAAGATCAGAAATTCAAAACTAGCCTGAGACTCTTGAGGCCTTGTCTCGGAAAGAAGGAGAGAGAGAGAGAGGGAGAGAGACAGAGAGACAGAGACAGAGAGAGAGGAAAAGAAAACAGGATAGTGAGCCCATCTCAAAAAAACAAGGTTGAAAGCAATAGAGAAAAATATTTGACATCAACCTTTGGTGTCCACATGTACACACATAGATGCACAAACACACAGACACACACACACACACACACACACACACACACCACTGTTGGGGAACCCTGCTGTTAAGGTTAGTTCCTTTCTCAGCAGGGCTTCCTGCCTGACTTACCTGGAAAGTGCTCTCAAGCAGGGATGCTTGGCCTCATTTAAAACCTGACCTTTGGCATTGTTACCTGGAGTGAAAACTACCCCCAGGTTTTTTTCTATATGATAATTAGGCATTGCCCCATAGTCGGATGATAGGAGCCTACTGCCACATGTAAATAAAGCATTGGCTACTGCCTCCACACTATATTTTCCCTAACATCCCACTGAATAAACGGAGCTGTTTCACTGAGTCTGGAGCTGTTTGTATCACTGAACCTGCCTCCCCGGAAGGGCTTTCTTCCGTCAGTGCTCACTGGCCGTCCCTGATCCCGTTAGTCGCTTCTGCTCCCATTGTCCTCATGGACTGGTGGCCAATGACCCACGAGGAAAGGGAGAGACCCCACACCCCACGCTATTTAAAAGTGGTCAAAGACAGAAAAAAATTCAATTCAGAAATTGAATATGATTCTACATTCAATTTTTCCTTAACATATCTTGTTTCCTCTTCATTTTAAACAAAACAAATAAGAAATCCTAAAGGACCGATTATCATTGTGAGAGAATAAGAGAATCTGAGACCCACATTCACATAAAAGGCTTCCACCCTGCAGATAAACAGGGAACACATAGATGAATATAGGATATGTCTGTTGTAGAATTATAGTTTCACTGGGGTGGGAAGACTTTTATCAAAAAGAAAAAAAAATATCTAGGAGCAAGGGATGTGCTCACTTGGTAGAGTATTTGCCTAGCATGCATGAAGTCCTGGGTTTAATGCCCAGTACCACACAAGATGGGCATTATTGTGCACACCCATGATCCTAGTAGCACTCACAAGCAGGCGTTCACAGTCTTTTCAGCTACATAGCAACTTTGAGGTCAGCCTGGGCTATATGAGAGCCTGTCTCAAACAAAAGGAAAGGAAAAAAAAATGTCAAAAAAATGTTTCTTAGAGGAGACAAAATAAAATTGAGAAGGTGATTTATGTGTGATATTAAAAATTATGTGTAAAATATGTATCATGACTATTGTGATCCCATATATAATTGATTTTTTTTTTCAGTTTACCCATAAACCCTTATCCTGGTCAGGTAGGCAGAGGGACTGTACTATGTGACATTCTGTAACACAAAGGAGAAGGGGTGCAGGATGTCTAAGGGAGGGTGCAAAAAACTAGAACTGAAGTTAAAATGAAGGGATGAAATCAGACTTGCTGCATTATAAGGAGGAGGCAGACTTGGGGGCGTGAGGTATAAGCAAGCATTGTATGTGAACAGTTCTACAAGCCATTCAGCTTTACTACATCTTAAATCATGAAGAAGAGGATAAAGGTGGATGAGGCAGATAGCCAAAGGCCAAATATTGAACAGCTTAATATGATAAACGAAGGCATTTAGGATTTGTTTTATGGAACATCAAAGAATATTGAATCCAGTGGCAATTTGATTTGTCAACTAGCATTTTGTCACTGCCATAAAATACTTGAAAGAAACAACTTCAGGGAGAAAGGATTTATCTTGGCTCAGACTTGCAGGGGTTTCAATCCTTGGTTCCTTGGCTCTGGAGGTAGAACAGCATGGAAGCATGTAAAGATCAGAGATGCTTACCTCATGGTGGCCAGGAAGGGGGGGAGAGAGAGAGAAAGAGAGAGAGAGAGAGAGAGAGAGAGAGAGAGGAAGAATGTAGAGACAAGATATAGCCTTCAAAGTCACACCTCAGTGACCAACTTCCTCCAAACAGGCCCCACCTCCCAATAGGAATCAACCACTGAATTAATCCATTGATGAATTATGAGCACTCATGATCTAAACAAAGGTCTCAAAGGTCTACCAGCTGGTAGTCAAGTCCTTAATAACATATGAGATTAGTGGGGACTGTTCATATCCAAGCCACAGCACAGGATTACATCTACATGATAGGAAGAACATTCTGGTAGCAATACAGTGATGAGTCAAACTAAAGAGAAGGATCATCAGAAAAGTAACCACAATAGTGTAAGAGATGTTGAGAACTAAACTGGAGCAGAAGACCTGGAAGGGAGGAATGTGATGACCTCTACTGGATTTGTTTCCCCATGTGAAATCCTCTTTAGCTCCTTTCAGCATGGAAGCCAGCATTGGTTCTGTGTTCTACTCTCAAGGCGGGCTCCAATTGACCCAAGTCAAACAATACACCCCAT
The DNA here is from genome assembly GCF_000622305.1 of Nannospalax galili. Classification (NCBI taxonomy): domain Eukaryota; kingdom Metazoa; phylum Chordata; class Mammalia; order Rodentia; family Spalacidae; genus Nannospalax; species Nannospalax galili. The sequence continues at coordinate 954,085 of NW_008356676.1, forward strand.
CACTCTATCTAAGATGTTTGTTTCTTGGATGGGTACTTTGCCTCTTGGGTACATTAGGATTGTAGGGAGGGCTTTCTGTGTGCTTCTGGGAAATCATTTTCTCTCTTCAGCTAGATATGAACAAAAAAGCACAAAATTCTAATTGCGGTTGGCAGTTGTTTGACAGCCATGAACAAGGGTGACATTAATTTATCATCAAAACAAGGTCACATTTCAGAGAAATACAGTGCTATAAAAATTCTTTTTAGGACAGTAAATGTAACTGAGAGTGTCTAGTAAACAGGGAACTGTGGTCCCTCTACCACTAGAAAATAGCATCTTAGGATGAAGCAGGCATCACTGAGAGTCTTAAGGAAGTTAGAAAGAACCTGGGTCCTTGGTGATACTACTTAATGAAGCTTTACTTGAGTTAAATCCGTATCTGAACTTTTGTAGTTATGAGAGTAAAAGCTCCCTTTGCTTGTTCTTTAATTTTGTTAAAGATTTAGGCATATGAAACATAGAACAAACAGTATAATGAACCTTCACATCCCCCAAATTCATCAGCACATATCAAGTTTCTGTCACAATTCTATTTTCATTTGTCTAACAAAGTACTTTAAAGCAGTTCAAGACATTTTACTCTGAATATATTAGTATTTGTTTCTGATAAATACTGACATTTTCTAACATATCCACACTATTGTGACACCCAACAAAAACCATGGATAACCTTTCATCTAATGTCTAGATCATATCCAAATTTCATTGATTGCTATTAATATTTTTTTAAAAACCTTTTAAAATGGGAATTTGTTCAGGATACAAAGTCCACACACAGCAGTAAATGCTTAGGTCACTTGTCTCATTTAAACAGGAAAATCCTTTTTGACCTTTCTAAATGCCAACATCTCTTTGAGAAAAGTGTCATCTTATTTTAAAGCCAGGTTTTACTTGGGTTTTCTGTGTTTGCAACAAAAGTGTTCTGATTGATCCAAGTAGGTGAATTAGCTGCCAAAGAATGGCATTAGAACAGTTGGGATTGAGCAGATGGGGAGTAAGAGAAAGGGAAGAGCCCAAAGTGATTCCTGGAGTTCTTCCATTGCCCACTCTTGAGCTAGGAAAATTATACAGGGTAATGGAGGATTAGAGTCTGTGGACTCCAGGACTAAAGGAATGGGGGGAAGGGAAGAACAACTGAAATTACAAAGGAGAAACAAAGAAACAGAAGAGCTAGGAGAGAGTGGGGTCGTGGAAAGTAAGGAAGCTTCAGAAAGCTTGAAATAATGAGGGATGACAAGCCCACATATAACTCAAGTCATGATTCAAGCAATGGATCCACTAATACCCCTATAAGATTTGGCAACTGAGTTGTCATTGGTGACTGAGCAAGTGGATTTTCACCTATACTACAGACAGCAACATCTCCATCCACCTGGCATTCTAGAATATTCTAGAAAATAGTCTTTATTTTTAAAAAGTACAATGAGGTCCTCAAGGCTCAGGGATCATTGAGCAAGAGGGCTTGGAAAGATTGTAAGACCCAGAGGTGGTGGATGACCACAAAGCATCAGAGTTTTCTAAACAGCTGGACAGCATTGATGATAGCATGCACACATCCCATGTAAGCTCAAGCCAGACAAAATCCCAGCATGGATGTTGGGAGGTAGGTAGGAGGATCCAGCCCTAATTGAGAAACTATTGGCAACCAACCAGCTGCTGGGAGAGAGAGTCAATTTTCTTTTTTTCTTTTTCTTTTGGTCTTTTTGAGACAGGGTCTCCCTGTAGCCCCAGCTGTCCTGTCCTGGAACTCACTATGTAGACCAGGCTGGCCTTGAAGAGTCAGTTTTCTTGAAGGATGTTTTCTTTAAGGATACTAGATAGGTGGACCAGGCTCTGGTGGAAGAACCCACACTGGAGGTCATTTGGTTTGGCATGAAATCAGGCTCGGGGCGGGGGGTACTGATGGGGTTGCAGATAGGGGAAGGGGTCTAAATATGACCAAAACATATTATATGAAATTTGCAAAAATTCATTAAAAAATGAAAAACAAAGTCAATATGGTAATGCATACCTATAATCCTAGCACCTAGGAGGCAGAGAGAAATAGGATGACAAGTTTGAGGCCAGCCTGGGCTACTTAACCAGACTCTTTTCAAAAAGCCAGGGACTGAGGCTGTAATTCAGTGGTAGAATACTCACCTAGCATACATTGTTCAGGGTTCTCTCCCTAGCACCATGAAAAATAAATAAATAGAGTTTAATGTACAATCATATTCCTTTGTGTATTAAAGTCAGGCAGTTTATATGGTAAAATATGTAATAACAATAAGCGGAAAAGTTAAAGTAGCTAAAGTGGATTTTATTTTTTAAATAATTACTCCCCTTATGAACTATATTAGCAACTTAACCTAAGTTACTCCATCTTGCTCAGAATAGCTATTTTAATAGTAACCTCTTTTCACTTATGGGATATATTTAAAAAGAGACAGCAGCCTTGAGTTCTAAGAAATAGGTCAATCACAAACCAGTGGAACATGCTAATCTCAGACATTCTACATCTGGCTAACTGCTTGTTTTCACTCCTGTAACTCACTTGCTATTTTAGGTCACCTTGACACAAAGTATAAGACCACCCTGTTACTGTATGACCACCCGGTACCTGCTGATTTCAGCTTTCTTATTATACTTTTTATGGCTAGGAAGTTGACTAATTTTAAAATTACAAAGTTGACTGCCAAGTTATATGACTGTATCACTTGTCTGTATAATGATTGGTTGTTGATTGATAGATTCAAAGTTCTGCTACATTGTACAAACCTGATTGGTTCACAAGTGTCCTGTTTGAATAATATTTCTGCAGTCCTATAAAAACTCTGACCCGACAATGATCAGGGAGGTGTCTACTCCCAAGATAGACAGCCTGGCCAGTTGAAATAATAAACATTTACTTTGCTACTTTTCTTAAAGTGGTGCTGGTGATTTTTTTCGAACTCTGACCTATAACACTTATTGCTTGGATATTTGCAAAAATATTTATCTTCTGGAACACTATTGATACCACATTAATGTAGGAAGACAGTGAAATTCCTTGCCTTTATCCCTTTAGTGTTTCACAGAACTGCCTACAAGGAAATACAGTTGTGGATTGATTTCAGGACTAATATTACACAGAATAAAGATCATAAGAAATGAACCTAAAGGAAGTCACTAGGGGATAAGCAAACAAAAACGTGTGTTCATTTTTACCTTCACCGTGTATTTGCGGTTGACTGACAGCCAATAATTGGCAAGCCAATTTTGGCTTATGTCAAAGGCAGCAAAATAAGAGCCCTTCTTGGAGGTGGTCACTATCTAATGGGGGAAAATGGATATCTGCACCATGTAGATTTGTCTAACAGTCACCCAGAGTAGCATCGGCTGCTTGGGTGCCAGCTACAGATAATCCCATGAAAGAAGAGCTGGCAGGAGAGTACATATGTTGTTTTCTGGAGCCAATTTGCATTTTGTGCTTTGTCTATCTGAGCCAAAACAGCATAAACTATGCCAAACCTGGTTTTCTGATTATTTTCAGGCTGATTGAAACTGGCACATGACATGGTTTTATCTAATTAACCCACATGTGGTACAAAACAAAGCAAATTTGAAATGGAAAGCTCTTTCTGTCTTCATTGAAAGATAGAGGTGAATATGTAATTATTTTGTCCTTGTCTCTCAGCCAAATTTATAGTTGAGGGAGGAGATATTTTTCTACTAGATAGCAAAACAAGTTCGATGTATTATGTGTCTTTTATAATTAAAATTTATTATGCCTTATGTTTTCCTAAATCCAGTCTTTTCCTTTACAATGTCTGTCTAGAAAAGAAGAAATACGTGGGAGATGTGTGCTCAAATAAACACAAGGGTTGCTCTCTCTACATGTACAACACTTCTAATACCACGTGTGGTATCTCATACCAACCAGTTCTCCAACTCTCTAGATACCAACTGTGCCCTACAATCCAATTCTGACACCAATTATCCTGGAATTAGCAGAATTAGTGCAGACCCACAGGTTAAGAGTTTGGTTCTACAAGACTGTTCCCACTTCAGATGCCAATTGTAAAAGTTCTAGATTTCCACCTGTACTTCTGACTGACTGGCTATAAATCAGGAGGGGGTGGATCCTATGACCTCCTCTTCAAGTTTAATAACTTGCTATACAGACTCATAGAACTCAGAGAAATATTTTATTTACCATTACTAGTGTATTATAAAGGATACAGCTGAAGAGTAACCAAATGGAAAGGATTCAAAGAACAAGGGGAGAGGTTGTGGGTGTGCAGTGTTTCCGTATCATTTCATCAATTTGATGTGTTCATGGGTCTAGAAATTCTTCAAACCCTGTAGTTTAGGGTTTATATGGAAGTTTCTTTATATAAACCTTTTTGAATACATTATTAGCCCTTGGGGATTAAATTCAATCCTCAGCTCCTCTCCCCTCCTGGTAGATTGGGGTGTGGTGCTACAGATTCCAGTCCCCAAACCACAATCATGTGGTCTGTTCTTCTAGAACCCAGCCCCATTTCCCTTCTCTAAGATCATCTCATTATCATAAACTCAGATATGATTGAAAAGGGCTTGTATTATTACATTAGTTACTTGTCACATGGCTGTGACAAAATGCCTGACAAAAGCAATTTAAGAAAGGAACTGTTGCCGGGCATGGTGGTGCAATGCCTTTAATCCCAGGGTTTGGTGGTGCAATGCCTTTAATCCCATGGCATGGTGGTACAAGGCCTTTAATCCCAGCACTCAGAAGGTAGAGGCAGGCAAATCTCTGTGAGTTCAAGGCCAGCCTGGTCTACATAGTGAGTTTCTGGCCAGCTGGGGCTACAAGGAAAACCCTGTCTCAAAAAGACAAAAAAAAATCATCTTTGACCTAAGGCCATTTGACTGGTTCCTTAGTTCTGTTGTCCAGTCCCTGACCCTGTTCTGGACAGGTGCAGTTACTGTCCAGCTGGCTTTTTCCTTTAAAAAATTTTTTTTTTGATTTATTTTTACTTTATGTGTATGAGTGTTTTGCCTGAATATTAAGTGTGCCCAGGTTGTGCAATGCCCACAGAAGCCAAAAGAAGGGCATTAGATTCTGTCTTAGTTTGTTTCTCCATTGCTGTGACAAAACACTCTGACCACTTCCAACTTGGGGAGGAAAGGGTTTATTTATCTTACATTGCCCGGGTCACAGTTCATTAGGGAGTCCAAGGTAGGAACTCAGGACAGGAACCTGGAGGCAGGAGCTGTAGCACAGGCCATGGAGGATCACTGCTTATTGACTTGCTCCCCTGGCCCCTGCTCAGCTTGTTTTCTTATGCAACATAGGCCCACCTGCCCAGGGGTGGCACCACCCACAGTGGGCTGGGCCCTCCCACATCACTCAACAATCAAGAAGTTTCCCCCTTGGACATGGCCACAGACCAGTCCAATGAAGGCAATTCTCCAATTGAGGCTCTCTCAACCCAGATGTGTCAAGTTGACATAAAGCTATCCAGCACAGATTCCCTGGAATTACGGTTGTTAGATGTCATGTGGGTGCTGGAAACCAAACCTGGGTCCTCTGGAAGAGCAGTCAGTGCTTTTAACCATCTCTCCAGCCCCAGCTTTTTTCCTTATATTCGATCTAAGACCCTGGCCCATTAAATGGTTTTTGGGTCTTCCCACCTCAATTAAACTAATCTCTTACAGACAAGCCTAGAGGCCAACCTAATCTAGATAATCCCTCATAGACAAATCCAGAGGCTTGTCTACAAGTGATTCTAGATCCTTTGTCAAGTTGATAGTCAAAGTAAGGAAGTGACCAAAAAATAATAATGACACTTCAGAAGGTCAAAGAGGCTAGTATGAGAGGACTTCCATTGATTAAATGTGACAATGAAATAAATAAGAACAGTGTTTGGAAGGTAGTCAGGTATTAGTAGGCTTAAATGTTGAGTATGGAATCCACCCTCATAATCAGAACTTGTAAAACCAGAAACTGAAACCACAAGACTGGTTACTGGTCTTGTAGGAATGGAATCTGAGTTGTAGCTTTGGTCCTGGGTGGACAAATGACATAGTAAACTGCCCAAGAGCTCCTAAGATTACTATCTAGCCAGAGGCTTTCTGGTAAAGAACAAAGCCAAACTATTATCCCCTCCCTTAAGAGTTAATCCAAATTGGAGGGGGTATGGAGAGATGTCTCAGTAGCATACAGCACCCAGGTCAGATGACTCATGACTGTCTCATAACGCTAGCTCCTAGGGGATCTGATGTCCTCTTCTGACCTTCAAGAACACCTGCACACAGACATACATATGTTTACATATACTTAAATCTTTTTTTAAAAGTTAATAAAGGGAATGGAGGGATGGCTCAGAGGTTAAAAGCATCTGATGCTCTTCCAGAAGACCCAGGTTTGGTTCTCACCATGCATGTAGTGGCTAACAACTATCTATAACTCCAGTTCCATGGAATCTGATGCCCTCTTCTGGCATCCATGGGTATTGCACACACATATACGCAGGCAAAACAGTCATATACATAAAATAAAAATAAATTTAAAAAAGTTATTCCAAATGGGCCTGTCAATCACCTGGACAGGTAAATGTTCACCAAAAAGTTTAAGAACTAGTACAAAACCTACCTAAAACTGTTAGTTGGCACAATGGTCTCTTTGGCTATTGGCCATTCTCACTCTTGAGAATGGCTTGTATTAATAAACTCTGAGTGATGACCTTTGCATGTGTTCTACACCATGATCTGTGGGTCTCGTCTGAATTCTTTCAACAAAGAAGAAAAAGGACTGGGAACAGTGAGGAGTCTAGAGCAAAATCCCAGAAACAACGGTAATGAATTCAGTAACTCACTGAATAAACTAAAGATCCATGAGTCACCATTTGTACAAATGAATGAAAAAGACTATGCTCTACTGCAAGGAGAATACTAGTTAATGGAGAAGGAATGATGAAGTCTGAAATTACTATTTCATATTCATAAATGATTCAGGCAGGAAACATCCATGGATGCTAAAACCAGTGGGTAAAAGTTTGATGAAGAGCTGGATATTTACATAGCCTCAAAGTATCTCCCCACAATTGCATATCAACTGCTTATTAATTATTTAAAAGCTACACAGTGGAGAAACCCAGCATGTGTCATCTTAACCAAGTGATAATAGTCTGCACTGCCAGTAACAGGAGGAACCATCATCATGCATTTCCCAACATGATGCACTGAGAGAAACACAGCATCCTTGTACAGGATTCCTGCCAAATGCATAGCTTTATTTGAATCTTGGTGAAACATCAGACAAATCCAAATTAAAGGACACTTTGCAAAGCTACTGGTCTGTGATCTTCAAAACACATCAAAATCATCAGAGAAAAGGGAAAACGGGGTTCTTCCAGTTTGAAAGAGACCAAAGAGACACAACTAAATTGACCTAAATTGGATCCTAGATTATGAAGGCAAGTTGAAGGGGGTTACTTTTTGTTTTATTTGTTTATGGTTTTTTAAATGGAACAATTGGAAAAAATTGATGTCCGTGAATTAAAGGGAAATATATATCAATACTAATTTCTTGATTTTTATGAGCTTGCTTTGGTTATTTAAGAGGGTGACCTGATATTTTAAAAAATGCATACTGAAGCATTTAGAAGTAATCAGACAATGTGTCTACAATTTACACTGAAATGTTTAAGGCAAAACCCAACAAAACTTTGAAAACCTTCTGTGGCTCAGGTGTGCCTTCTTAAAATGTTGAAGATTTAAACCTTGGTGCCTCTGAAGATGTTGTATATGGAAGAGGCCTTAGCAGATGAAATCATTGCTGAGGTCATACTGAATTGGAGTGGAACCTACATCCAATGACATGTGCTTCATATATGGAGACAGACATAGTAGAGAAGCATTGTGGTGGCAGAGGGAGAGATGGCTGTGATGTAGCTGCAATCCAGGGATGCAAAGGATGTCTGGGGAACATCAGAAGCTAGAATCCCAGGAAGAAGCAACCCTGACAACACTTCACTTTCTGAACTTCTAGCCTACAGAGCTGTAAGAGTAAGTCTTGGTTGTTTTAAGCTATCCAACTTGTGGGGTTTTGCTCTAGAAGCCATAGGAAAGGAATATATGCTTTTGGATTTGTTTTCTATTAATATTAGCTTGTGTATATGATTTTCTGATTTAAGAATTTTATAAGATCCATTGAAACTGATTTATAAGAATGTATTGCTGCATATATATAAGAAATATTTTATTTTTCTATGCACATAATTGTGGGAGCCTTTTATATGATGTTGCTATTTTATTTATTTATTATTTATTTATTTTTTTTTTTGAGGCAGGGTCTCCCTGTAGCCCCAGCTGGCTTGGAACTCGCTATGTAGACGAGGCTGGCTTCAAACTCACAGAGGTCTGCCTGTCTCTGCCTCCCAAGTGCTAGAATTAAAGGTGTGCTCCACCACGCCAGGCTTGCTATATGTTTTAACACCCACTTCCTCCCTGGATGTTATCTCTTTAAAATGTCCAACATCATGTAACAGAAATTATTAGTGAATTAGATTTGGGCTTGGAACTCGCTATGTAGACGAGGCTGGCTTCAAACTCACAGAGGTCTGCCTGTCTCTGCCTCCCAAGTGCTAGAATTAAAGGTGTGCTCCACCACGCCAGGCTTGCTATATGTTTTAACACCCACTTCCTCCCTGGATGTTATCTCTTTAAAATGTCCAACATCATGTAACAGAAATTATTAGTGAATTAGATTTGAAGCCACTTTTGGAATTAACACAATACAGCAAAATGCCTAACAATATCTGACCCACAGAAGTTTCCAGTAAATATGAATGTAAATGCATGCTTGAATATCAAGTATTACACAGTAACTCTGTATTCACCATCGTTAAAATATTTGTGTGTGTGTGTGTGTGTGTGTGTGTGTGTGTGTGTGTACGCACGCACGCACGTAAAAGTGCTGAAGGAGGCCAGAAGAGGGTGTTGGATTCCCTGGAGCTGAAGTTAGTTACAGGAGATTTTGGGCCACCCAACTGAGTGTAAGAACTGAATTCCAGTCCTCCACAAGAGCACCAGGGGATCTTAACCACTGAGCATCTCTCCAGCCCCAAGACAAGCATTCTTTATAGGTTCTGTCAGGGTAAACGATACAACAATAAATGTGGAATTTCCTTTTAACTTCTAAACTTCCTGTTGAAAATATATACATCAACTCTAAAACTGTTACCACCTCACTAAAGTATGTGACCATACTATTTGTACACACAGATTGCTGAGTATGCCATTGTTATCTTTTTAATAATAACTATAAAAACACTGTATAATTTTCCCACTGGAATGATCATATTTGGTCCTGAAATTATGTAGAAGAAAATGGTGAGAAAGGTTTTACAGAGAAGGAAATAAAGTTCCTGAAGAGTAATTTGTTCAAGGTTATTTAGCTTTTAAGGAGAGACAATAAGGGGGACTTCTTCTGCTTCCCTGTATATATGTGTTTTTGTGTGTATACACACGTGTTCAGGTGTGGGTGTGTACATGTGCATATGACAGCCCAAGGTTGAGACTGTTTTCCTCAATTGCTGCTTCATCTTTTAAAAAACAATTTATTTGTTTATGTGTGCGAGAGAGTCTGTGAGAGTATATGCACACCTTCGTGTGCTGCTGTGCATGCCTCTGTCTTTGCGTGTCCTCTTTTATCACTGTCTTCCTATTCCTTTGAGGCACGGTCTCTCTCTCTGAACCTGGGGCTCCAGTTGTGTCAGCTAAGTTGGAAGCCAGCAAGTTCCAGTGATCCTACTTCTCAGAGCTAGCATTACAAGCATGTGCATGATGCCTGACTTGTGAGGGTACCAGGATCTGAACCCCAGTCTTCATGTTACACAGTAAGTTCCTTTAACTTTGGAGTCGTCCTCAGCTCCTCCACTTTAATTTTTGAGACATGGTTTCTCACTGAACCTGGAGCTTACAAACTGGCTCTTCTGGCTGATTAGCAGGCCCCAGCTGTCCTTTCTCTGCCTCCCCAGCACTGGGGTTTTTACATGATACTGGAGATCTGAACTTGGGTCCTCAAGCTTGCATAGCAAGCCCTTTACCAACTGAACCATTTCCCCAGTCACCAATAAGGGAGACTTCTTGTTGAAAAGCTTTAAAATTCTGTTTTCAGTTATTTCTTTCTTTTCTTTCTTTCTTTCTTTTTTTTTTTTTTTTTTTTTTTTTTTTTTTTTTGTCTTTTTACAGGGAGACCCTGTAGCCCCAGCTGGACTGGAACTCACTATGTAGACCAGGCTGGCCTTGAACTCAGAGATCTGCCTGCCTCTGTCTTCCCAGTGCTGGGATTAAAGGCATGCACTACCATGCCTGGCTTCAGCTATTTCTTTAGAACATAGCTCAACGTTTCAGTCAGGATTAAATGTCTGGTCTGAAGCATGGGTTGTTCATGCTCAAGGCTAAATCTGCCCATTATTGTTTATAACAGGATACATTGGATTGCTCTATTTGCTTCCCAATGTATTTAAAAGTCCATGTTGGCTTCTGATACTCAGAGGCACATTTAGACTAAATGTGCCCTAGCAAGGACTAGCATGATGATCCAAGGAGTTTTGCCTCAGAAAAAGCACTGCAGGTAAACACAACCAGGAAACAGAAAATAGTCTTCTGTTTATGTCTCAACTATGTTTTCCTGGCTAGGCTCTGTGATGTTTGCAGATCAAGTCAGCTGTATTGTCTTACTCTAAATTAAACACCTAAACCTTTATTTAATGCTGACATCGTATCAACTGTATGCCTCTCCAGCATTTTTTTCTTGTTCTCCCTACAGGATCACCATTATTTATTGAGATCATATGGGATTTAGACTGACATGGGTCTGCTCTTCAAAATACCTTTATTTTTCACAATACCATGCCATAAAACCCATCTCACCAACTTGATATCCCTGTACTTTATTCTTAAGAACAGTGTGACCTTTGCAGGGTAAGCTGCATCAGGTTCAAATAGAACTACATTTTGACAAACAAACTTACCAGAAATAAGTTTGGAAGGAGTTGTGAAAGCACCATAAAAACAGAAATTTCATGATGCAATAAATAATTTTTATGTCTTTACTTTTGCTATATTCTGCTGAAAACGTAAAATATTAAGTTTACTATCAGAGTTATGTTTTAGGATACTATGTACACATATTTCATTATCCATCCCTTGAAGATTGGCTGATGTCATTTCTGCTGTATCATATCCAACCTGCCCTATCACAAACAAAAAGAAAAGGTCCATTTGATGTACTTGCACATATCCTCAGGGTCTTAGCCTAATGTTCTGAGAAATGACAGTGGGGTCCCCTAGTTCTTGCTGCATTCTTTCTGCATCAAGATAAAAAATCACAGAGTACCAGGACTCAGCCAACTACAGTATTTTCCCGCAGGCTTGAACCCAAGCCAGGGCCATGAATATTCACAAGCACCCCAGCCAGATTCCTCAGTCCTTCATACAAACTTCACATTCTGATTGCCTTGCTGAGGACATGTGGGAGAAACATCCTTTCTCCTTGGTTTGATCCAAGGGAAATCAGGGTCCAGTCTTGGCATTCTTAGTTTTACTAATAATAGAACTGAAGAACGGACTCAAATGGAAGCTCAAGAAGAATTTTATTTCCAATTAGAAGAAAAACACCCCAGGACAGGTGAGCTGTAGACCTCAGCAGCTGTCTGGGGGAGGAGAATGGAGCAGAGAGGGAATAAAGCTATGTGTTCATTTGACCACAAGCTTTTCCTTAATGGACTTTTATTGTTGCTGTCTGTCTGGAGGATACAGTGCAGACCTCTTTGGGTTCCTCTGATACGTGTTTGGACTGACCATCCTGACATTCCTGTTTCTTTCCTTGGAATCCCAGAAGGTTCTATCTCTGTGTGGATAGGTTGGGGCCCTCTGTTGTAGGCATTCCCCCTGCTGCATTAGAGGTACTTCAGCCTTATATTTGGTGGGATGAAACAGTGAGCCACTAGAAACAACTTAAAAAGGACTCTCCCTCTCCCCGAAGAGCTGTCAACTGCAATACCTCCTTCTCTAGGGGTGGGACTTTGGGGGCCCCTCCCTACTCCATTGTATAATTTATCATCTATCATCTATCATCTATTATCTATCTATCTATCTATCTACCATCTATCAATCATCTATCTATCATCTATCTATCTATCTATCTATCTATCATCTATCTATCATCTATCATCTATCTATCTACTTATTTTTATGTGTATGTACTTCATGCAGAGAGATCCAAAGAGGTCATCAGTTCCCCTGGAACTGGAGTTATGGACAGTTATTAGCCACCATGTAGGTGCTAGGAACCAAACCCAGGTCCTCTGCAAGAGCAGCCAGTGCTCTTAATAGCTGAGTCACCTCTCCAGCCCCCATGGTGGATTTTTAAAAAATATTTTATTTATTATTTTTATTTTATGTGTATGAATGTATTGCCTAGCTGCATGCAAGCACACCTGTGTCATGCAGTGCCTGCAGAGATCAGAAGAGGGTGTTAGATTCTCCTGGAACTGGAGTTACAAATGGTTGTTAGCTACCATGTGGATGCTGGGAACTGAACCCAGGTCCTCTGCAAGAGCAGCCAGTGTTCTTAACCTTGGAGTCATCTCTCCAGCCCCATGGTAGAATTTTTAAGTGGCTTGATCTTGTACCGTTCTTGTACAGGTAATCACAGCTGTTGAGTTAATGTGTGCACCAGCCATGTCTTATGCAGTGGTCAGGATTCACAGTATTCCTCCCATCCTTCCACTCTTCACATTCTTTCTGTCCCCTCTTCCAAGATGGTCCCTGAGCATTGTGGCTGATATAGATGTCTCATTTTCAGCTAAGGACTCAGTCATCTATTCTCAGTACTTTGAACAGTTATGAGTCTCTCAGCATTAATCACTGTCTTCTGTAATTATCCATAGGTCTTTGAGAAGCTTCTAGTTTTATGCTCTACTGAATAAAACTGGTATGAACATTTTCACATGTGACTTTTAGTGACTATAGGCACACAGATATGTTGTATCACTGACAATGGGATGACTAGATATGAAAATATTCAGTCATAAACATTTCTTCTAATTTTCCTAAGGGAGTATAATAACTTGTAAGTCTACTAACACAGTACAGAATGTAGTTGTTTCCTAGGCTTGTCTGCAATAGTTTTAGCCACATCGTAGATATTCATTCATTTTAGTTGTATTTTTGAATTTTTGAGTGTAGAGAGGCATCTCACAATTTTAACTTGCATTTTCTTCATGCCAAAAAGAATTCTTTTTTATATGTTTATTATCCATTTTGTATGTCTTTTTGTGTAAAGGGCTACGTATTTTATATATTTACTTTACTTACTATTTATTCTGGGGATTGAACCTAGGGAAGTGCTCTACCTTAGAGCTGTTTTCAACTCCTTTATTCATTTTTACTTATTCATTGGTATTTTTACTTTTTTGATTTATTTTTATTTTTATGTGTATGAGTGTTATGTCTGCATGTGAATAACTGCATCCATGTCGTGCAGTGCCCAAGGAAGACAGAGGAGGACGTTGGATCCCCTGGAACTAGAGTTACTGACGGTTGTTAGCCATCCTGTGGGTGCCAGGATGTGAACCCAGTTCCTCTGCAAGAAAAGTCAGTGCTCTTGACCACTGAGCTATCTTTCTAGCCCCATATTCATTTTTATTTTGTGACAGTGTCTTCCTAAGTTGCTCAGGCTGGTCTTGAACTTGTGTGATCCTCCTGCCTCAGCCTCCTGAGTAGCTGAGATCACATGTTTGTGCCACCAAAACTGACTCATTTGAGTTTTTGAGAATTTGGATAATAATGATCACTATACTTATTGAATATATCTCAGATAATGATATGAAGCTCTTCGTACTTATAGGTGTACAGAACAGTTCAGTGGGGCTATAACTATGGCAGACACTGCTCAACTTAGGATAAAATCATCTACATCTCTATAAACCTAACAGGCATTGAAAATATCCTTAAATGAAAAGGCATTTATTTATACACCTAATCTATTGAGCATCACAGTGCAATGTAGAATACCAGTTGTTGCCCCCTGTGATCATGTAACTGACTGGGAAGTGCTATCCATTATTAAAAAGCAATTAATTTTTCACTCCACTCCGTGAAGAGCAAAGATCATCATTATGTCAACCTCTATAAACAAGAGTCTATTTATTTGTGTCCACGGTATTCTGGGCCAGCATTTAGGTCCATCACACATTGGTTACATATTTTTCTGAATTCAGTGATCACACTTATATACCACAAGTTATGAAAAACAGGCTTATTATTTCCATGTAGACAGCAAAGGAAAGAAGACTCAGTTCCTTTGGGAGTTGGCTCCCCCATAGCCCAAGAAAGCTGCCCTGGATAGACGGAGTCTTGATTGCCCATGCCCTTCTTTGCACCACAGTTAAGGGGCCCAGGAAAGCAGTCTGCCCTAGTTAAATATTTTAGGGGCCACATGACTTACTAAGCAAAACACCCTGCTTCTAGAAGATAGGAGAAGGAAGCTTGGGCTGTCTTGGGAAAGCTCTTCCCAGAATTGTGGAGGAGAAAGGAAAGGAATGAGGCCTATGCTATTTAGGGAAGTTCCTTCTTATATCAGGATATTATATTTCCAGTACATTCTAAAGATAGTCTTGAGAACTACAATCAACAGAGAAAAGAGAACTGGCTCTGGCCACCCAGAGAATTTCCCTTCACTGGTAGATAAGCTAGAATCTCACACTTCCTACAGACTGCACGTACCCTCATCCTCACCTTTTGCATCTCCCTTGCATTGTCAGGGATAGTCTCATTGATAACATAAGGAAAGGTGCCGTATAGTTGAGTGATGTTTTTCTCAGTCACTTCTTCACCTTATTTGTTTGGGGTCCTGTAGACCCAGTTGGCTCAAAACTTGCTGTGTAGACCAGACTAGCCTTGATCTCACAGAGCTCCACCTGCCTCTGCCTCCTGAGTGCTGGGCTTAAAGGCACACACAATCATGCCCAGCTCTTTACCTTATTTTTTGAGGCAGGGTCTCTCATTGGCATGGAATGTACCAATTAGACTCCTTGGCCAGCAAGCCCCAGGGATCCTCCTATCTCTATATTTCCAGTGTTGGGATTAGAGACCTTGCCTAGTTTACCTAGGGGCTAGGAATTGCAACTCAGGTCCACCTGCACTTTGCCTACTAGTCATATTCACAGGCCTATCTGCAGTAAAGATAGCCTAAAGAAAAACACCTGGAGCTGGAGAGGCGGTTCAGTGGTTAAGAGCACAGTCTGCTCTTCCCGGGTTTCATTCCTGGCACCTGTCTGTAACTCTATTTCCAGAGGATCCAATGACTTCTTCTAACCTCCACATGCATCACATGATGTGGGTGCATTTACATACATCACACAATACACTCATATACATAAAATAAAAATAACAAATAAAATTTAAAAAAAGACACTTGTGTCCCTCCCTTTGGCTCTCAGAATATTGAAATGAGGTCTAAGAAACTGGAATTCCCTAGCAGTCTTATACTGAGGAAGCAAAAAGCTAGGGCCCTCTGCCATACACAGGGTGAGCTTGTCTCCCAGAAAGAAATTTCATACAGTACTGACAGCCTGCAGGACAGGGAGTCAAGAGCATAAACAATGATGTGTCAGTGGTGGGCAGGATCACATTCTAACCAGGGCTATTTACTTATAAATACTTCTTGCCTCTATTTAAACTTAAATCTAATGTCAGGACCCAGAAGATAGGCTTGGGGAAAGGGGGGATCACTGGACCTACATATCTTCTCAATGTGGCCACATTGAATTAATCTGTCTACTTTTCACTATTTGTTATTTTAATATGTGCCTTGAAAATGAGCCTAACTTGTTAGGGTTGCTGGACTCAGGCTTGTACCCTAACAACTCTAGTAACAATCCTGTGAGGGGGAATTCCAACCCTAAACCACAAGCTTGGAAGAATCCAAATGTTGTGGGAATTCCTAAGATGATGGCTTTTCTAAGTAAGGTTAACAAGAGAAGCCTAGGGATTATCCATAGCAATGAAACTTCCCTTGGTATCCAGAAGTTGTTATTCTAGAACTGTTCCACAAAATGTCTATGGAGTCCTTAGTGTTTTCCAGCAATGGCAACTAAATCCCAGCTTCACTGGATACACTGGTCCTGCCAGGGTCTCCACCTCCCTCTTATCACCCAGAAGTTTTACTCTGCATTCCAGGCTAGCCTCAAACTCACAGCCTCACAAACTCTCCTGCCTCAGCCTTACACTAGACATTTCTTCATTTTTTAAAATAAATAATCTATTGAGAATTTCATACATGCATACAAGGTATGTTGATCAAATCCATGCCCACTCCCTCCCCTCCAACTCCTGCCATATCTCCCCATCACTTTTTTTCTGATAACTTCATGTACTCTTTCTTCTTTTATTTATTTTTTTTAATGGGGATTTTGGCTACTCTAACATTCCCCCCTGTGAAGAGGTAACCCTAAGATCTTTTAAGGATTATAAAAAAGCTCCCAAATATTTTCAACATTTTTGGCCTTTGTAATGGAGTAGGTTGCTAAGAGGCCCAAGGACATTCTGAGTTTTAGCCAATAAATTGGCTACTTTTGGGGGGGTCTTTTTACCCTAACTGCCTAGCAAATTCCTACCTCCTATTCTTATCACACCATCCTCTGAAGAGGTTACCCAAATTGCCAATAAGGAATCAGGACACAGACCGCTCTGGCTTCTTCCCATGCTGAACAGGGATGCAGGGTGAGGCAATTGGAATACTCCTTCGGTGGGTCTATCTAAAAGACTCCCCAATTGCATAACTCTTATCTCGGGGAGGAAAAGAAAGTCTGAATAGGAGATGTGAAGGAGAAGTAAAGGCAAGAGTAATTAGCATTAC
>NW_008356676.1:971230-987029 GCF_000622305.1 Nannospalax galili
ATTCAATTTAGTTATCTTTTTTTCTACTGTTCCTTGCAGATATAAAGTTTATGACTTCAAAATGTACAAGAAATTTGTAAATACTGTTTGTTAAAATATTCAATACAGGGCTGAGTGTGGTAGCATTTAGGAAGCAGAGGCAGGTTGATCTCTGTTGAGTTTGATGCCAGCCTGGTGTACAAAGTGAGTTCCAACCCAGCCAGTGCTACTTAGTGAGACCTCTCAAAAAACCAAACCAAACCAAATCACCTACCCCCACACACAAATTCACCACACTGCTAGGATACTTTCCATCAATTATCCACCGCCTATTACCAGTCAAAAGCCTAACTATAAGCCAAAACATAGCATCAAACCTAATAGACCTAATTTGACTAGAAAAAGCTATCCCAAAAACAATTGCCAACACACAAATAACTGCTTCCATCATTACATCAAACCAAAAAGGACTTATCAAACTCTACTCACTATCATTCCTAATAAATATTACCATTATCTCACTACTCACCCTAACCTATTACCTCGAGTAATTTCAATAATAATAAAAATACTAACAAACAAAGTCCATCCAGCAACTACCACTATTCACCCAGCACAACTATATATAGCCGCCGCACCTATCCCATCCTCACTAATTAACCCAATCTCTTCCCCTTCAAAAGCCACTCAATCCTCCATATTATTAAACTCAACAACCAACTCCACATCACCATCACTACCTAACCAAAATACTAATAATAATTCTATAATAATACCAACCACTAATAACCCAAGAACTAACCAATTAGACCCTCAAGACTCCGGATACTCCTCAGAAGCCATAGCCGCAGTATAACCAAATACAACTAACATACCACCCAAATAAATCAAAAACACAAACAAACCTAAACAGACCTTCATCACTTTAGACATTTCTATGGTAGGTAAAACTATAAATACTGCTTAATAGCCATTCTGAAAGGGATTTAAATATAAAACATATGAATATAGTTCTGCAATGTTTTAGAAATTTAAAGCCAAAAGTCATGAAAATTGAAGTTAAAATTCCTTGAGGACAAATGTTAAGTATTAATAGAAAACAAAAAAAATTCATTAATAGCCCAAAAGTAATAATGTCCATTTACATTGTATCATGATGTACTTTAGAAGTATCTTTCGTATGTGTTGTCTCATTCGGTCCTCACAAATCCTGAAAAGGTAGACCTAATCACAGGTGAGGTGGTTATGATTAATATTTCCTTCCCACAAGTAAAGCAACTAAATTTCTTAGGGCTCAGTGGTTGCCTGAAGTCCCTAATATCTTTGATGACTTTCCCAGCTCCCAAGCTGGCATTTGTGCATTTGAGTTCACTACTTTTGCCCAGGTGGTACATGTTCTCTGACATATATATATTCACAAAGACTTTCAGGCTCACCAAACTGTTGGCTTAGAATTAGAACATCAGACCCATGAGTAGTTCCCTTAAAGAGGAATTATGTTTGAAAAAGGCACAGGTGTTTGGTAAGATCTGGACAGTGTTTCAGAGAGTTTCTGTTTGACTCATTTATCTCTATTAAAGAAATCCACTAGGGAATCTCCCTGCCAATGTAGCTGACAGAGTATGTACAGAAGTTCCCTCAAGTTAAGGAAAATTTCTTCAATCCCCACAGCCAGCAGAGATCTTGTGACAGCCAGGCCACAGCGTGAGAGCCCAGAGATGGCAGCTGCTGTCTTTCCCTCAGTTCTGAATTCACAAACAAGGAAAGTCAGCCCCACCAGAGGAAAATCACTAAAAGCACATTGCTAGTTCCTTATTTCCTGAGGTGAAATCACCTGAAATGTAGAGAGAACAAATGTATAGCTTTTCGTTCTTAGGTGCAATTTTTTTGTTTTATACACAAGAACTTACTCTTTTAACCCTTACTACAATTGCTACTAATGAAATTTTGGCAAGTTGTTTACAACATCATCACCATAGAGATCATTTGATCATGAAATTATAGGAGTGAATATTAGGCTGTTAAGGTTTAATGTCAACTTTGATAGGCCTAGAAACCTTATCATACTTGTCTTAGTTTTAGAAAATAACTAATTCAACTAATTTTGGGAAATTTATAAGTGAGTACAATTTCAAATTGTGAATTTTGTTGAGAGATATATTTTGTGGCAATTGTCTTACAAAATGTAAAACGCCAGACTTAGACTTAAATTTAAGTTCTGTTCCTGTTATCAATGTGTATAAAGCCACTTGGCTTCCCTGGTTTCTGTTTCCTCATATTTCAGATGATGTGGTTAGGTAATGTTGAATTGGAGGCAGAATAATAATGTTCTATTTATTTACCACAATGGGCTCCAGAGTCAGAGAAGGAGAGTGGTATGTGCTTATCCCTCAATAAACATTACTTACAGGAGCTTGTCATGATTTGTAATTGTGCCACTCCATAATTCAATAGTAGAAGCTTTTTTTGAAATATGAAATTGTCACAGTAGAAACGTGTATATACACACATATACTACAAGTGAGGAGGTGTTCACTACTATGTGACAGTTACATTACTCTGTTGTGCAAAGTGTGTAAAATGACTTTAGGATCTTTTCTGTCCTAAATTTGCTGCCTTAATCTAACTTCCCAGTGAAGCATAAAAGTTAAGAAAACAAGCTGGGCATTGTGGTGCAGGCCTTTAATTCTGGCACTCGGATCCCAGTAGGGGGATTTCTGTGAGACTGAGGCCAGCCTGGTCTATATATCGAATTCTGGTTCATCCAGGGGTACATAGTGAGATCCTGTCTTAAAATTTTAATTTTAATTTTTTTTTGAAGGAAACAGGATGGTGAGATGGCTCAGTGGGTAAAGGCACTTGCCATAAACCTGATGACCTGAGTTCAACTCTCGGGAACCTACATGGTGGAAAGAGAGAACCAATTCCCACAAGTTGTTCTCTGATCTCCATCTATGCACTGTAGTATGGTAGCACAGGCACCTACCTGCTCACAAACAAATCAAATAAACTTATAAATGTAAAAAAAATTTAATTTTCAGGAAGCATGATTTTGTTAGTATTTTCAGAAACTTAAGTTTTTGTTTTTAAATGGAATACTTCACCACATGCAAAGATTCAGAGATAACATATCTTTATACAAACTCATACACACCAGTAAAAGAAGGCTCTAAGGGAACTAATTAGAAAATATTTTTATTCTCTGAGAATTTCATACACCGTATTTTAATTATTTTCAGACTCCCTCCCCCATCTCCACCCTCATCATACCATTCTCCCTCCTCCCCAGGCCCCCAGTTCATGGCCCCTAATATATTTTTAATTTTTAAAGGCTATCAAGTCTAATTTGTGTTCCTGTTTTTAGGTGTCGGTCCATTCCTAAGGGAAATAATTTTAAAATCAGATATACAGTTCCATTGGTTCCCTTTGAAGGTAAAGACAAATGTGGACATGTTATTGATCCATGCCTAAAGAAGGTTCTTTTTGATTTGCTCTTGCTCCTAAAGTTCATTGGACTGACTAAATTTCTCACATTACACCTGAATTTCCACTCCTTATTTTAGAGAATTTTCCTTAGCATAACTTAAGAAATATTTTATTGAGTGTTTGTGCATTTCATATAATAGATCTTAATCAAATTTAGACCCCCTCCCCCACCTGTTCCCCCCCCATACTCCCCACCAGACTTAATGCATTCTGTCATATATGTTAGTCGTATCCACTCAAGCATTTGTACCCAGATGTCCCTCAGTGCAAGTTCATGTACTGGAGTCTAGTCAGTCAATCTAGAATTATTCTTGTAAAGAAGATCTACTCGCCTCACCCAGCAGTAATCAGTTGCCAATAGTTCCTCAACTAGGATTGGGACCTGCTACCCACTTCCCTTGTTCTGTGCTGGGTTTTTGTCCGAGTCAGTATGGGTTTTCTCGTGCCACTACTGTCGCAAGTTCATATAAGCAAATTTCCGGTTACTTGAAAGCCTCTGTTTCCTTATATTCATGCACCAACGCTGGCTCTTACAATCCTTCTGCCCCATCTTCCCTAGTGGTCCCTGAGCTATGGGTGGGCGAGGTTTAATAGAGGAGTCCTATCCAGGGACACACACTTTGCAGTCTCTTACTCTCTAAAACTTAGCCAGTTGTGGCCTTCTGTGTGCATCACACTTTGTTTTAAGAGGCAGTTTTGCTGGTGAGAGTTGAGAGATGTATTAGTATTCTCTATACTTCCTGTTTTCCTGTTCCATTATTCCACTATGTTCCATAAGCCTTAAGTGTAGAGGTTCTAATGTAGATGTATCACTTAGGGCTGGGCATCTCATATATAATATATGAGATATACATAGATATATATATATATATATAATTTTTTTCTTCTGTGTATGACCAGTGTGGAACTCTGTAATAGCCTCATCTGTTGCATAAAAGAGGATTCTTTGATGAGTGGTGTATGGTATATTTGTCTGTAAACATAAGGATCTATATTTAGCATACAGTAAGAAATTTCATTTGTCTAGAGATATGCTAGAGTCAGGGTTTTCTCTAGGATCTATGACCTCTCCAGCCATGTGTATTTGGCTGTGTTTACAGTGCCACCCATGAGTTCTCTCCCATTGAGAGGGCTCTAAATTCATTTAGATAGCTGTCGCAGATAACAGTGCCACTACTACACCAATAGAGGTAGTTTGCTGTGCCAGTCCTTGTGCTTATTAGGCTTTACAGACAGGTCGAACCAGTGATTGATTTTCTCCCTTAACAGCTTGCATAGTATCCTCCACAACTCTGAGAGGTTGTATTTATGGAGGAAGCTTCCAGATCAGTTGCAGCTCCATTGCTCCAAGTCCTTTGTCTGAAGTGTGTCCTTAGCAATAGGGCCTTACCTTCAAGTTCTGGGAGGTAATCAAGGGCTGTGGCAATAGTCTGTGTTATTTGGGGAGTCTCTTGACTCCCCAACAACTCAAGGGGAGGTTTCTCCTGTATGGTACTGTGTTCCTTGTTATATGGCCTTCAGGTATATGCATGAACTCATGTTCAGATATTGTATGTGTGTTTTTCGGGGGGAGGGGTGAGTTAATACATTTCCTTCTGGCTTTTTATGCCACCTAGGCTTTATTTATCTCTCCTCTCCAAGTGTAACTTCCCTCCTCCCTCCCCTATTCAGGTTTCCTCCATTTCCCCTTGATAATATTGTCTCCTACTATCCCCCTTCTCTTGAGTTCCTTCTTCCCCTTTACCCCCATGATTCCTTGTATGTCTTGCCCTCCTGCCTTTCTAGCTGAATGCCCCAATTTTCCCCATTTCCCCCTTGGTAATATCTGTTTCCTACTATTCCCCTCTCTCAGGTTCTTTCTTTCCCTTTGCTTTTGTGCTTCCTTTCCATTTTCCTGGGTCTTACTCTTACATCAAAATATGTACTCACATATAAGGGACTGGTGCTAATATCCACAAATGAGGAAGAACATATGTCACTTGCTTTTCTGAGTCTCTATTACTTCACTTTGTGTAACAGTTTCTAGTTCCATCCATTTACCTGCACACTTCACAATTTCATCTTTCCTTACTGCTGAGTAGAACTCCATTGTGTAAATGCACCACATTTTCATTATCCATTCCTCAGTTGAGGGGCATTTAGGTTGTTTCCATTTCTTAGCAATTGTGAAGAGAGCAGCAACAAACATGGACCTACAGGTATCTCTACAGTATGATGACTCCTTCAGGTATATGCCAAGGAGTGGTATAACAGGGCCAGATGGTAGATTCATTTTTAAAGAGTTTTCCAGATCACTTTCCATAGAGGTTATATGAGTTTGCAATCCACCAACAGTGAATGAACATTCCTGTTTCTCCACATCCTCACCAGCATTTGTTGTCTTTTGTTCTCTTGATCTTAGCCAGTCTGACTAGGAAACAATGAAATCTTTTTTAATTAAAAATTAAAAAAATTTTTTTTTACTCATAAAAGGAAAAGTTTATTTATGCTTATGGTTCCAGGGGAATTACAGTCCATCATGGTGGGGAGGCATGGTGGTCAGAGGTGGTTGGAACAGAAGCAGAAGTTAGACTCTACATCTTCAAGCAGGCACAGGAAGCAAGAGAGCAACTCCAGATCTGGCAAGACCTAAGAACTCTCTAAGCCTGACCCCAGTGACATGTTTCCTCCCGGATAGCCACACCTTCTGACCTCCGAAAACAGTGCCACCAACATTAGTAGCCACACCACCATTTCTATGTTATGCTGTCTTGAAATTTCTTCTGTCAGAGAAATTAGTCCAGGACTTTTCAACTTAGCCTCAGGCAAGCTTTTTGGCTGTGGGAAGACTCCAGTTAGACTTTTTGCTGAAATAGTCCAATTGCTGCTTAAGTCCTTATTTTCCTCTGGAACTACATTGTTCTCAGCACTACTTTCTTGCAGGTACCTATTAGAATGGCCTGCTAAGCTCTACTTACAGCAATCAAATGCTTTTCTAGCCCAAACTTCCAAAGTCTTTCACATTCTTCCAAAATCCCACATGGTCAGGATCTTCACAGCCAATACCCCACTCCTGGTACCAATTATTATATTAGTTATTTTCTGTTGCTGTGATAGAAACACTGACCAAAGAAACTTATACAAGTAAGAGTTTATTTGAGCTTACAGTTCCATGGGAATTACAGTCCATCATAGCAGGGAGACATGGTGGTTGGAGGTGGCTGAAGCAGAAGCTAGACTCTACATCTTCAAGCAGGCACAGGAAGCAAGAGCAGAAACAATGAAATCTAAAAGTGGTTTTAATATGCATTTCTCTAATTACTAAGGATGTTGAGCACTTTTAAAGGTGTTTGTAAACCATTTTTATATCTTCATTTGAGAAATCTGTTCAGGTCCTTAGCCCATCTTTTTATTGGGTCATTTATTTTCTTGTTTCTTTGTTTTTGGTGTTCTTTGTGTATTTTGGACTTTGATCCTCTGTTGGATATGTAGCAGGTGAAGGTTTTCTCCTAATCAGTGAGTTTCCTTTTTACTTCCTTGCTTGGTTCTTTTGCTGTACAGAAGCTTTTTAGTTTAATGAGGTCCCACTTGTTGATTGCTGACCTTAATGCCTGAGCAACTGATGTCTGATTAGGAAAGTTCCTTCCTACACCTATATCTTGGAGGGTACTGCCTGTGTTTTCTTCTAGCAGTTTCAGAGTTTCAGGTTTCATATTGAGGTCTTTGATTCGTTTGGAGTTGACTTTTGTGCAGGGAGAAAGATAAAGGTCCGATTTCATTATTCTACAATGTAGATCCAGTTTTGTCAGCCCAGCACTATTTGTTAAAGGTGCTGTTTTTCCTCCATTGTGTGTTGGAACAGAATTTGTGTTCTTGTGCATCTTGGAACCATTATCAAATATCAGGTGGCTTAAATTGCATGCACTCATGTTTCGGTCTTCTGTTCCATTGATCTATGTGTCTGTTTTTGTTCCAGTGCCATGCTGATTTTATGACTATACCTCTGCAATATAGTTTGAGATTGGGTATGATGATTCACCCCAGCATTGCACTTTTTGTCTAAGATTTCTTTGGCTATCCAGGGCCTTTTATAATTCTATATGAACTTTAAGATTTTTTTTCTAGCTCTGTGAAGAATGTCATGGGAATTTTGATTGGCATTGCATTGAATCTATAGATTTCTTTTGGTAGGACCATAATTTTCATAATACTAATTCTACCAATCCATGAGCACAGTAGGTCAGTCCATCACCTGGTATTTTCCTCTATCTCTTTCTTTAAAGATTTAACGTTTTCATTGTAGAAATATTTAATAGGTTTATTCACAGATTTTTATTTTGAGTCTATTGTGAATGGAAGGGTTTCCATGAATGCTTTTTCTGATGGCTTGTTATCGGTATATAGAAAGACTACTGATTTTTGTAAGTTGATTTTGTAATCTGCCACTTTGCTGAAAGTATTGATCATTTCTAGCAGATTTCTGGTGAAATTTTTGGGATCTCTTATGTATAATATCATATCATCTGCAAACAGTGATAATTTGACCTCTTCTTTTTCCAATTAGTACTATTTTAGTTTCCTTCTCCTGTTTTATTGCTCTAGCAAGAGTTTCAAGCACTATGTTGAAAAGGAGTGGAGATTGTGGACATTCTTATCTGGTTCCTGATTTTAATGGAATGCTTCCAGTTTGTCTCCATTTAAAATAATGTTGGCTATGGGTTTGTTGTATATAGTTTTAATTATGTTGAGTATGTTCCCTCTAGGACTTTTGACATGAATGCATATTGGATTTTATCAAAGGCCTTTTCTGCATCTAGTGAGATGACTATGTGATTTTTGTCTTTAAGTCCATTTATATGATTTATTACATTTATTGACATGTGTATCCAACCATTCTTGCATCTTTGGAATAAACCCAACTTGATCATGGTGAATAATCTCTTTGATGTGTGTCTGAATGCAGTTTGTATTTTGTTCAGAATCTTTACATTTATGCTAAGGCTACAGTTTTCTTTTTTGGTTGTGTCTTTATCTGGTTTTGATATTAGAGTGATGCTCGCTTCATAGAAGGAGTTTTTGAATTCTCCCTCTGTTTCTATCTTGTTGAATAATTTAAGTATTGATTGTAGATCTTCTTTGACTGTCTGGTAGAATTCTGTTGTGAATCTGTCTGGGCCTGGGCTTTTTTAGTTGAGGGGTTTTGTACTGCTGTTTAAATTTCTTTATTTGTTATACATCTGTTTAATTTGTTGATCTCTTCTTGGTTTAACTTTAATGGTTTCCATGAATTTAGAAATTCATCCATTTCTTTTAGATTTTCAAATTTAATAAATTATAGATTTTAAAGATTTCCTTATAATATTTGGTGGGTTTTTTTTTTGGTGTTTGTTATGTTTCCACTTTTATGTCTGATTTTGTTAATTTGGATTTGTTCTTTCTGTTTTTTTTTTTTTGTCAACTGGGCTAAGGATCTGTCTATCTTGTTTGTCTTTTCAAAGACCTAGCTCTTAGATTACCTGATTCTTTGCATTGTTTTGTTTCTATTTTATTAATTTGTGCTCTGATTTTTATGATTTCTTCTCATCTACTAGGTTTGAGGTTTTTGTTTTGTTTTTGTTTTTTTCTTGCCTTTCTGGAGTCTTGAGTTGTGCTCTTAAGTCATTTGTTTGTATTCTTTCTGATGTTTTAATGTAGGCACTTACAGCTATAAACTTCCCTCTTAAGACTGCTTTTAAAGTGTCTCAGATGTCTTGCTGTGTTGTACTCTCATTTTCATTTAGTTCCAGAAATAATTTTATTTCTTTCTTAATTTCTTCTTTGGTTCGTTCGTCATTGAGGAGTATGTTGTCTAATCTCCATGAGTTTGTATAGTTACTAGAGCTTCTTTTGCTTTTGATTATAAGCTTTATTTCATTATGGTCTGATAGAACGCATGGAATTTTTTCAATTTTTTGTATATGTTGAGGTTTGTTTTGTGTCCCAGTATGTTGTCATTTTTAGAAAAAAATTGCATGGCTGCTGAATAGAAAATGTATTCTTTGGTGCTTGGATGGAATATTCTGTAGATGTCTGTTAGGTTCATTTGATGAAAGATATTATTTAATTTAGATGCCTGTTTATTATTCATCCAGTTGACCAGTCTATTGGAGACAGTGTGGTACAGAAGTCACCTACTATTACTGAATTGTGGTTAATCTTTATTTTATAGTCCTGAAATACTATTTTTAGGGAATTGGGTGCACCAGAGGTTGATGCATATGTATTCGTGATTGTAATATCTTCTTGGTCAATTGTTCCTTTGTTTAGAATGAAGTGACCTTCTTTATCTGTTTGGATTAGTTTTAATTTGAAGTCAGTTTTGTCAGATATTAGAATTGTAACACCTGCTTGCTTCTCAGTGCCATTTGCTTGGAATTTTTTTTCCATCCTTTCCCTCAGGTAATTCCTTATCCTTGAGGGTGAGATGAGTTTCTTGAGGACAACAGAAAGATGGATTTTTGTTTCTTATTCTGTTCTGCTAACCTGTGTCTTTTGACTGGGGAGTTTAGGCCATTGGTATTTAGAGTTATTTATTGAAAGATGTGTATTGGTTACTGTCATTTTGTTTGTGAACTTGGTCCTATTTTATGTTTCTATAATTATACCTTCCTTTGTTTTCTTTCTGTAACCTCTTGGGTATGGTCATTCCGATTTTCCATTCTTTGTGTTGCTTTAAGTATTTGTAGGGCTGGCCTGGTGGACACGAATTCTTCATCTTTTTGTGTCATGGAAAATTTTCCATTCCCCTTTGACTATGATAGATAGTTTTGCTGGGTAAAGTATTGTGGGTTGGCATCCATGGTCATTTAGAACTGGGAATACTTTGGTCCAGGCTCTTCTGGCTTTCATAGTTTGCATTGAAAAGTCAGCTGTAATTCTGATGGGTTTTCCTTTATACATAACTTGTTTTTCTCTGGCAGCTTTCAGTACTCTGTTGTTGTTCTATATGTTTAGTGTTTTACTATAATATGTCATGGGAAGTTTCTGTTCTGGTCTGATCTAATTGGTGTTCCATGTGCTTCTTGTAGTTGTATAGGATAAGTGTTTCCTTAATTTGGGGAAGTTTTCTTCTATAATCCTGTGGAAGTTCTGGTCAATGCCATTGACCTGAGATTTTTCTCCTTCCTGTATGCCTGTGATGCATATATTTTGTCTTCTCATGGTGTCCCACATTTCCTGTGTATCCCATTCCTGCGTTTTAAAATTCTTTAATAGTCTTTGCTTGAGGAGTCCAGTTCTTCAACTTTGTCTATCTGGTCTTGATAGTCTGTTTTCTATTTTGTTCAAACTGCTTGCAAGACTTTCTCCTGTCATTTTAACTTGACTTACTGAGTTTTTCAATTTCATCTTCATTTCAGCTTGGGTTTTTTTCTTCAATATTTCTGTATCTGTTGTGAATTCACTTTTCAGGTCCTGAATTGTTTTTATTTCATTCAGCCACATATTTGTATATTCTTGGGCTTCCATCACAAGTTTATTCCTATCCTCTTTGCATTCTTTGTGTTGTGTGTTCTTTAAGTTTTTTGATCATGTTTATAATCGTTCTTTTAAAATTCTGCATCGTGGGGTTCTTCGGGGTGATTCTCATTTAGTATACTTCTGTATGGCCGATGAGTTTTGTTAGGGACATAGTCTCCTGGTTTTTCATATTATTTGTGCTTTTTAACTGTCTTTTGGGCATGTGGATGTCTTTTGTTGGTTGTGTGTCCAGCAGGAAATTCTATAGTGCCTTTGTTTAATTGAAGTTTGGTTCTGTTTATATTGTTGGTATAACTTGGTTGCTTTTTGCTCAGGTTAGTTGGTGTGTGCTTCAGATTCTCCCAGGGTAGTAGGCTGGTCTGGGTAGTAGGTGGGTCTGTGGTAGGCAGATCAGGAGGGGGGCCAAGGGTAAGACAGGAGTGGGGACAGCCTGTGGAGGGTCTAACAAATGAAGCTGGAAAATGAAGCTTGTCTGAGTGTATGAGACCTGGACACAGTGGGTAGGTCTAGAATAAGAGAATAGTCCAGAGATCTGGGGCCAACAGAGCAGGGGTGGACCTGTGCCCAAGGGTAGAAGAGAGACCCAGTGTCAGGAAAGAGTGGAGCTGTTCAGGTTGTAGGTGAATCAAGGAGCAGTTCTTGGCATAATTTTTTGAATTCTCCTTTTCACTCAGTTTTCCTTTTTCCAAACCAAAATGACTTTTGCTCAGATTAAGGACACTTACTTAAAGAAATGAGACAGTAATATCTTTAAAGAAAGCCATTTCCTAAATGAATATTTAATTTGTCAAATTTCAGGCAGTGTAACAATTTCAGGTCTTTCTTCTGTCCCTTAAAATATATTTCTTTGTAATTAGGTACAGTGGTTTTTCAAACCCTAAAATCCACAGAATTCTTGCACATAAGAAAATTGGGCACCATTTCAGTATGTAAGGGAGATAAAAGTACTTAGCTGGAGCATGGATGGGGACCTCAGTCCTCCCCAGTTGGAGCAGAGATGGGGACTCCAATCCTCCCCACCTGGTTCTGCTCCTCTCCTAGACCTTTTCTCCAGAGGTATACACCCTTACCAGTAGTAATGACTTTCACAATATGGAAATAATCTGAATGATTTTCACCTAACCTTGCAACCACAAGGTTATGATGTAGACAAGCTCACTGAATCATGTGCTCCTTTTGTGACCTGGGCATATGATGTTAATCCCTCAGGACCCCACTTTGCCCTCCACCCAAGATAGTGAATGAAAGTGGATGTGCTTGTTTAACCTATCAAAGTGCTGGACACAGCGAGCTATATTCATTGAAAGAGTGAAAATAATTGAGAACTCTGCTTGATATTGTGTGTTTGATATTCTAGACCTAGGGATCAAAGGGCAAGATTCTTAGAGGAGGGTGGATCCTAGATTCTACTTCTCTAATTGATGTTGGAAAGACTGCTTCAATAAAAGTATGAGTAAAGCCTGGCTGGGGAGCACAGCTCCATGGAACATCTGAAGGAACAGGTGGTTCTCAGAGTTCAGGTCCACTATTGGTCTTAAAACTAAAAGACAAGAGTCAGGCTGTTTCTTTATTCAAGTATAACTGTAATATGGCTTAGAAATGCTGCATCTAACAGCCCTGGTGAAAAGCCAGGCTGTGGTTGCTCACAGAAATACACATATGAGAAGAAGTGACACACAAGTAGATACCCATTTCTGAGCATCCTAAAGCTGCCCGTAGATGCCTACTGCCACAGGAAGTCACAATCAGAGTTTTAAACACAGCATGGCGAATGGCAAAACAAGGAGTGAACAGACTAAGAAATTTATATTTTGCCTATCAACCTTTACTTCTATCTTGTGCTTAGAACTTTAGGAAATGTTTAGGTTTTATGATAAATAAAGTAAAATAAATGTATTTCTTTATTTGAAATCAGTACCACCATTACTAGCTCTTTTTGGAGAGTTGGGTTTCCCCTAATTTGGCTTTTCCCTCATGCCAAAATAATGAACTTCTCCTTTGAAGCAAGATTTCCAGTGGTATTTCCCCAGTATGATGATTTTGAAGAAGATAACCTCCCCCAAGACCATGCTGGTCCTCTTCCTGCTAGACCCCAGGCCCAGCAAGCATTTCCCTCCCAAAAGATACTTCAAACTCACTGATCCCTAAGCAAAGTTATTTCACCTTTTCAAGCATTGGTCCCTCTTCTGGGTTGATGGTTACATGGTTCTACCAGTTCCAGTCCCAAAGCTAAAACCATAAATTCACCATGAAACCAGCAGCCGTGAAATTATTGGGGCCTTAAGATAGGCATACATAAATGAGGATTTTTCAGCATCTGTACTATGAACATTTGGGGTGGGATAGCTCTTTGTTGGGGGCAGGGGGAGTCTAGCCTGTGCACTGCAGATGTTTAACAGTATCCTTAGTCCCTCTCCCCACTGGATACCAGTCATCCTCCCTCCTCCAGGCTTTACAATAAAATCTGTCTCTGAGCATTGCCTAATCCGGGATGCAAAATCAAATCCATCTGATAACCACTGAAATGAATTATCTCCTTAGACTTCATAATACCTCACAAATCAAATATTGTGACTGCATATTCTACAGATGAGGAAACTGTGTTTCTCAGAAATGAAGAGGCTTGTCCTTGATCATGGAGCCAATATATGTCCTTGCTGGACTCAAAGTGCTGCAAAGGCTGCCTCCCCTTTCCCCTGCTCCTTTTCTGCTCAGTTCTCCCTTATATCTTTTTCTTTCTTTCTTTTTTTTAAAACCCTGTGCTAATCTTTCATTTGGTTTTGGTTTTATACCTATTTTGTATTTCTCATACAGTTTTGCCTTGCCTCTGACCAATATCACTTACCTAGATTATAACTAGGTTCTTAGTTTATCTCCTTCATTTCAGCCTATTTATCTTTCAACCTCCCTTCCACATTGCTAGGAGCCAACTTTCTCAAATATATTATCAGATAAGTGCCCTGCTGAAAAACTTTCATTGCCTTCCACATTGCCTTCAGTGTTGGCTCGCAGATTGAACTGGAGCAGCAGCATTGGGAATTTGTTGGAAAGGCAAGCTCCACTCCAGATCTGTTGATTCAGGAGCTCCAGAGTGGGCACCTACATACCTGTTTTAACACACCCATCAGGGGTTCTGATGCTCGCTGAGCTTTGAGGACCTCTGGCCCACTTAACAGAGCTCTGGCCCTTTAGGGAGCATAGGAACCCTGACTCCTCTTAGTCACCAACATCCCCCCTCTTATTTTACCTCCTTCACTTGCCACCTTGAGTTCCATTCTTTCATTAGTTATCAAACATGCATTTACCTTTTTGTTTTAAGCATCAATGATTAAAACAAGACATTCTAGGTGCTGGGTGGGCAACTGATAAGCTGAGGGACACTACCATAGGACATCATGTAGCATTATGTGTATACTGTGTTATTTAAGCCACAAACCCCTGCCACAATGTCTCTTTCTTGGTCAACTCCAACACTTTTCTGTGGCTTATTCTCAAATGTCCCTTTTCTAGAATTAGAGGGCTATTCCCTACCTTGCCAGTCCACAAACCTCATACATCTTCCTACCATTTCAATTGCCCAGTGATGGCATTAGTATTTGTTTACCTGTCTCCTAGAAAATATAGGAAGAGCCTCACACATCTTTGTTTGGCCAGCACAGTGACAGGGTGATGAGCCCAACTACACAATCGCATCAGAATTATCCAAACCTTCCAAACACAGGAATGACAGAACTTATCCCCAGACCTATAGAAATCATCTTGCAAATCTAAGCTTTAAAATAGAAATCATTGCATTATAGTTGGATTACTGCAAGCCTTCAGGTATTTAATTAATATTTCTTGAATATTTGATTAATTGCTTAGCAAAGCTAACTGGGCACTCAGCTCTATCTAGCCCTCAATTTGTGACTTCAACTTTGTGGGACTTTTGCTGTCTTTTGATTTCACTTTCTACTTCCTCTAACAGCAGTGGTGACTGATAAACGGCAGTATTTTGCTTAGTTTATTTTATTGACCTAATCTCAGAGGACTCAAAGTAAAATTGTTCCCAATCTCAGACATCTAGCAGTAACCTCGAATTTGGAATACCTGTTAGTCATTTTGAACCTCCTGACTCACAAGCTGCCACGACTTATCTTGATCCTTTGTGCCCTGTGTGGTGGGTGTGAGGCCTTGAGCCATCTCACCTGCTGCTGGGTGAGCCTGCTCCATTCATGATTCCTGAGGCAGGCCCTGGCTGTTAACTTGCATAAAGGTTAGAGGGCGCTAGGGTGGAGGATGAAAGGGGAAGTTCTCTGAGGCCAGCTCAACCTGCAGCTGGTTAGGGAGAAATCGAAACTCAGAAACCGCTCCCTCTGCTCTTCGAAATCTCCTCGAGACCCACAGGAATTCTCACCAGCATCCTTTCTCAGCGGCCGCGGCGAGACCCAGGAGATCTGGACCATGAACACACGCAGGTAGGGTGGTGGGCACCCGGCTCAGGACTTCCTCTGTCTCCACCAGGGACCCGCAGAGCAAGGAGCTGGGCCGGTTGCAAACCTGGAGACAGGGTTTGGAGGTGGAAGCCCCCAAAGACCCTACTCCTGAGAACCCGGGGAGCGCTGCCCAGAGGAGGTAAGTATTAACAACCTGCCTTCGTTGTGGGTTGTGGGAGCTTTGGTCCTAATATAGACTCACTGGCAACTTCCCGGTCTTTGAGGTTTGAAATATTAGGGGCCCAATAACAGAGATTTTGAGAGAATTAAATGTCATTTGCCTAAATAAAATGACCTATGAATTACCTTATATCCTTGAACCTGCCAGTTTGCACACTTTTTTTTTTTTTTTTTTAAATTGC
>NW_008356676.1:987113-1062744 GCF_000622305.1 Nannospalax galili
TATCCCAGACCCCAGCACTTCACTGATTCTTGTAACTAGGTGCAGGATTGAAAGATGAGTGTGTCCAACCCACCTGAGCTTGGATAATGGTACCCTAAATGGAATCACCAAGCTAGACAAAGCGCAAGAAGGAACGTAAAGAGGGTCCACATATACCTAGGAGCATTCTTGCATCGCTATAACACTCCCAAATACACTAGCCTCTTGGGACCAGCAAAGCTGAGTGTGAGGACCCCAGTGACTCAAGGTTGGAATGTGTGGTAAGCAGAAACAGATAGATGATGTTTATTCTAAGTCTGTGGTTCAGGGACTCCTGCTGGTATCCTGGAAACACGTATTATGCAGAGCATCAGCAACCCTCTCTCTCCACCCTGTAGAATGAGTTTCTTTCACTCAACACTGCAATTTGTAAGGGCATTGCCACCTTTGAAGCTCTGCCTCTGTGAATTGCCACTGTCCAAACAGTTTTATTTTTAGTTTCCCCCTTTGCAGTGACTTCTTTGTCACAGAAAAGACAAATGCTGGTTGCTAAGGAACAGTTATATAACCTTATGACCAATAAGCAGTAGAGTTTCTTTCATCCATCAACTTCTGAAAGTATCAAATCTTTAATATTATTCAGTATAAGGTTACCCTTAGATGGAGCAGATGGTCTGGGAATCAATTAGAGATTGCAGAAATTTCTCTCAAAATAACTGGCATCTTTCCACAATGGAAGCTCATTAACTTCAAGTAACCTACATATCTATAAGCTGCAGCATCTAATAGCAGAGGTCATGGGTATATGGTCTCATATTCATGTGTGGTTAATGATAGAAATTATTTCTATGACTTTTATTAGAAAGCATCTATTTAGCTATAACCATTTATTTGTATGCTTGTATTATCTCATAAGCATTAAACAGTCACATCTATCTGTTTTCTGGTTTGATGGTAATTACTCCAGCATCTTGTTGGATCAAATTGCTCAGAAAGGGGCAGTTTTCTGATAGACCATTAGAGAAATTCCTGGAATAATTCAATTACCTCTCACAGACTTCATATGAATCAGTGGTAGTCAGCAGAGTATTACAGAATGCATTCTCTGTTAGGTGTTTAACAAAAACTCTTGTTTGGACCACTCTGAATTCATCTTCTGTCTCCATTATTCACTTATGTCTACTTTCTCATTTGCTTCCTTAATGGAAATGGTAAACCAAAGGGGAGTGGTTGAGTGATAAATGGCATCTCAGTAAAAACAACAATAACGAATTAGGAAGGTCTTATTTGTTTGGAGGAGAGAATTTAGAAGATTTTTATGACAGAAAGTTAAGAAGAGAGGATAATGTTAACCCTTTAATAGTTCATTTGGTAAAGTTGGATTGAATCTTATTTGTGTGTGACCTTCTGTTGATTCATTTGGGCAATGAATCCAGTGTGGGGATTGTAAACATGGGCTTTGATATAGTTAGGCTTAGGTTTTGAACCTGGGTATTAGCTACTTTTCTGTTGCTGGAAAACACTTATGACCAAAAGTGACTTATGGAAGAAAGAGTTTATTTTGGCTTATGGATCCAGCATTCCAGAAGGAGAATCCACAATGGTGGGGAAGGTGTGGCAGCAGGCTGCAGAGCAGGAAGCTGAGAGATTACATCTTCACTGCCCACAGAAAGCAGAGAGTGAACTGCAAGTGGGGAGAGGCTATGAACTCTCAAAACCTACCCCCCATGAGATACTTCCTCCAGCAAAGCCACACCTCTTAAACCTCCCCAAACAGTACCACCAACCTGGGACCAATTGTTCAAATACCTGAGCAAATGGGGGATACCGCTCATTCAAACCACTATACTTACTCTTTGAATAAGATGCTTAGCTACTTCACGCCTCAATTTCCTCCTTACTAAAAGTGACATAATAGCAATTTTTATTCCAATATTCAGTGAACGTTGGGAGCTAATAGCCATGACCTCCTTAACAACATTTATTGATGACTATGCTGTCACCCCTAAATTGAGTGTGCCTTGCAAAAGCACACTGACTTAAAATACCTTCTTACTAACATAAAACATACTAGTAAAAATCTATGGCATTCTCTTAGACTCAATGATTCTTAAGAACCTCTGATAGATTGATTATCAGGCAAGGCTGAGTTCTTGATGGCATTTGGATTTAAATAATTGCAAGTGTTTACTGTGAAGTGGAGGCCAGCTTGGTCTACAAATCAAGTTCCAAGCCAGCTGGGACTACAAGTAGACCAGGTCTCAAAACAAAATAAAACACAACACACAACACCACATAAAACACCACATACCACCTAACACACAAAACACAACCGAACCAAACCAGCTTATACATCCTTGTTATCTAAAGCAATCTTTTGTTCTCTCTTTTAATGTTTTGTTTGCTTGTGAACAACTTTCACTTACATCATGTCCAGATAGATATAAAGCAGGCACAGGCTTCAAGTCTCTTCCTACCCAATTATGGGCAATATGCTCTTGCCTGTGAGAGTATAGTTTCACTTTACTCAGATACTTGAAAACCTGATGTTGTTTGAAGGAAATAAAAAGATACTCTGAAAATGGGACACATAATATAGAATTTTACTATGTAGTAGTTAACTTTAGCATAATTTATATACAAATTCAGTTTATCTTAACATATTTGTGGCCTACTTTACATGGAGTACTATAGAGACTTAAAGATTGAGCAATACTAACAGCAAATACTTATAAAGTGCTTACTGTATAATAATGTTACAAATACTAACTCAATCCTCACAATACCCTTACAGTAAGAAAGGATCTCTAGCTGTAGATAATTTAAAGTATAGGAGCAGGGACCACAGAGATGGCTCAGCAGTTAAGAGCAGTTGCTGCTCTTTCAGAGAACTTAAGGACTGGATTCAGTTTCCAACACCCATACAAAGTGACTAACAACTACCACCTGTAACTCCAGCTCCAGGGGATACAGTGCCCTCTTTTGGTCTCTGCAGAAACCCATATATACATGGCATACACACACATACACATAAATAAATCTTTTTAAAAAAATATTTTATTATTTTTATTTTACGTGTATGAGTGTTATGCCTGCATGTAGGTAAGTGCACCAGTGTCATGCAATGCCCATGGAGGACAGAAGAGGCTGTCGGATCCCCTGGAACTGGAGTTATGAACAGTTGTTAGGTGCCATGTGGGTGCTGGGATTCGAACCCAGGTTCTCTACAAGAACAGTCAGTGTTCTTAACCACTGAGCAATCTCTCTAGCCCCATCAATAAATCTTTTAAGAAAGAAAAAATAATAAAGCATAGGAGCAAATAACTGCTTAGCAAGCTTTATAAAATTTTCTTTTTTGTTATGTAATTGATGGGGCAAACATTTTTGAAATAGTCACACAAACAAATCTTTATGTATACTTTAGGGAAACCTGTATCTGAGCTAGTCTTGAGAGCGGGCAAATATTTTCTACAATATGATATTTGAACAAAGACCTACAGAATTAGAAGTTGTGTGTGCATATGTTTGTTTTGTAGGGCATGGCTGTTAGTGTTGTGTCATCTTGACAGAATTTGAAATTGCATAGGCGGTAAGACTTGAGGTTCACCTATGAAAGGTTTAGATTAGGTTAGTCTCTGGGCATGCTTGTGAGGGATTACCTTGTTTAGGTTAATTGACAAAGCAAGACCCACCCTAAAGGAGGATAGTATCATCCCCTGGGCTTGGGCACTGAACTGTACATAATGGAAAAATTAACTGAGTACTAGTGTTCTTTGCTCCCTTCTTCCTGACTGTGAAGTTATCAGCTGCTCTTAAGTTCCTGCTGCTTTGACTTCCCTGCCATGACGGATGGTATCTTTGTACTGTGAGCCAAAAATAAACCAATTCTCCCTCAAATTGCTTTTGTAAGTGTATTTTATCACAGAAACAGGGAAAGTAACTAAAACCTGGGTTTTGTTTGCTCTTTTTTGTTTGTTTTGGCTTTTTGAGACAGAATCTTTTTAATTTTACTTTTTAAATTTTATGTATATGCATGTTTTTCCTGCATGTGAGTGCACCCCTGCATGCAATGCCCACAGAGGCCAGAAGATCTGGAACTGGAGTTACAGATGGTTGTTAACCACCATGTGGGTGTTGGGAACCAAACCTGGGTCCTTTGCAAGAGCAAACAGTGCTCTTAACCTCTGAGCCATCTCTCTGCCTGGAGAACCCCGCTGTGGAGCCCAGACTAGCCTTGATGTCACTATACAGCCCATACTGGTCTTGTACATGTGATCTCACCTCCAATTCTTCAGCTGGATTACAGATATGCTCCATTACACGCAGCGCCCAAGTATACAGTGCAGTTATTAGAGCCTGTAAGAACCATTTTACTATTTCCTCCTCACTGCAGTGCTCCAGATTTTGATTTCCTGTCTCCATATGATTAAGAGAAAATAAGATTTTGCTTACAGATGCTAAATGGCACGAAAGCTTCAGGGTTACTCTTCATGGAGATGGAGAACTGAATAGTGCAGACACTTCTTTTAGTGTTATGAAATAATAGTACATTGGAAGAGAACAGTGATTGTGTTAATGAGCAATCTTCCTGATGGCTCAGTATAGTTATTCATTAGGGGATTATTTAACTCAGCTCCTAGATAAGGCTCACAAGCATTTAGAAAGTTTGTAAAGTAACTAATAATATTTAACTCTTAATGATAATGACACAGTTCAATGAGCTGGGTAGGTGCCTCGACTGTTACCAGATTCTAATACCAAATTAACTAGCAGAACTCTTCTTGTTTAGCTTACTTTTGGAATGATAAATGTGTTGGAGCATTGCAACACTGTGGCAGCACAATGTAAATTAGCTATAGCCTCAAATAAACTAAGTACCCTTGCGAAACCAAAATAAACAAGCATCAAAATAATCAGCTGGGGCTGTAGATCAGTGGTAGAGCTCTTGTCTAACATGTGTGTAGCCATAGGTTCAAGTCCCAGTGTAACCAGAAAAACAAGCAAATCCCCAACTCTCCCCAATACTTTAGATACCTCAAATACTAAACCACGCACTAGACCTTTCACTAAGTATGACATATACATGGCTAACTTTTATCTTAAAAATAAATACTTTGCCACTTGACAGATAAAGAAATTGAGTCTTGGAAGATTAAAGGATTTTCCAAGTTCTCACTG
Source organism: Nannospalax galili (assembly GCF_000622305.1). NCBI lineage: Eukaryota > Metazoa > Chordata > Mammalia > Rodentia > Spalacidae > Nannospalax > Nannospalax galili. The sequence goes on from NW_008356676.1 coordinate 992,271, forward strand.
CTTTTCCTAATTATCAAGCCAGCACCCAAACCTGAGCCTGTCTACCAAAGTCTGGATCTTGAACCTGTTTAGGAGCTGGAGGAGGCAGAGACATTGCAGCTACCTGTGGTCTTGTTGTTTTATAGTCACAATAAGAAAAAAATCAGTAGGCCAACGAGAGTAGTAATATAGAGACAGTATGTGATATTTACTTATAGCTGTAGGGGAGAAACAATTTCTTTTTTTACCCATCCCTAGATTCATGGATGAGGATTCTATAACAAAAGATAGATTAACAAGAGGAGAAAAACTTTTTATGTTTTATGTGATATTGGAGCCTTCGGAAATGAAGACCCAAAGAAACAGGGAAATCTTATATGTTGGTAACTTTTCCCATTACTGTGATAAAATACCTGACAGAAGCAACTTAAGAGAGGAAGGGTTTATTTTGGCTCATGGTTTCAAGGCTACAGGCCATCATAGTGGGAAAGGCATAGTAGGGCAGCTTCATGGTGTGTATGTGGTAGAGGCTTGTTCATAATGTGACCACAGGCAGGAGTAGGGAAATGCAGCATGGAACCAGATAGAAGTGTGTCTAGCCTTCACAGGTCCTCCACTGGAGCCCGGAGCTCGCCCTACTTACACCAGTCAGGACTCATCTCTTAAAGACTTCATAGTCTTTGGAATAGTGTCACAATCTGGGTACCAACAAATGCTTAAAACATAAGCCTGTAAGGGACATTTTGTACAAAGCCATAACACCTTATTTTCATGCTTAGGTTTGATGAAGGGTGAACAGTCGTGTAGTTATATGATTGGTCAGAAAGGGGTACCAACAGTAATCTAGTAAGAAATTGGAGAACTCAGGAGGCTTGTTTGTGCAGATTCTTATTTATGTCTCTGTGGTTTCATTCCTTTCCCACAGGCAATATGGAAGATTGCTCTGAAATGAGATCCTTATGACTCACTTTCTCTAAAGGGTCTGCTTCAAGGGGTGGGGAAGTTCAGGGAGACCCGCCTGCTTCTGCTGTTTTCTCAAGTGCCAAGGTGCCATATTTTGGGAAGGTGTGTCTAGAATCTTATCACAGCTTTAAAATAACTTGAATAGAAAAGTAGTTTGCCAAGTTCCAGGTTTGGGGTTAGCTTTCTCTTTCTTTAATTTTCACAAATGACATAACAGCTTGGTTCCCTATTGCTAGAACAGTAAACTGTCATTTTCGCTGAGCAACCTCAATCACATGGTGACTTCTGACCACAGCCCACAGTGAGCAACTTACTTGACATTGACATACTACATGTGTGAGTATATATATGAAGGTATAGTCAACTGAAAAGAAATCCCCCAAAATAATTCTCAACCTTAACTGCTTATGATACACTGACATTTTCTATTTGTGTGTGTGTGTGTGTGTGTGTGTGTGTATGTATGTGTGTGTTTGGTACATGCACATGTGTGTATGAGTACAAGCATGTGCAGAGGCCAGAGCATAGAGTATCAGGTGCCTTCCTAGCACTCTCTACCTTATGCCTTGCAATAGTCTCTCACCAAGCTGGAAACTCACAGTTCTGGCTAGGCTGACTGGCCTGCAAGCTTTCAAGATCTGCCTGTCTCTGTATTCCCAGTGCTGGGTTACAGACATGCCTTGCTGTTTATGTGGGTGTTGTGGATTTGAACTCAGGTCCTCATGATGGCAGAGCAAGTGCTCTTATTCACTAAGCCATCCCCCCAGGCCTCTTTTTGTATTTCTTGCTCATTAAAAATAAATTCATTGATTTCCTAAAGCATTAGTGGGTTACCACCTACAGTTTGAAAAATATGGTTCCATGCAAAGCAGAAGAGTTTAAGAGTGGATGGAAAGAAAAGACATTTCAGTTTGATTAAATCTAATTTACCTTCCTGTTTATGGAGAAAGGTATAAATTATGGTCCTTTTAAGAATGAATTTCCAACTTTTTTGTGTGCGAGACCCTACTCCTCTGTGTGCTATGCATTTGTGATCTGCCAAATCTTGGGGAGCAATCATTTTTGCTCAAATACAGTATCATCAAAAATGAATGGACATTTTTCAAAAAGTCTTTGACAGCTGCAACAGTGAAACAATAAATCAACAGGACAATGAAAGCTTGAAAACACATAATGCCTATAATAATCTGTAGAAGTGTAGCAGAATGAGGGAAAAAAGAAACTTAGCTCAATTACACAGTAAGGTTACTTACTTCAAAGTCAGTAGAATGCTGTAAGGTTATACATATTGTTAAGGTTAATTGCATCTATTCAGAATGTATTTGAATCTGAAACAAAAGCTTAGGAGAAAAAAAATAATCAAAGAGAACAGATTGCTTTGAAAGGGTCTGTTCTATATCAGAAAATCAGCTGGTGACAGTTCCTTTGTTCTGTAATGTTTGTAATTTTCCTTCTAAATATGAAGACTTAAAAAGCAATCCATTAAAATAATGTAGAAAAATTGAAGATATTTGCCATCATTAATATTCAAGGTCTAGAGCAGGGTGTGTTGGCACATACATGGAATCTTAATGCTTAGAAGGCTGAGGCAGGGAAATAAGAGTTAAAGGCCAGCCTGTACTACATTAGGAAGGAGAGATTCTGTCTAAAAAAAGCAAAGAAGAAAATCTTAGTGCCATTAAGCCCTTTAGTCTTACTTTCTAGAGAGGGTGATGATTTTTTTTTTTAATATTTTTGTTTTTTGAGACAGGATCTCATATATCCCAGGCTGGCCTTGAGCTCACTATGCAGCTGAGGATGACCTTGAACTCCTGGCCCTCTAGCCTCTTCCTCTCAAATGCTGATATTACAGATGTCTAGTACCATGCCTATCTTGACTAATCTTTCTCTTAAATGTGAATGATGTGTATCACATAGGCAGACACTGTTTTATGCAAATCACTTTATCATTCAGTTGTACTAGGAAATGATCCTTATACTTACAACAGATTGTTGGTACTCTAAGAAGTTCCCCAGCAGGTTCATATTTTTATTTTTTATTTTTATTATTATTTAAAAAATATTTTATTTATTATTTTTATGTGTATGAGTGTATTGCTGGCTGCATGTAGGTAAGTGCACCCATGTCATGCAATGCCTGCAGAGGACAGAAGAGGCCATCGAATCCCCCTGGAACTGGAGTTACGGGCAGTTGTTAGCTGCCATGTGGGTGCTGGGATTTGAACCCAGGTCTTCTGCAAGAACAACCAGTGTTCTTAACTGCTGAGCCATCTCTCCAGCCCCAAGGGCTCATATTTTTTAACATGTCTCTAACTGATGGCATTGTTTGGGGAGATTGTAAAACCTTTGGGATGTAGGGCCTAGTTGGCTGCCATAGTCCACTAAGGGTGGACCTTGAGGGCTAGAACCCAACCCAGCTTCCAGCCTTGGCTCTCTTTGCTTCCTGATGGGCCACATCTCTGACCAGCTGTCTCACTCCTGCTGCTGCAGCCAACAGCTAACGAGCTGCTTCCACTGCATGCCTTCCTGTCATGGTGGACTGTATTCCCCTCACCTATGAGCCCAAATAAACCTGTCTTTGTTTAGGTTGCTTCTGTCAGGTGTTTGGTCACAAATGGTGAGTGAGGAAAAATAACTAACACGCTACTCAGAAGGAAATAATCCTTTCTGTAATAATAATGCTTGCCCCCAGATTTTGAGGCATTCCATAAAACAATATATTTAGACTTCTTAAAGAATGCCAATCATGGAAGAAAAATGTCAAGGAAATTGTCCTAGATTGAGTCTGCAGAGACATGTGAAATTCATGATTGATTTCAGAATGAGGTAGGAATAGGCAAGAATATTAAAATGAAACAATTTTGAAATTTGAATATAATTAGATAATACATTAGCATAAAACTCCTCTGGTACAATAATGTTTTTGTGTATAAGTAGGATAATGTCTTTTTTCCTTGGAGGTACATGCTAACGTATTTAGGGGTTATATATCATGACCCTGAAGTTTATTCTTCTAGTTCACAAAAAAATAAAGTCGAGACAAGAGAAATAAATATGTAAAGCATTCACAGCTGATGAATACAAGTAGATAGTGGCAGTTATTTTACTAACAATGCTTGTTGAGCTTTATTTGTGTATGTGCAGTCCTGGGAGTGGAACCCAGGCCTTGGATATGTTAGGGAAACATTTCCTCCTGAGCTGTACCCCCAGCCCAAACCTTAAAGAATTTTAAAATAAACAACTGGGGGACAAGTACTTCTGGGCAATATCTTAAAGCTCCTTGTGTTTCTCTTCTTTCTCCCTTTCTCTTTTGGAACCTGGAGGACTTAAAAGAAGGTTTGTCATAGAGCAGTACACTTAAGGTATATGCAGTTTACTGTAGGTATACTATATTTCAATAAATGAAGGAACAAAGCCAGGGCTCAGAACTATACTACTACTTGCAGGGAACTAATATTTACTCATTTTTTTAATGAGCGTATTTTTATTTTATTTTTAAATTATTTATTTTTATCTTATGTGTATGAGTGCATTGCCTGCAGGTGTGTAAGTGCACCCGTGTTGTGCACTGCCTTCTGAGGACAGAAGAGGGCATCAGATCCTCTGGAACTGGAGTTACAGAGGATTGTTAGCCACTATGTGGGTGCTGGGATTCGAACCCAGGTCTTCTGTAAGAACAACCAGTGAGCCATCTCTCCAGGCTCATATTTGCTCATTTTAAAAGATATCTTTCTTAATGTCATTTTGTTTCATGCAGTGGTTCTTAGGACTCCAGGGACACAGAAAAGAATCAAACTGTGATATAGATGCTAGAGGGAAAAGCAAGGATGTAAAAAGAACCTAGACAAACTAATATATTTATGAAAAGAAGATGCAGAAAAGAATTCATGGATGAAAAGATGGACTAGTGATAGGCAAGGGTCTAATACATAAAACAGGTGTCACATATATTGTATATAGTTCTCAACATCACATGCAAAACAGATGTTCTTCATAGATACCCTAAGCTAAGCTTTGTTTACTATTTTTCCTATAAAATACACCTAAAGGTAGGTAGACTAGGGCTGAGATACTACAAATACTTGGCAATCATAATAGAAAATTTGTTATTTTCTTTTCTCAAAAAATATTTTATTTTGCCAGATGTCGTGGTGCACACCTTTAGTCTCAGCACTCAGGAGGTGGAGGCAGGTGGATCTCTATGAGGTCAAGGCTAGACTGTCTACATACCAAGTTCCAGGCCAGCTGGAACTACAGGGAGACACTGTCTCAAAAGGACTAAAAATATTTTTTTTTAATTTTTTAAAAAACGTGTGTGTGTCTGTATGTCTGTCTGTCTGCCTCTGTCATGTGTGGGAGAGTGTTGGTGGAGGACAAAAGAGGATATAGGATCTCCTGGAGCTAGAGGTTGTGATCTACCTGGTGTGGGACTGGGAATCGAAGAGCAGCAAGCACTCTTAACCACTGAACCATCTTTCCAGACCCTGTTACTTTCTGTTGTTTGTTTTTATTTCTCTCTCTCTCTCTCTCTCTCTCTCTCTCTCTCTCTCTCTCTCTCATTCTCTCTCTCATATATGAGTGTGGAGCTGCACGTGCCATACCTGTGCACTGTGTCATGCCTGTGTGCTGTGACATGTGTGATGGTCAAAGAGCAATTAGTGGGGAGGTGGTTTTCTCCTTCCACTATATATTCTGGTGATCAAATTCAGGTCCTTGGGTTTATATGGCAAGTGCTTTTACCTGCTGGGCCATATGTTTGGTCCCTGATAGTGTTCTAAGCATTTTTTACCTATGAGGTAGATAGTTGCCCCCATTTTACAAGTGAGAAAAGCAAAGCAACTAAGTGAATTTGTTCGAAATTAATTATGTAGTTAGGAAACGTCAGGATTCAATTGGAGTCAGGCAGTTTGATCCTGGGTTAGCACAAATGTGGTTTTACAGTTAGAGGGCAGACTGTTTCTGCCCTTCTGTTCTGTCACTCTTTATGAAAGACTTCTGAATTCAAAATACATCATTGACCAAAGATAACTGTTTGAGCATCAGCTGTCACTTCAACCTTCCAGGAGGGGAAAAAGCAACAGAAAGCTTTACCTGTCCATCTCCATTTAAAAGTACAGCCCTAGGGGGATGGAGAGATGGCTCAGAGGTTAGGAGCACTGGCTACTCTTGCAGAAGACCTGGGTTTGGTTCCCAGCACCCACATGGTGGCTAACAACCTTCCCTAACTCCAGTTCCAGGAACTCTAACACCCTTTTCTGGCTTCTGTGTGGCACACCCAAGGCTGCGGAGACTGGCTCAGTAATAGATCTCCTTTGATGTATGCAGAAACATAAAAGGAGGGCTACATCTGCCCTGGAATTCCAAGGACAGCTTATCTGGTCTTCTTCCTGGGATTCTGGGAGCAGACTGCCTCTTCCTCAAACCTCTACATCGACAAAGTCCTGAGAAGTCTGTTAACTCTTAATGAGTCAGGTGCTATTGTCCTTAAAGGACAAGGGGCAGGGGCTTACTACACTCACACTTATAAAAATAAATAAATTTTAAAGCATGGTCCTAGAAATTCCCCTCAATATTTCTACTTACTTGTCAAAACCCCAGCATAATCATGGTTACACCTAGCTATAAAGGTTGGAGACTACAGTCCTTTCATGGGCACACTGTCAACCTGAATTATAGGGCTGCTACTGGTAAGAAGGAAGTGAAGCTGACATGGGGAAGGGCCACCATTTCTTCTAGTCCAAAAACCTAGGAGAACCAGGCATAAGAGTGGAAACTAATCTTATACTTTTATCTAGATTATCTGTGGAACTTTAGAAAAGCAAATGGGAGACCTAAGGAATAAAATGCAAATTGAGCCCATTCCTGCCCCAAGCACTGATTACAAAGGACTATTAGAATCTTCTGAACAAAGATTTGTGCAAAGCTTTATTTAGTACAGACCACAGGATAATTTATAATAGTGAAGATTTGAAACAAATAAGATAGATATTAAGACATATTGTACAGCCACTTAGAGTTAAGCATATACCATATATAAATGAATGGTTAAAACCACATAAAATTGAAATAAAATTGTACTTAAAATATGATCACAGACTGTTATAGTATGTAGAGACCATAGCTGCCTGTGCTGGTGCACATCTGTAATCCTAGCACTCAGGAGGCGAGGGCAGGGAGATGGTAGCAAGTTCGAGGCCATCCTGAGCTACTTAGTGAGTTCAAAGTTAGGCTGAGAAACATGGCTTTGTCTCAAAAGAAAACAAAAAACAAAGGAGAGAACATAGATTTAATGGAAATACAAACTAATTGTATACAACTATAATTGCAATCTTTGAGAAGTTGGATTATGAGTTGCTTTTAAATTCTTTACAAAGTATTTATATGCATTTTATTATATGTCTTTCAAAATTAGAAGTAAAAAGAATTTCATTCTAAAATATCCTTTGCATGGATTGAGATATATACAATCCCTAGATAGTGAACTTCTGGTTTTATGTTATAGATAACTTGAAGGGCATGGACATAATCAGCTTTAAGTTTAATGGTAATAAAGTGCCACACAGAGCTGGTGTGAATGGGCTGCTGGCTATGTCGCCAGCTAAGCTCAGGGGAATGAAGTCTCATGTCTCTGACCAGGCATCTTATGTTTTCTGCCACTGCCCAGGAAGCAGAAACAGGCTGGCTATGAGCTTGTAATAAAGTCACATTAGATCTCAGACCTGACATCTGTGTTCTGAAAACATAAATTTCTTTTTTTCTTTCCGAAAAAGCAATTTTAGACATTCAGCAAGTATACCTACCAATTGGTCCCAATCTGTACTTCTACCCTTGGTTTTTGACCTCTTAAAGATGACGGTTCTGTAGAAATTATTTTTTCGTGAACATTCTTTATATCTTTAGTGCTAATATTTCTTTCAGCATTTTTCTTTTTTATGTATTATTTATGGTGTACGTTTTTACATGAAGAAATACAACATCTCTTGTCTACCCTTTATAGTTGTGCATGTTGTTAATGGTACAGATTGGTCCAGTTAAATTAGTAATATAGACATAAAATATGTACAAAACTTAAATTAGTAATATAGACATGAAATATGTACCAAACTCTAAGCCCATACTAAGATGTGTTTTTCTAATTTGTGTAAAGTGGTCATAGCTCACCAATACATGGGAACCCTGGGCCTTGCATGAATGTGCATGAATATATGTGTCTTTTTCTAATGTTCATAAAGCTATCCTATATACAAGGGTCCTGGAGGTCTTGCTGGTTTTACCCTCTGGGTATCTGTTTTGCCTTCCAACAAAATACTGTTGAAGAACTTAGCAACTTCATATCAACTTCCGGTGGGGCAGATAATATTTTAGGACCAGGAAGTCCTGAGACCAAAAAGGATTTGTGAGACCATTCACACCTGAATGAATGCTGGAAATATGAAATATGTACATATTTCATGGATGCTGGATCAGGGCTGGGGGTCGAGGGTAATTTGCTCAGCCCATCTTGATATTTGTTTTGTTTTGTTGGTAATAGAGTCTGTTTGAAAAAGAACTCTGGTAACCCAAATGCCTTAAAAGTTTAAGGTCATGTTGGTTAAAAATAATAAGCCTCATATTCCCACACTAAAGATCATACAACCAAAGGCAACATGGAGTTCCAGATTCAGAAAACTATCGGGTGCCTTTCTTTTCCCCCAGCCCTCACCCCACCCCAACCATATCCAAGGATAAGATTTTCTTGAACTGTGAAAAGCATTTTTACCAGGGAAGCTGAGGTTCCCATTTAGGATTCCTAGTCTCATTAATAAAAGAATGTAGAAATGGATGCTCTCATAGTTGTTGTCAACTTGACACCAACCTCGACATACCTGGAAAGCGAGAATATCAAAGAGGAATGGTCTCCAACAGATTGGCTTGTGGGCATGTCTGTGGTGCATTTTCTTGATTGATGATTGATGTGGGAGGGCCCAGCCCACTGTGAGTGGTGCCACCCCTGTGCCAGAGGGCCTGGGCTGCGTAAGAAAGGAAGCAGAGGAAGTCAGTAAGCGGCGTTCCTCCATGGTCAATGCTTCAGTTCCTGCCTCCAGGTTCCTGCTTTGAGTTCCTGCCCTGACTTCCCTCAGTGATGGATTGTGACCTGATGATTGTAAGTTGTAATAAACCCTTTCCTCCCTAAGTTGCTCTTGGTCATGGCCTTTTATCACAAAAACAGAAAGCAAAAACAGACACAAAAGGAAGCTCAAGGACAAGTGTATTAGAGTTTAAGGGAGAAACATAGTGCAGGTTAGATGAACTCTGCAGCTGCCAGGAGGAGATGCAGAGAAAGCCATGCTTTTCAAGACAGGCATGGAATAGAAAGAGGCAGCTTATTAAAGGGGAAAACACTCTCAAGAGTGGACGTAGATTGGTGAGGTGAGGAAAGAGCCTGAAAAGCACCCAGCCACGAAGTAGATGGTCTTTTATGGTGCTTCGCCCCAATTTGTATTTTGAGGGCCGTGTTTCACATATGTTCTGCTCCTTAGATGATGCCACAGGAAGGGCGGGCTCTCAGTCCTCCTCTGCAGACTGGCTCCTTTCACATGTTAGTCTAGGTTTCAGTTCCTATCACCACCTGGAGCCAGTTTTTGCTGAGACAGTAAACTTCACAGGCCTACTGTTTGGCTTGAAGTTGTCTGTAATTTACTCGTCTACCTCTTTCTGAATCTCTGCTCTCCACTACATTTCTTCTTCAATCAAACCAGTGCCGTTCTTAATTAGAAATTTAAATTACATCTGGTGCAGTTTGTACACTCCAGGGGATATATTTATGTAATACCTTTCCCCAGCCAAGATATTTTTCATGATTTCCACATAGCAGTTCTTCACAGAGTGTTTATTGATGTCATAAAAATGTACATGGGAGGTACAGTTGTGTAACTAACCCACAGCCTCACAGTGCAAAATGGCTTACATATCTTTCTCTCTCTCTCTCTCTTTCTCTCTCTCTCTCTCTCTCTTTAGTGTGTATATATGTGAGTGTGCATGCATGCAGGTGTATGTGGAGCCCAGAGGTAGACACTGGGTATCTTCCTTAATTGCTTCTCCACCTTATATATTGAGACAGGGCCTGTAGCAGAACCTGAAGCTCACTGACTGACAGGCAGCAAGCCTCGGGATCTAGCGCCCCTTCCCCCAGCACTGGGGTTATAGATCTGCATGGTCTCGCCTGGCTTTTTATGAGTTCTGGGCATCTGAACTTGGGTCCTCATGCTTGCACGGCAGGCCCTTTGCTCACTGAGCCATTTCTCCAGCCCCCTTTTTCTTTTGATGGTATAGAAAGGCAAATTTGTCTTTGACTGTCATCCCCTGTGCCCTTTGCTCTGTCTCACAGATGTATGCTGTTGGGAATTGGAAACAACTTTCCCAACAGATATGTCATTAAATTTCAATGAGATAATTAAGGAAACTCATTTTCAAAAATATATATTTGTTTCAGTAGCTTTAATGTTGCTTCATTAGGAAATGACCAGAATGCTAAATCTAGGTAGCCTGGACTTGTCTCGTGAGCAGCTTCAGAGACTGCCTGGCAAAGTCACACCACAGTTAAAATGGCAAAGGCCTTGGTGATGGGTGGAAACTAATTGTTTGAAAACATTAATAAATTATACTTGCTTTTCACGTCAAGAAAAAGTTCAGAGAAAAGAGATGAATATTTGTATCTATCACGGCCTTGTACTCTGCCACACGATATTAAAAAATAAAAAGCATATCCTTAGACATAAGCTCCTCTTCCTGTTGCAAGGAGGAGGAATAAAAGTTAAATTGTTCAGCAGTGCTTTCTTGTGACTATTATAAGGTATTTTAGATTTGGCATTTTTAGCTAATAAAATATTGCTAAGAAGTTCTCTAACATAAAACATGGACTGTTAGAACCACTGTTAGGATTAGGCTGAAATGCTTTTGATTAAAAACCTCTAATCTCTGGGCAAGGTAATTCCTTCTCTCTTCCTCTCTGCATTGTGTGCAGGTGCTGTTACTATACACAGTGTCCTGAGACCTCATAGTCCTGTTCCTAATACCATCCTCATGAGACCTGGAGCAAGAGAGAATAGATGTAAACAGTCTGACAAGTCATATTGTTTTCTGTGTAACGAATAATGAATCTTTTGTTTCTGACCTAGGAGTCTCGTGTTTTCTACCAGTGACAGATTCTACTATGGTGTCATCAGACTTAATTAGATTGGATATTATAAAATACTGATTTATAACCACATTTTTCTTTCCAAATCTCTTCCATAATTTCCACAAGAAGATCCATGGGCTTGAAAATTCTCTGTGAAATACTTTTAGTAAACTCCTTGCAAACAAACACATTTTCCATTTCAGTGTATGTCTTTTAAGCTTCAAGTTAGTTTTCTTCCCTGAAGTTTACTACTGCTCTGGGTCCTCACAGAGGACCCAGATCTCGCCTCTGCCTAGATCTCTGACTTTTTACATCACACAAGCACTTGTTTGGATATGAGTTCTGATGGTTTCTTGCATTTTCTCTAGCTAAAGTATAAGTTTGGTGGAGGTTGATATTTGTGTTTGGCATCTCCCTTCACTCCCTGTAATTCTCTAATAATCCTTCCACAATAGGTGCTCAGTTAAGTGGTCACATTGTTTGGGCATCTGTTAAGGGCCTTAAGATACAGGCAATGGAACCAGTCTGGATATTCATCAACAGATGAAGGAATAAAGAAGCATATACACAATGGGATTTATGCAGCCATAACGAAAAATGAAATCATGACATCCACAGGAAAATAAATCCAACTGGAAATTGTTGTATTAAGTGAAGTAAGCCAGACTCAGACAAATGCCATATTTTTTTCTTATGGGTAGAACTTAGGTTTAAAATTATTCATGTATTTATGTCTTTACACATGTCTGTGTATTTATATATGTGTGTGGGCAGGTCATAAAACTAGACTGGGGATCGTGAGAAGTGAGGAAGAGATCTTCAGGGAACTGGGGAACAGGGAAATGGAATACGTCTAACAGGAAAGCAGGAGTGACAAACCCAGGAGAGGAGGGAAGCCAACTGGGGGTGGAGAAGAGACACAGGGAAGGCAGCGTAGGAAGGGACTGCATGAGCACAGAGTGTAATGACACATGGATGAAGGTGCCACGATGAAGTGATGAAACCCATGATTAGTATGCTAAGCTAAACAATTGGGGACAGAGAGGTGGCTCAGTGGTTAAGAACACTGACTGTTCTTGCAGAAGATCCAGGTTTGAATCCCAGCACCCACATGGCAGCTAACACAACTATCTGTAACTCCTGTTCCAGGTGATCCAGCAGCCTCTTCTGTCTTCCGTGGGCATTGTACGACACGGATGCACCTACATACATGCAGGCATAACACTCATACACATAAAATAAAAATAATAAATAAATATTTTAAAAAACAATAAAGGGGGGCTGGAGTTAGAAGACAGTCATAGTTTATGCTTTCCATGTTGAGCTGCAAAATTAACTACAGTTAACTGGTATAGGTCAAAAGACCTGAACTTTTGAGTCTCTGTCCTGTGACTTAATCTAGTGATCTTTAGCATATGATTTAGCACCTGTGTATTTATTAAATATTTATTAATCCCTAAGTAGTTTGTGGGTTTTTTATTATTGTTGTTTTGAGACAGGGTTTTACTATGTAGTCCTGAATGATCTGGAACCTGCTATATAGACCAGGGTAGCCTCAAACTCAGAGATTCACCTGTCTCCGCCTCCTGAGTGCTGGGATTTAAGGTGTGTGCCACCACTCCAACTTCTAAATTATCTTTTAACAAAACACCTAAGACAGTTTGTTAGTACTTTTGTGTTGCTTTAACAAGACACCTAAGGCAGGGTAATTCATTTTAAAATTTTATTTATTATTAATTTTTGTGTGTATGAGTGTATTGTCTGCAGGTTATGTAAATGCACCCTTGTTATGCAGTGCCCACAGAGGTCAGAAGAGGGCTTCGGATACCGTGGAACAGGAGTTACAGACATTTGTAGCTGCCATGAGGGTGCTGGGAATCGAACCTGGGTCTTCTGCAAGAGAAGTCAGTGCTCTTAACTGATAAACCATCTTTCCAGCCCCCAAGAAATGCCTTTTAAAAAGAGATTCAATTAGTTCACAGTTTTAGTGACTAGAAAATTCAAAGAGCTTGTGGTACCAGCACCTGGGCGAGGCACCTTTGGCTCTATCAGAACATGGCAGAGAAGCAAAAGGAGAAGCAGGGCTGTGCAAAAGACCAAGCATGTGAACACTTTTTTTTTTTTTTTTTCTGTCTTTTTGAGACCAAAAGGGTCTCCTCAGCTGGCCTGGAACTAACTTGCTATATAGAGCAGGTTGGCCTTGATATCACAGAGATTCACCTGCCTCCACTGGAATTAAGGCATGTGGCACCATGCCTGACTTATAACACTCTTAACTAGACCAGTCCTATGAGACTACTCCTGTTAGAATGGCATTAATCCACCAATCCCTTTTGAGAGTGGTGCCCCCATCGTCCATGACATCTCTTAAAGACCCTGCCACCTCTCAACAACAACACACTGGGGACTGAGCTTCAACTTGGGTTTTACTGAGGACAAACCATATTGTGACCTTAGAACATATAATTAATCTACAGCAGTGGCTCTCTAAGTGTGATAACTTGGTCAGTATTATATTAGTTACTTTTCTTGTTACTGTCACCAAATACCTGTCAAGAAGAAATGTAAAGGAGGAAGGACTCATTATGGCTCACAGTTTGAGAGTACAGTCCATTATGGTGGTGAGGCATGGTGGCAGAAACAGGCAGCTGGTCACATTGAATCTGCAGTCAGGAAGCAGAGAGGTGATTGGTGCACAGGATGTTTTCTCCTTTTTTTTTTTTTTCTTTTTTTTTTTTCGTTCACTCCAGAACCCTAAATTCATGAAACAGTACTGCCCACATTCAGGGGAGTCTTCCCTTCTCACTTAATCCTCTCTGGAAATGCCCTCACTGACTTGTCCAGAGATGTGTCTCCTAGGTGATTCTAAATCCAGTAAAGATGACAAAGAAGATTAGCCATTGCAGACATCAACTAGGAACTTATTTTAAAAATGCATGTTATTGAACCTCACCCCAGCGCTATTGAATCAGAAGCTCTGCCCTTTCACAAGCCTCCAAAAAGTCCTCCAGGTGATTCTGATTTGTGGTAAAGGTTAAGAATTGCCGAGCTACAGCCTAGGCAAATCCCAGCCTAGACTCCACCCCAGTCTCAGCAGTGAAGAGGGTGCAGCAATTTCACAGTTGGCAATGAAAACCAGTGTCTTACATTTCAGCTTTAAGGCTCTGTAGAATGGCTCACCATTGCATCATATTGAAGTTTCCAGATACCACTCGGAGAATTTCAGCTCCCTAGCTCCCATAAAATAATGGCAATCGAGGAGTGAAAAATCTTTCTTAAGGTGAACAAAGACCATGCAATGAATAAGGGATTAATTTCCAGTGGCAGTATCCTAATTTTGTATTCAAAACATTGCATGCTTGCTAGACTATCCATGCAACATCTGCTGCTATGTATTAGGTAATTGGGCACCCAGCAGCCCCATTTGCATGCAAAGGTAGTTGCACACCTCACATTACAAGTCTAAAATTAAAGTCCAGGATGAAGCTGGCTGAAGGCTGGCTGCTAGGAAAGTAATGAGATAAGGAAAAATGGTTTCTGTTAATCAGCACTTTTGGCCTCTACTGTTCTGCCTTTGTAGATTTGCCCTTTGAAATGGTACATTCCAGGTTGAAGGAAGACTTCTAAGAGTATCTAGGGTTTTTGTTTTAATCCTACACTTAGAAGCTGGTTGCGTTTATCCACATCATTTTCTTCACAACTGCGCCGTTATGTATGTTGTAGTCTGTTGCTGTACGTACTGTATTTCTGCCTTATGAAGTATCCTGTTCTGGTGGGACCACACACACCAACTCAGAAAAGAGCTGCCCCCAGCATGGACTTAGAGTCGCAGATCTAGAGCTGGGACCTGTGGCCTTTTACTTAGTCCACATTTCATCATGCAGCCACAGTATGCCAGACACTGTGCTGCAGATCTGGAATGCATATCAGCCAAGCCCACCTCTGCCCTCAAAAGCTCACAGTATTCTACCTGTCTTATTTCTCAGTATTCCTGGTGTATCCATGTGGAATGTTTTTGCTTACAAGAAAGAGGCTGGGGAGGTGGCTCAGTGGGTAAAGTGCTTGCTGCGGAAGCATGAGAACCTGAGTTTAGGTCCCCAGAAGCCAAGTAAAAAGCCAACAGGGAGTGTCTTTAATCCCAGTGCTATAAGGGGGTGGGGTGGGGACAGAAGCAAGTGAATCCTGGAAGCTCTATGACTAGCTAGTCTAGCTGAAACAGAGAGCTATAGGTTGAAAAGTAAGGTGGAGAGCAATAGAGGAAGACATGCAATGTCAACCTCTAGTCCCCACATATAGGAAAGTGTACCCACACGCACAAGTGCACAATCCTACACCTCACACACAAAATAAAAGAAACAAAACGTCTTCCTGGATCCCCATGTTTGAAATGTCCTTGCTTCTCTGGGCTCCTGATTATGTTCAACCTTTGTCCTCAGTGAATGAGGAACCCAGTAGACCCAGGCTTATAAGAGTTAAAACCTAAAATCACCAAACTGAGACCAGTGGGTTACTGAACTACATCACAAAGAGGATGTGACTGCATGGCAGATGACTAGAGCTCTTGTTTGTGGGAACAAAAAAAATGCAATGGATACCCTGCTGCTTTATTTTCTCCTAAAGTGGGTCTACAAGGAAGAGTATCAGTCTTAAAGGGATTGATTCACAGGCACCACCTAGTGTCCTACAAGGGCAGTCTACAAAGAACCAGTGGTTTTGGAGCAGAGCAAGAATGTGTCACTCCACACACAGCTTTATATTTCCTTAATCACAATCATCTGTCTTTCCTGTCCATTTTTCTTTCAACTAGATTAGAAGTTACTAGAATATAGAGCAAGTTCTGAAGAAGGCTATCTTTGCCAATTCTTATCTGATGGCGATTAGAAGGAAGGCGGTCTGCTGGCTTCTGTCCCTTCGCAGCTTGTCATGATAATAAACACCTTTTTCTTTTCGTTCTAGCACAGGCACATATACCTTGATAGCACCAAATGAAAATCGAAGACAACAGATACAGAGAAGTATGTACACTTATTCACTTAACATTCAGAATGCTTCTTGATTTCTTTATAATTGGTTTGTTTTGAAGTAGTTTTATTTTCTTATATAGACTTACAGAATCTCATCAAGGTCTTTTCTTTAACTTTAGCAGTTTTAATTATACTTTAAAAGTCATTCTATTGTTAGTACTTCTAAGCTTGTTTCTCTACATTAGTAACAAAACTCATGGCACGATTGTAAGTCTGGGATTTCTGTTGTGCTTAAACAACTTCACACCTATTGTTGTTGGTTGGATCTTGTCCTTGTAATGTCGGGCTGATGGCTGATCCATGAATATCTTTGAAATAGACAAGCCATGTATCAGATAGATCATGAAGTAATTTGTACTTTTCTTGATACATCCCATCCCTTCTTAATGGCTTTTTTTCCCTTTAGTTTTACACTCCCATAGTTTTGGAACTGTCAGTTTACCCTCCATGGTTTTATCTGTGTAATTCACTTTTCTAGATCATCACCTGGAGGACAGAGACCAAATCTTAGTGTGTGTGTGTGTGTGTGTGTGTGTGTGTGTGTCCCATGCGCTCCTTGTACATGGATAACATGTCTAATTGAGATGCATTATTACAAATGGCACCTTCTAAAGCTATAACATTATCTTTAGTTGAAAGGAAATACAAAGTTCATTTAGCTCACAAGGACTTCGTGAGACTTGTTCAAATCAAGCTGTGGTACTAGGTATGAAATTCTATGTTCTCCCATATTAGGTCATTAGTAGGATATTTAGTGACTGATGATGGACATAAGGACACAGCAAGAAAGCAGTTATCTAAAGGGTCCTCACTAGACAAGTAGGTACCTGGGTGGTACAGTGGGTCAGTGTAGAAGATGGCAGAGCATTGCATTGACTCTAGGAACTACAGACATTGCCCAACACAGCTCAAGGTTGTGATATCCTACAGACTTTTTATTCAAATGCTTAGCAGGGATTTAAGTCTCAGTGTTGCCTGAATTTTGAGATGTTTCAGATTTTTAAAAAATAATTAAATCTTATCAATGGACATTTGAGACAGTTCAGTCTAACTGGGAGATCAAGATATGCATCGGAGCAACAAAATTTGTGTCTCCCAGGCAGCCCCTGCTGTCTCAAAGGGTAAATATTTGGGCAATGATTTGGGGCTTCCCAGGAAGCAGGCCAGGACCCAGAGCAGGAGTGCTCCACAGAGTCACACTCCCTACCCAGTTCCTCAGAGTTGCATCAAGCTTGGGGAACATGAAAAACATAAGCAAATATAGGTGTCAGAATTATTTGGGTATGTATATTTACTTGTGTGTGAAAAATTCTTATTGACATATGAATATTCTAGTTTTTGTACACATTTGCTACAGGAAACTTAGGATTAATGCAAGAGGCTTTAAGAACGATAGTATTAGAGGGAAAACTGCATTTCTTTATTTTAGTAGGAGTTCAGGTTGTTCAAATTTGCATCTTCTCTGCAGACTCTTTTAACAAGTTATTTGTTATTTTTATTTTATGTGTATGAGTGTATTGCCTACATGCATGCAAATGCACTGGTGTCATGCAATGCAATGGAGGTCAGAAGGCAGTTCGGATCCCCTGGAACTGAAGTTACGAATGGAGCTGCCATATGGGTGATGGGAACCGAAACTGAGTTCTCTGCAAGAGCAGCCAGGGCTCCTGACTGCTGAGTCATCTCTCCAGACCTTTTTTAGAGGAAGTGCGAGTGTGATTCTAGGAAGTGGGGCTGGGAGGTGCCATCTTTTCTAGGACATTTTGTCCTTTCATCCTGGAAAGTCATTGATTGCTGACTGGTGGCCATTTCTATGTTTGAAATGACCAGGTTTCTTTCTAAATTTTAACAATGAATGATTTCCAATTTCTCATGTGCTTAGTTGCTGAGCAAGAGCTGGCAAACCTGGAGGAGTGGAAGAAACAGAACAGAGCCAAACCAGTTCACTTGGTGCCCCGGCAGCTGGGTAAGTGGCAAGCCAACAGCCAGAACAGGGAGACAGTCGTGCACAGATCCTGCTGGGACCCACTGAGATCTGCTGGATCTGCCTTCATACTGAGAGCCTGTTTGAGTTGCTGGGGATGGCCTGTATTTGACACTGACACATTGAAATGTACTGGTAGATTGTTGCTGGTTTTCTACAAGTAGCAAATGCATGCCGCCAGAGTTATGTGGGAATACAGTGATGGCTTAATTGGCAAATAATTTAAAGCCTCTTAGATGATCAGCTCTGAAGAAAGCTTACCTGGGGCGCTGCATATGCCCTGTCATAGCACTAGTCAGGATGAGAGGAAGAGCTATCACAGCATATTCATCATGGCAGTTAAATGCTAATGTGACAGAAATGAAGGGAGAGTTAATTCTGAAAGCAAGATGAGAGCAAGCTGGGCATGCAGTGGTGGGGACAAAGACAAATGTCATTTGGGTTTTCATGCTAGGGATGGAGACCTTTGGACTGCCAGAGCAGGTGCTGCCAGCGTGATGGACTGTTTGGGCCACCTCTGTGGGGTTTTAGGCTTTCAGAGGGGATGCCACCCAAAGAGAATCAGTAGCTTCCTGTCTTCTCTGTTCTCTACAGCCATAGCTTAGAACTTAAAGGCTGAGTGGTCTTCTCTAGATCCAGTTAATACAAATGTGTTTTAAGGCAGTGGCCACTTACTGTCATGATAGTCTTTTTAAATATTTTATTTATTATTTTACGTGTATGAGTGTATTGCTTGCATGTACCCAGGGAAGCTAGAAGAGGATGTCAGATCCCCTGGAACTGGAAGTACTTACAGTTTTTAGCCACCAGGTGGGTGCTGGGAATCGAATGCAGGTCCTCTGCAAGAGCAGCCGGTACTCCCAAATGCTAAGCCATCTCTCCAGTGTCTTAGCGATATAGGTGTGAAAGAAAGTTCCTGGGGAGGGTTGGGGGCAAAAACATTTATCTTTAAACCGAACCTCTGCAAGACTGATCAGCTGATTAGAACTTTAGTGATTAGGGAGAATTTGGAATGTTGCAGGTCTAGAGCCTAATTACAATTTATCTTGATCTATCTTAAGCCCCCTAAATAGTTATTCTTTGCCGATCTCTGTCTCAGACCTAACACCCTGTGACTAACAGATGAAAACCTTTTGGGATGTGTTAACAAAACCCTAGCTTTCCACCAACCAAAAAGCTGAATATCATCAGATAGCATCTGAGGCCTATAGCTGAGATTTCTCTTTTGCTGTAACTGCCTACTTAGTGTTTCCTAATGTATTTAAGAAGTATCTTGATTTATGGCTTGCTTTGTTCTGTTACTATAAAAACTTTAAGAAACTGCTTCCATGTTGGAACATGGAATTTTGGGTGACCTGAATCTGTGTTCCTCAGCCACAGTTCCTCATATTTGACTCCAGAATAAACTATCTCTCATCTCCTTTGAGGTAAGAAGTTGTGCTTATGTGTCAACATAGGAAAAATAAACTAATTAGGAAATCATTTAAAGAATGGAAGTGTTAGAACTATAGCAGTCACTTACTTCACTGTATTTCATAATAGTGAAGCTCAAGTCTCATCCTTATGCTGAATAAGCCAAATTTGAGCTTTTGGGCACAGCCAAAAGCAATCCATTTTAAGAAATCCCTTCAAGCTGGCTGTGTGGGATTAGACTTTCCCATGGTTTTGGATTGAATGAGAAATTAATTTTTTGTCTTCTCAGATTATAAAGTTAGCTAGCTAATTCTAGGTCTAAGACAGTTTCATTCTAGTAATTAGTGCTTAGACCTAGGAACTGGCCAAACTCTTTTCATGGAAAGTAAAGCTTCCTTCTGCATCAGCTCAGGCTATTTAGGGAGGAAGCTAGCAAGGGAGTTAGGGTGTGGCAAGACTGTCCTCTACTGATTGCTCTGCTCCTGGATTCTGACTTCTCCAGGATTAGAGAGGAAGAGGAGATGGGGGGGGGGTAAAATGTCCAGCGCAGTGACCACCTGACCACTACACTTGAGGTTCTTTGATTTCTTCAGTGTCCGGCCTCTGTTCCATCCCTCACCTTATTTACCTGATAAAGATGATACCTTCCCGCTGGCAGTTCTTAGCCTCAGTGTTGGTTCCTAGAAGTCTTTGTAGGGTCCATTGTTTTCTAGGTGGTGCTCATAGACAAGTACCTTCAGGATGACTTCAGGATGGCTAGATTGGTATTCTTTCAGGAGAGCCTCACTGGAAGTGCTGACAACACTGGTGAATCTTTTCTCTTCCAAATTCTGGAAGACAGGCCATTTATGATGTGGCTTCTTCCTTCTCCTCCTCTTCCTCCTGGTCTTTTTATTTTATTATTTTTATTTTATGTGTATGAGTGTATTGCCTTCGTGTATGTGAGTATACCCATGTCATGCAATGCCACAGAGGTTAGAAGAGGGCATTGGATTCCTCTGGAACTGGAGCTACAGATGGTTCGCAGCTGCCATGTGGGTGCTGGGAATTGAACCCCAGACCTCTGCAAGAGCAGTCAGTGCTCTTAACTGCTAAACCATCCCTTCAGCCCCTCTCCTGGTCTTTTTAAAGACAGGCTCTCATAGCCCTGGCTGGCCTCGAACTCATAAACTTCCTGCCTCCGTCTCCTTAGTGCTGAGATTCCAGGCTTGTAGCTCCATGCCCAGCATCAGTTACTTCTTCCTAAGGACTCATCTGACCACAGTCTTGTGCCTTTGGATTTCGACTTTCTCGCATCTCTTATGTGCCTAGGAAAGTAAAGTGAGGTCTTCAGGTAATTTTCATTAAACCTCCCAATCATTTTAGTGAACACTCCTTTTCCTAAACATGGAACTCTGGAAGATATCCTTCCTCAGATTTCTCCTCTTATTCAACTTCTTTTTATAGGCCAAGGGTAATTGCTAGAGAAGATTCTTCAAACTGGTTCTTAATTCTTCCTCCTAGGTCTTTCTCTGAGGGCCAAGGACCTCACTCTGGAATTTTGAGCAGTTGGCAGCTGTTGCTTTACAGCCTTTGTAGAAAATTAGCACAGTCCTAATTTTAAACTTTCTACTATATGAAGTATTTAGAAATAGTCAAGTATGTGTGTTTGTTGAAGGAGGGATCATGTAAAAAGAAAATTCTAAAATGTATTAAAATTTTTTGGGGGGGTCTTTTTGAGACAGGGTCTCCCTGTAGCCCCAACTGCCTGGAACTCATTACGTAGACCAGGCTGGCCTTGAACTCACAGAGATCCGCCTGCCTCTGCCTCCCGATTGCTGGGATTGAAGGCGTTTTCACCACACCCAGCTAAAATATATTAAATCTTGAAGGGAGTTTTGACCAAAACTTGTAAATATTTAGACATTTGACTTTCTTTATTTCTTCTCTTCATTTCTCCTCTGTGTCTCTATCTCTTAAAATATTGGAGTGACTGTAGCAGACACAAGAGCAGTTGCAGCCATAGTTTAAGTTTCAATATTCCTGTTTCTTTTTCATCTCCCCTAAGTGACAGAAGGGTTCAAACCAAACAGGCATTATATATCTTTTGGAGCTGGAAAGAAAACTCTCTTCAGTGTCTTAATCAGCTCAGTATGAGAACTAGAGTGAATATGAGTTTTCTTCATGCATCTTCTGTGAATCTTAAAGCAATTTGACAGATTTAGTGTCCAAATAACCAGAGAATATAATTTCAAAGGAATCTTTCTGGAGTGAACACCAAGTTTGCTCAAACAAGGAGAAATCCCTAAGTGAGGATTCTTAGATGATTGTCAAGCTGTGAAGATTTCTGGCCCAGATAATTTTATTTTAAAACAGAGAACAAGCAAACAGTCTTACTGTTTTTTTTTTCTTGAATACCTAAAGAAAGACAGTAAATACTATGGATTACCAATCAGTTACAGCCTAGAATGTTTTTGTTACACTTTAAAAGCCTGGGTTATGAAGAGTTCATACTTCTGTGGTGTCGGGAGCCACCACAGGGCAGTGGAAGTGGGAGAAGAAAAGCATCTGAAACATCATTGGGCATTATCTTTATTGGGGTAAGGAATGGTCATACTTAAGCAGGAGGAATGTTCTAGAATTTCCAGCACAGACAGTAGTTCTTACTGCTTAGCATGGCCCTTCAGTTATGATTTCAGTTTAAATGAAAACGTTAATGCCTACAGATAGAAAACCCTTAGTGTTATTGCCCTTCTAAAACACGTGGCCTTTATCTTTTTGGCCAGCTTTTCTCTATCAAGCAAGTGCCATTCTTTGAGGTCTTTTGAAGATAACTGTGTTCCTATGTCCAGGGGTATGAAAAAAATGTTAAAGAAACTCATGCTAATGCTTCTCGGCCTTTCGGCTAAGATCAAGGGTAGAAACTCATGCTGCAGACTTATGCATTAATTAATACTTGGTGGCATTTTAGCTTAATACTCATGTTTTACCTTCATAGCTTTTTTTTTTCTCTCCATTAGGTGGAAGCCAGTCTGAGTCTGAAGTCAGACAGAAACAACAACTCCAACTGATGCGATCTAAATACCAGCAAAAGGTCAGAATCCATTCTTCCTAGTTTAATTTTGGCAAAGGATTTCAGTACCAACATTTTCATGTAACCATGAAAGAACATGGTGACTTTACCAAAACATAAAACCTTCAAATGAATTGCAAAATATGACTCTCAGAATTAAAGAAGTTAGAAGTAAGAAATGAGAGGAGGAAAATATCTAGACTTCTCACCCAAGCCACATGTGTATAAGCTTGCCCTTGGATTAAGGGAAGTTTATTCTTCCTATTTAAGTTAACTATATGTTAACCATAGTTTATGTCTACTGCATTTTAGTTCCAAGAATCTGATTTTGTTTACCCCAAGCCAGTCATGAAAGACGTACAAAAAATGATTTCAGATACCCAGTGATTTCTACAATGAGCATTATGAACTTTCTAATCAGGAAAAATTATCTGCCTTTTCCTCCTGCATGTGTGTATGTGTGTGCACATACCTGAGGGGGAGGGGAGAGGAAGAGATGGACACACACACACACACACACACAAAGTACATGAAGAAACACAGAAACATTTCTCAGGCAGGAGATGCAGACTGGCCTTTCTCTGCAATCTAAGTGGCTTGAAGTAACAACCTATAATCACGGTGAGGTATAACACAACAATACTGTAATTTGCCTTTCATCATAATTTTGTGTTCCAGAAGTTCAGACTGAAAAATGGTAACTGTTTTTTTCCCTCTGTAATCTCAATACAATTTAACTAAAGAGAGCTGAATCTATACAAATCAGGAAGGAAGCTGAAGAAGCTGAACTCCAGCGAATGAAGGCAATTCAGAGAGAGAAGGTAAGCAGGTGGAGAGGATGATTAGCTGATGTTTACTGAGGGCAGGGTGCCAGGTTCTCTTCTAGACCCTGTCCATGTGCTAACTCATTTAATCTGAGCTGTAATCTGATGAGGTGGGTATTATCCAATTGTGCTAATGAGGAAGTGACCCAGAGAGGGACGATAAGGTGCCCAAGGGCCCACAGCCATAATTAGAATAAGAGGATTCATATCCAACAGACTAGCCTCAGAGCTTGGGGTCCGAGTTACCACCCTGTTTCACCTTTTGGGCAAGTGATCAAAATATTAGCTGTCTATTTGGTCAGATGGTAAAGCAGCTAGTGCCAGTGGTTATCAGTGGTGAACTATCATATTCATATCCAAATGCTGGATTTTCCAGGGTGAGTGTGATGAAGGTAAACAGGCCCCTCTTGTAGAAGAAAGAGCATGCCTTGGCATTTCAGTACTAGTGAGTCTTGATACAGTGTCTAGAGCTTGGGGGAAAATCTGTACAAAGACTTATTTGAAGACGAAGGAACAATGTGGAGGTGGTATATCCCGATCCCTTTCTCCTACTTCCATTCACACAAACTCCTACAATAAAGGGAGCTTTAAGTATCAGAGGTTTGGGGGTCAAGGAGTTGGCTCATGATTCTGATCATCATGTGTGACACCTGCTGTAGATGCCAATTCAGGAAACAAAATTCTCTCTCTCTCTCTCTCTCTCTCTCTCACTCTCTCACTCTCACTCTCTCGCTGTCTTTCTGAGTCAGGGTCTCCCTGGAACTCACTTTGTAGACCAGGCTGGCCTTGAACTCATAGAGATCCACCTGCCTCTGCCTCCCAAGTGCTGGGATTAAAGGCATGCATCACCACACCTGGCTTTCTCTTTTAAAAAATATATTTTCAGTTGAATTTTGCTAATTTCATATAATACATCTTAGTCATATTTAGAACCCCTCCTCTATCTGCACCCACTGTAACCCACCCACCAGAAGACAAAATTCTTTTGCCTGCTGCCTGTCTTTTCTAGCCTCTTCCCTCCCTCCCTTTCTTTTCCCCACCTCTCATTTTCCTTTTAAGCTAAAGCACCAATCAAGCCGTAGATGTTTTTAAGCAATAGTTTTTTTTTTCAATTTTTAACCAGTTAATGAAGCCCAAAACTGACAGTTTGTAGAATACAAGTTTCCCCTTCCCTCAGGAATTCTCTTCTTTCAGTGAGCAATCTAGTCTTCCACTGGAAGGCATCTGTCATGCTGTCTGACCTTGGGCAGGCCCCTAATCTCTGAACTATTCCTGTAAAATGAGACTGAAAGTACCACCTTGTTTCCCAAGTCCAATAGCATCCTATTGCCATAGATATGCAGTGTTAAGACTGGACTTGCACATGAGGAACTGTGATAAAATGTTGGGCATGTATAAGAAGCATAGGAACTTCATTTACAAATTTTGATTCAATTGGATGACTATTACACAGATCTTTATTGAAAAAATTTATTTTTATTTACCTCTTTCTCTCTCTTTGTACTTTTCACCACACTTTTGTCCTTCACCTATCTCTTTTCTTCTACTCCAACAAGTCTGCAGCTGTGGTGGATGGGGAGGGGTAGTGTGCTGGATAGCTTTAGTGTCAACTTGACACTCCTGGACTGAGGGAGCCTCAAGTGGGGAATTTCCTCCATTGGACTGGCCTATGGCCATGTCTGTGGGGCATTTTCTTGATTATTGAGTGATGTGGGAGGATCCAGCCCACTGTAGGTGGTGCCACCCCTGGGCAGGTGGGCTTACATTGTATAAGAAAGCAGGTAGCATGAGGGCCAGAGGAGCAAGCCAGTAAATGGTGTTCCTCCGTGGCCTGTGCTCTAGCTTCTGCCTCCAGGTTCCTGCCCTGAGTTCCTACCTTGGGCTTTCTCAGAAACCAGCTGTGACTGGGGAGATGTAAGTTGAATAAATCCTTTTCTCCCAAAGTTGGTATTGGTCAGCATATTTGTCACAGCAATGGAGATACAAACTAGAACAGGGAGGATCTCCGCTTACATAGTCTGCCTGCTTTTCAAGTGGGACTAAGGAAGGCACCATCAGGAATTGGATTAAAGGCTTGTGGACCCTGAGGAATTATTGTGTTGCAGACTCTCATCTAGGTCATTTATTAGGAGTCATTTAACCACCACAATTGGCTGGGTTGTGAGTTGTTTTATAGTTTATTTCTTCATGGCCAATAACACACACTCTTCTTAAATATGTGGGTGAAATTCTGTTTTTTAACACTCATTAAAAGCAATATTTCTACTTTCCAAGTTATACCACAACTCTAGACCTAAAGCACTCTTTAAATACAGAACCATTAACTGGATTGGCTTCTCTGACTTGATAATTAGAATGGTTATGGCATAAATTTGCTGGAAAGAGGCAGAGCGGAGCCGGTTCCATAGCCCTTCCCTTTACAATGTGGCCCTTGGTTAAGCAGAATCAGCATCACCTGGAATTTGCTGAACCCACCTTAGACCTACTGCAAAGTGCTTCCTACCAAGTTCCCTGAGTTGGTTCCTATGAATACAAAGATTTGGGAATTTAAATGTTCTTCTGAAAGACAGCGCCACCTGCCCTGACTAGGACTTGATTTCTCTGGCTGATTGGCCTTCACCGTCACCAGGTCCAGCCCTTCTGTCGAATGTAAATCTGTGGCTTTTCATACTTACAAAAGCCTGTTTAGTGGCTTGCGTCAGATGGAAAAGTGGACGTTAGCCATCTAGAAGTGACATAGTCCACATTGCCAGTGTGATAATGGCCTAGGGAAGTGATAATGACTATGCTTATGGAGCACTTATTCTTTAAAATGTACAGCAAATACACAGACACCAGCTTGCAGCCCTCTGCCCTCCTCCCCTAGCAGATGGCTATTGCCCACAAAGTCTGAGACAAGGTTAGGACAAGCAGCTACTGCCACCCAGGAGCATCTAACTTAGACATTGGTTTTGACCTCCCTCCAATTTTCCTCCTCTCAGGAGAGATTAAAAGGGGACACTGGGTCTCATTCTGAAGGGTCATCAGCTGTGTGTGTGTGAGAGAGTAAACTTTATGAATTTTTTGCATGCTCATTGATTTTTAATAAATAGGAGGGTAGAGTGGTGGCCAGCTCTTCAGCATTCAGTTATGTGAACAGAACCCAGGAGAGTTATCCTAGGGGCATTTGGACTGGACATTGGAATGCTTTGGTCAAACTTACATTCCCTAGACTAGAGAATATTGATGCCATTATTTTAGCTTCCAGTGCTGAGCTTGAACACCTTGCATTGGCTTTTGAGAATGGATTAATAAATGTTCAGATTTTTCTGAGTCAGTCCTTTCAGGGCTGAGGGGAGCAAAGATCTTATACCTGGCATTTCATGTTCATAACTTGAGACTGTCTACAGTGGGCTTGTTTATACTACAGAAACCACCAAATGCTACAAATCAGTATCCTATTAATTTTCTCCTGTGATAAGATATCTGACAGAAACAACTTAAGGAAGGAAAGGTTTCAGAGGGATTTCCATTTGGAATATTGGGACGGGCAAAGCAGAGCAGCTTGGTCTGTGGCAGTGGGAACACAAGGTAGTGACAGACAGGATGCAGAGACTGTAGGCAGAACCAGAGGTGGGTATTGCTTTCAAAGGTCCACGCTTAGTGATCCACTTCTGCCAGCCAGGCCTCACATGCTAAATGTTCCACAGCCCTCAAAATAGCATCATAAACTAGGGACTGAATACTAAAAACATGAGCCTGTGGGGTACGCTTCAGATTTAAACCTGAACAGTCCTGTTCTCCCTTCTGTCAGAGCAGGTTGTTAAATGGTCACTAGCACCCACTG
Organism: Nannospalax galili; assembly: GCF_000622305.1. NCBI lineage: Eukaryota > Metazoa > Chordata > Mammalia > Rodentia > Spalacidae > Nannospalax > Nannospalax galili. The sequence continues at coordinate 1,019,495 of NW_008356676.1, forward strand.
CTTAGAAATAAATGGAAGTGGTAATCTCTTACCTTCTCTCTCCTACCACCCACATTTCAAAGCCAAACCTTACAGGGCCAAGGAAGGTACAATTTTATACCTGGCATCTTGTATTTGAGGCTTTATTCCACGCTAGACTATAATTCATGTGCTCAGCATGATAATAACCCCTTCACTCTCAAGATTTTCAAGTTTTAGCCCTTAAAATCTTAAGAATATTTTTTACATGGCAAAGAGGAATTAAATTCACAAATATAATTAAGGGTGCTAATCAAATTGGCCTTAAAATAGGGAGACTGTCTGGTAATAGCAAAGTGAAACCAATGTAATTACAGGGGCCCTTAATTGGAAGAAGCAGGCAGAGAGGACAGAAGGGATGACAACAGGAGACAAATTCAGCCTGCCATGGCTGACTTTAAAGATGGAAGGGGCCATTTGCCAAGGAATCTGGAAAAAGCAAGGAAACTTTCACCTATAGTTAACTAGAAGGAATACAGCCCCTCTGACTCCTTGATTTTAGCTCACTGAGACCCTTCAGATAGTTGACCTCTGCAACTGTGAGATAAACCTATGTTGTTTAAGCTGCTGTTTGTGGAAGTTTGTTAGCCCTAGGAAACTACTACAACTCAAATGGATTTGTAGTTAGGCATTTCTCCCCCTATTATGGAGAGACAGTGCATTAAAAATATTAGAGCAACAGAGTCATTAAAAAGGAAGGCAAGGTATCAGATGCAAGTGCTTTCTCTTGGTTTTGTCCATAACTAACAGGTGTGTTTCACACTGCTGACAAAACAACTTAAAGCAAAGAATGATGTATATAGCACATCAATTCAGGATGTTTAGTCCATGGTCCCTTGGCTCTGTGTTTCTGGGCCTGCAGTAGACAGTAATTCATGGTGGAAAGGCATGGTGGAGGAAAGCTTCATATAGCATGGTAGCCAGGAAGTGAAGTAATGGAAAGGGGTCAAGATCCTTCAAAGTCATATTCATGTGGACTCACTGTCACCAACTAGGCCCCACCTTCTATAATTCTACCATCTCCTTATTTAAAACTTCTAAAACTTTTTGTTCTTTTGAGAAAAGGTATTATGAAGCCTAGAACTTTCTGTGTGGCTGAAGATGACCTTGAAGTTGTCTTTGATCCTTCTGTCATCTCCCAACTGGGACTGTAGACATACTATAGTCTGATTGGTCCTGGAGTCAAATTTGAAATCCATCAGTGGATTAATCCATTCATGAAAACAGCCTTCAAGATGTTGTCACTTCCCTCAAGACCCAGCAGTAACTATTGCTTGCATTAGGGAACCAAGCTTTTAATACATGAATGTTTTGTGGGGATACTTCATATCCAAATGATATTTTGCCCCTGGCTGTTAGAAGGCTCATGTCCATCTCAGATTGGAAAATGTATTCATTCTGTCTCTTAAGAGTCCTCATAGTTTAACAATTCCAACATTGCTCAAAAGTCTAAGATCAAAGTCTCCTCAAAGAGCAAAGGCAAACAGCTGTCTCTGTAGCATAAAAACCAGGTTATTTATTTCCAGGATTCAATGGCATAGAATAAACATTCCCATTCCAAAAAGGAGAATTGGACCAAACTGAGAGAGAAACCCAGGAGGGTAGACATTAGATCCCATGGCTCCATGCAGCATCTGGGCCATGCAATGTCATGATGTGAGCTCCGTTGGACTTGAGTAGTCCACCCCTACAGCCTTGCTGCCTGCAGCCCACATGGTCTCTCTCCAGGCTGACTCTACTTAACTATCACCAGCTTTCCTCAGCAGATTTTTCCTGATCCTTGGCACGCCACTACATTTCAGCTTACTCTCATAACTTCATGCATTGCCCCCCTTGAGGGCTACCCACAGTGACTCTGACTCTGGTGCACCTGGATCGGCCTCTCAGACTTTCCTTTTTGATCGGAATGGAAGCCTCCATGGCCCCACAACTCTTAAATTTGTCCTGAGTGGCTACAAAAACAGCATCACATAGATGACATCGGGGTCTGACACCAGCTTGAGCCATAGCTGATCTTTCCTGGATTACATCTGCAGTAGCTAGCAATAGTGTCCTGAAACTGGTTTCACATTTTCTTCCTCACGATCTCCTGTTCTTAGATATGATGCATTCTGCATTTGTATTTGTGCAAATATGTTTGGGTGAGACTTTAACTCACCATTAAATAGAAAAAAAAATTCTGACTAAATGTGACTATATTGATATAAAAATTGGTGCCATGGCTGGGCATGGTGGCACACACCTTTAATCCCAGCACTTGGGAGGCAGAGGCAGGTAGATCTCTTGTAAATTCAAGGCCAGCCTGGTCTACAAAGTGAGTTCTAGGTCAGCTGGGACTACAGGGAGACCCTGTTTCAAAAAGATTTAAAAAAAAATTGGTGCCTCCATTGGCAGCTATTGGATGCAGTTCCTCAAATATGCCAGTATTTTTCAAGATACTTGTTCATTCGTTTCTGCTGAGGGATTAATAGACTGTTACTGGGTAAATTTAGCTACTGTGTCCAAAGCGTCCAAAAGTCAGGTCCTCATTCTTGTATGGCAGGCACTTATGGATGGAGCCATCTTCATGGCCCCTCATTTTTTTAATTTTATTTTATGTGTATGAATGTTTTACCTGCATGTATGTGCACCATATGTGTGCAATACCCTCAGAGGCCAGAATGTTATGGAGTGACTTGGAATTTATTTGTTTTTTTGTTTGTTTGTTTTGTTTTGGGAGTCATTTTTAACAGGGTTTCCCTAGTCCCAGCCCACTTAGAACTCACTATGTAGACAAAGCTGGCCTTGATCTCTGCCTCCCGAGGGCTGAAAGTTGGAGTCTATTAGTGAAGAGATTAAACCTGGTTTTCTCAATTTCTGACCTTGCTAAAAAAAAACCTAGCCTTTGTCCCTAGATCCCTGTGACTATCTCACCTTTTTCTGAGGAGATTCCTGACCTTAGTTTAATCAGTACATTCTATTTACTTTCTGCCTTCCACCCTTTTGATACCCTCACCCAGAATTGTAGAGCGCTCACCCAATTCAGCACATTTGGGTTCATGATTCAGGACTTTATCTAGACTAGAATACTTACTCGGTTTTAAATTCTCCTTTCATTTCCTTCCTAGAATTCTATTCCATTAAGAGTCCAATTTCTTGCTGTGTAATTGATTCTCTTTGACTCTAGAAAACTTCCTATAGTATTTTTTAAAGAACAAAACACCTGGGACTAGAGAGATGGCTCAGTGGTTAAGATCATGGACTGCTCTTGCAGAGGAGCTGGGTTCGATTCCCAGTAACCACATGGTGGCTAACAACCATCTGTAACTCCAGTTCCAGGGGAACCCAACACCCTCTTCTGATCTCCATGGGCATTGCATGACATGTGTGTACTTACAAACATGCAGGTAATGCATTCATACACAAAAAATAAAAAAATAAAAAATAAAATATAAAGAAACACCCCCCCAAAACCCCAAACATCTATTTTGCCTGTCAAAATGGAAAAGAATAAAGACTTTGATGGAAATGTACAATATAGTTTTTTCCCCCTTTCTTGAACGATGGAGCCAAACTTCCATCAGAGTTTAAAAATGATGGTTTTCGTTATTATTTTATCACAGATCTTCCTCTGGGTGAATGCAATTTTATATTAAACCCAGTTGTTCTCTCTCTCTCTCTCTCTTTCTCTCTCTCTCTCCCTCTCCCTCTCCCTCTCCCTCCCCTTCCTGTGCCTGCTTAAATCCCCCTATATCATTTAAAACTTCACATATCTTCTGTGTTGTAAAATTTGTTTGACTCCTTATTAAATTTTTTTGTCAAAAAATTTTACTTCTTTTTCTTAGGCACATTTAAAAAATGACAGTGGTGTCATGGAGAGCAAAAAGCAAGTGTTTTGGATTATTTAAATTGGGTTAAAATATGCCAGAGCTATGGTGACAGTAATATCAAATATGAAGTCACTTCTCTGTAGACTCTCTAAACAGCTAATTAAGAAAAACACCCTCTTTTCTATTCAAGTGGATGGCTTTTTTTTCAGACATAAGCTCTTCAGTCTCTCAATAGCTTTAAGTATCTAAGTCAGAAGGGAGTTGAGTTGGCTTATTAACTCTTTTCCTGGGAGCTTTGGTAGAATGTGATGTATGTATAACTTTTGTATGAATGATTTAACTGTGTATTGTTATAATTTTAATTTAATATATTTGGTATGGAAATTTTTGTTTCCATTAGATCATTTTGCAAACACTGCTTTAAAAGTATATGTTGCTATCATCTGGACTGGAATAAAAATGTGAAATTTTGATTCTTCAATTTAACCAGTCAAGTTGTATGGGGAGCTTTGGAAAGAACTGGGGGATTTTAGTGTAGTGTTCATGTGTTCTGAGAGGGGATGCAAACTTGGAATCTCTGGGACCACTGGAAGTCAAGGATTTGGGGTTTTGGATAACCTCAATTTCATGATTCTACCTAAAGCTTCCTTAAGAAATTCCATTTTGATATTTGCAATTTCAGAGCAATAAGCTAGAGAAGAAAAAGCGACTTCAAGAAAACCTCCGAAGAGAAGCGTTTAGAGAACATCATCAATAGTAAGTGTTCTCAGAGCCTTTTCTTTCCTGGCATAGTGTCCATTCAGCTTTTGGCTTCTAGATGATGACAACTTTTCAAACCTTTGGTGTTCAATTATGGGCATTATATTAGATATAATAATTGAGCTCTATCATCTCTGAGGATCTGAGATTGTGGACACATGTGTTCATCAAAGTAATTTCTACTTTCAGCTGATGAGCAATAATCTTACTAAATTTGAGGGGCATATCACTACAGGTGAGTCAGAGGACTTGATTCCAGATTATTTCTGATTATGTTGGTTTCCAAGAAATTGATGTAACTAGGAGAGTAGTTGAGATGAAATACCCAAGAGAATCTAAACTACATAGGATTTAATCTAATGGACTGGAGACTATTTTACTGTGGTAGTTTTCCTAGCCAAGAATTAAGATGTGGCTGGAAGATGGCTCAGTGGTTAACAGCACTGGCTGCTCTTGCAGAGGACCCAGGTTCCATTCCCAGCACCTACATCGCGACTAACAACCATCTGTAACTCCAGGTCCAGGGAAATTCAAAGCCTTTTCTGACCTCTGCGGGCCTTGCATGACCTGGGTGTACTTGCATATGTGCAGGCAATACACTCATACACATAAAAGTGATAAAATATTTTTAAAAAGAATTGAGATGTCACTAATTATTTTTGAAACTTCCAATTGACGATCATAAATAAGGTATTTTTTCTATAAGATAACTTTTCTAATATGATTTATAAATAATATTTGCTATGTCAATATTAAATAGTATTGGTACATATGTTTTATAATACTGATAACCTACTCTGTTATAGTCTTTAAAGATAAACTCATATCCTGACTCTTGGTATTTAGGTTACCTGAGTACTAATTAAAAGCAGACAGAAACAAAGAACTATGTTTCTGACTCTATGTAATTCTAAATGTGATAGAATTAGCAGCAAGCAGACCTGTGTTCAGAATCCGAGCTTCATTCCTCAGCTATGACCTTGAGCAAACAATTAAATCCCTTTGAACTTGTGTTTGTTCATTTGATTTTCATTTTCAAAATAAGGATGCTAATATTTGTACTCCAGACTGAATGATTTAACTAATGGTTTTAAAAGGCCTAACTATTCCAGGGATTTGGAATGGCATTTCTAACAGAAGTCGTTGTTGGATGGGCTCATCATACAACTTTATTTGGTAGAGACTGTAGGGTAAATCTCTGCTCCCATCAGAAGTAGTAACTGGACTTGGTTTTCATCTGTGCTGCTCACTGACTGCTCCATGTTCTCTTTCCCTACCCTTGTGCCCCATTTATAGAATTTAGGGTGACTCCGATGTTGTACTACTGCACGTGTCTATGACATTTTAGAGTATTTCTTCTCTAGTATAGCATCCTCTGGTTTTCCCATAGCATCAAGATTATCCTGCCTCTATCATAAGCTTTCCTTCTTCCTTTAAGACTCAGAGAAGTTTCTCAGCCCTGTACAGTGGTCCTTAGCAAGTTAAGTTACAGGACTGGGAAGTTGATGGAGTCTTTACTTTGGTGAGTTGAACCAGGCAAGGCGAAGGAGGAGAATTTCTTGGTGTTTTCAAAGGTTGGAGGTTGTTCTGTTCGGCCTTTTTTCTTTCAAAGTCTTCCAGCTCCTTGAGTTTGTGTTTTACTAAATACTAAAGATCAATCATCTTTTTTTTTTTTTTTCTGTACAGAAGAAAAGAAGGCTTTGCTCTCAGCTGCCTCACATACTATCAGCAGAGTTGAATTCAATTACACGCACATTTCACTCTTGCTTTTTCTTTCCCTTATCGTGAAAGTTTGAAGTTAACCCGGAAAAGGAGAAGCTACAGAAATGGGAAGTATTGCAAATTGATTTTTAAAGCCTATTGAGAAACACAGAAGAGGTATAAATGTGCAAATTTTCTTTAAAGAACATTGTGTCTTGAATACTATTGAAATTAAAAGATCAATAGTTCATGAAATGAATGACCATTATAAAGCTAGAAATATGAAAAGAACTTCTCAGAAAAGGTGAATCCTCTCTATAATAAGTCTTCACCAAACTTTCTTAGAACCAGTTTGTGGTGAAAAAAATATCTAGGAAAGATGTTAGAATTTTAACAGCACAGAGATTTCACTAGACCAATCAGACAGTCTGTCTCCCACGCCCCAATGAGATTCCCTTGAAGCTGTCAAGTGAGGGAACACAAAATAGAAACTAAATAAGCAATTCCTCCAAAGGAGACAATACCTCGCTTCAGCATGCTGTGATAGGTGGTATAAACCACAAACCAGGAACAATGTGTTTTTCCTGTGGAGGAGAGTAGCCATGGACTTGAGTGGACTGTAAATCCATTCCTAGCAAAAAGGCTCACAGTGGCCACCTGAGGCACACCCAGAGCATCTTAATGCATTCTTTCTTCACACCTTGTTCCTGACTCTGTTCATTTGCTTCTGATTATTTTTAGTGTTGTCAATTATTTAGCTAACAGGCAGAAAACTAGGCTTTTATTGACATCCAAAGGCACTCTCCTGAGTATAATAATGAAGGCAGTTTATTGAATGCCTGTGAGGTTGCTTTCTAATTGTACACATTAATCTGCCCATGCAAGCTGGCTGAAAATACACAAGCAGATTGCACATACAGATGGAGCACACAGGATGGTTTTTATGAAAAGACCTCTGCAATGTACTTCTGCAGTACTGTCTTTTCCTTAAAAATCGAATGACTGTGACTATTTCAATTGGTGTCTGAGAGCAGACCAGATTAATGATGCATTAAGTCTGCCACTCTGGCTGGGGACATACTCCAATTTCACAATTCAGAATTAGTTCTAGGATTCTTGAACCTGAAAGCAGAGGGTAGAAATGGGTATTTAATCTTGACATAGTTTTAACCATCGCTTTTAGTCTCTGTAACTATTTACTGCCTATAAAAATTCAAATGTGATGTTTCTCAGGGTAGCCTTTCCTGTTAGCTGAGAGCACAGAAAGATGTCTGGATCTGAAGGAACAGTGAATAAACCTCCATTTTTATCATCAAAGAGAATGCTATAATTTAGGTTATTTAGAACATTGGGTAAAATAAATCTCAATATTTTAAATCTCAATGATAATTTATCAGGTGGTTTTCATTTTTCTAAATGTGTATTTTTGGGTACATTTTGGAAGGAGTTTGGGTTTTGAGTTGATTAAATAGTGATAGAATGAGGGTAGGGTTGGGTCAGGCAATTTGTATGCAGGTATTAGAGAAGTTGTATTTAAGATTTTTCTGTAAGCATAGGAACTATCTATGTTTTAAACATTTAAAATTGCAACTCATTTCTAGTAATCATTTACTGTAAGAGAGCATGCATTTATGTAGTTAAAAAGTGCTTGGCTTTTTCAAATCAAAGTAATAAGAAGCTGCCATGTAATTGAGAAACTGAATGCCTGTCTCCATATTAAGCATATTATTTAGCCTTTAAAAAATTGAATCTCCAGATTAAACTTATTATAGATGGAGGCTTGAGTAATTGAAACTTTCCAGTTACAGACACAGTAAGTGATGCAGCCAAATTTAAGTCCTGAGATTTGGGAGACTTTGGAAAATAGATAATGTGAGGGCATAGTGTTCTATGAAGGTCAGGAAGATCAGGGTGGATGGGGTGGTGAACCCTGTGGTGACATGAGTATTTGTGATACGAGCTATTGGAAAGGGTAGGCCAGGTAAAGACAGAAACTTGACCAAAGCTGACTTCTATTTCTTTCTATCAAGTTCTAAATTTTGTCTAGAGTAGGGAAAAGGCTGAAAAAATTAATGTTTTCTCTCCATTCATCACATATGAGCACACCTTCCTAGGTCCAACCCTGGGTTAGTCCCATAGTTGATCTCCATGTAGGGTGATGGGTATTCATGATCTGAGTTGTGCTCTTCTTCCAGGTAACAGATGCTGGCATTGCTTAACAGAGATAAGGGGCTCAATTAAAAAAATAATTGTCTATTCTTTCACTTATTTGTGTATGTGTGAGTTCAGTGTACATGTGGAGGGTGGAGGATAGCATTCAGGAGTCAGTTCCTCCTTCTACTGTGGGATCCATGGTGGATCGAAGTGAGGTCATCAGATTTGTGAGGCAAGAATCTTTTTACCTGCTAAGCCAGCTCCCCAGTCCAGGGATCTTAATGCTTTTGTTGTTGTTTTGTTTTTTTGAGGCGGGGTCTCCCTGAGCTCCAGATGGCCTGTAACTTCCTATGTAGACCAGGCTAGCCTAGAGATTCACCTGCTTCTGCTGCCTAAGTGTTGGGATTAAAGGCATGGACCACCATGCTGGGCTATGGGCTCTTAATTCTTAAAGCCTCTTAGAACTAAGCCTATTCCCAACTAGGACCTTCTTATTCTTAAACTGCCACACCCCTCCTCCAGCTCTTCCTGGTGATTGTAATAGTGAGAAATTGTCTTCATTTCCACCACTGGAACCATGCGTCTCTTTTACTTCCACTTGAATGATAATGTGTGCTTAGTTCCTTGGAGGCACATCTTCATCTATTTTAGTTTCCTAGAGCTGAGGATCCAGACAAGTCTGCTGAATATGCACACTTTGGCCCCAAGTTTGCCTTCTAATATGCTCACAGAACTTCTAATGTCCTTCATGGGAACTTCTGAAAGACACTTAAGGGCTACAGTGCTCCCTTATCCATATGGTAGGCTTAAATCCAACCTTGAATTTTATAATTTAGGTAAGGTGACTGCAAAGTCATCCTATTCATAACTTCTCAGCGTATGCTAATGAAGTGAACTTATGGATATAAAAATCGTGTATCTATTTTGTTCAGCTGAGAGCGAAGAGCTTATGAAAAGTTTGGTCAGAAGAAATCCTTTATTACTGAATGTTAAATCATGTTGATGATTAGAGGCATATCAAAATTTCTACCCTGCTGACATCCTAACTCATTTGATTTCCAGGACTACTACCTTCATGTTAGTACTTACTACATGCCACTTGAACTATTGCCTGTGTCTGAGCTCTTTGGTCACCCCTAGACTATTGCAATGTCTCTGCCACTGTCTCCTCTTGATTGTCTTAAGTTTTGTCACATTTAGTTAATTTTTTAAAATTACATTTATTTGTGTGTGTGTGTGTGTGTGTGTGTGTGTGTGTGTGTGTGCATACAAGTAAGTGCACATGCAATGGCATGTGCCCTGGAGGACAACTTGGGGCCATCAGTTTCCTCTTTCTACCACGTGCATCCTAGGGATTGAACTCCCCAGGTTATCAGGCTTGGCAGCAAGTGCCCTTATCTGCGGAGCCATCTCGTGAGCCCCAAATTTAGTTTTTTAAACATAGTTTGGGTCATGTCATCCCCTGTTATAAAAGATGTGATTATTTCCCATTCCTGTTGCCTCTAAAATGAATTCCACATTCTGTAGTCACACTTCCAAGAACTGCAGGGTGCCTTAGTAAGATGGCAGAAGGGATTTACAGGGTTTGGGCCCATGCCAGGTGATCAGGGGTTTAAGAAAGCAGGCCTTTTCCCTGGGTTGTATGTTATCAGGAATAAGAGTTGTTATGATTAGCATCTTATCAGCCACATCTAAAAGGAGAGAAGACCAAAGCTAGGCTCATGCTGTCCCTGATAAAGTAGTGGTAGTCGGTCTTTACAGTTAGAGTTTGAAGTATCTGGTCATGTTACGGATTGAAGAAGGTTCATGTGATCTTCTATGCCGGGACATGTGGTTTGTTGTAATCCATCACAGTCACATAGCAGGTTCACAGGTTCACAGGATCACAGGTTATGATAATTCCTCTAAAGGAGCGCAGAGGTAGAAAGACACTAGAACAATTGACAGTACTGGGACCTGGAGGAAGAAGTCTCCTTAGCACAACAGGGAAGACTTAACTCTTGTAACGTTAATATTCTGTGAAATTCCTGACTTTTATCAGGAGACACCAAAGCTTAGGCATCAGTACCAAGTCAGTTTTCATTTTTTTCTGCATGTAGTCAACAACGGGTAAAAGATAAACACTGACCAGTGTTTGATTGCAAAATAGTCTGACTTGTTATCTCATTGTTAGAACTTAACCATCAGTGTTTCTCTCCTGGGAGGGCAGTGTATCTGGGGCTAGACTGCCTTAGTTCATACTCTAATCCCTTTCCTCTACCTGGAGAATGCTCTATACCTTCTTGGGGTTTCTAGGGTGAGTGATGATAGATAACTAACTCATAGGAAGACTCATAGATACAGTCCACAGAAGAGACCAGCATAATGCTCAGGGAGAGATGCTGAACTGAATAAACTCCAACAGAGAAAGCAAGAAGAAGGAAGACAGAGAATGGCTGACACCAGCCTTTACCCCCAAAGCTAAACCCTGGGAACAATTTATGGATCTATGAGATTTGCTAAAAAAGCCCTGGAGCCAGAAAGTGCTCCTGGTGTGTATACCACACCTAAGGATGTGCCCATCCTGGAGACAAGTTCCCTGCATAGCCACCTTATTATTTCCATGTGGGTTCAAAGAACATTACTGAAAAAAGTTACCAGAAAATGAATTCTAGACAAATTAAATAATGAAGCCAAGAATGGAGACAAGGGAAGTTGGGGACTGCCTGGAGCAGGATTTAGGGATCTAGGTAGAATGTTTAAGTAGTCTGGATTAGGAAGCTAGTCCAGAGATCTGAGGTGAAGGAATTGGAGTCTACCTGTGACAGAGGCTGGCAGGGAATGGGGTTGGGAAGGGTGAAAAGAAAAGAATAAAGAAGCTAGAGATGCCAGAATAAAATGTTGACTAATGAAGATTGAGACATTTATAGCCCAAATATGTGACTGGTTTCCTTTTCTTCTACCCCCTCGTCTCTCCCCTCCCTCCTTCCCTCCATCCCTCCCTCTCTCCCTCCCTCCCTCCCTCCTTCCCTTCCTTCCTTCTGAATAGACAGGATTAATTTCATTTCATGGAAGATTTTGTTTTGCACTAGAAGAAACACAAGCAAAAGAGATGGATGTGAACTATAATAAGTATTCTTCCCTTTGTTGCATAAGACTTGTAAACTCCAGACAGTGACAGAAAAATCAATATATATGTGTTTTAATTATACAAGTCAACCATATGTACACACTGGATGCATAAGCACATGAGAAAAATGCAAAAAATCACAATTTGATTATTACAACAAAAAGCAGAAAATGAATTTGCACAGTAAAAGAAAGTAAAATATTAAACCCAACAAGCTAGTACTTACAAAAATGATGCGTATTTATTTAAAAAACCTCTTGGGTTACATATAAAGAAACATAACTATATGGTATTATAAGAGACACCTATAAAAGAGTTAAAAATCAAAACAATGGAAAATATATCCATAAGTGCTAACAAAAGACAGCAGATGTAGCAACATTAATATGAGACAAATTGAATTCTAGCAAAAGGTGTTCAATATTTTATGAAGATAAAATACATAATCCCAAAGAAAATGAACCCTAAATCTTTAGTAACATGGATTTGGAATGTATGTAGGACAAAAATTAGACAAAAAATACTATCAAAATAGCTAATATAAAGTATGGATTTGCCAAATGTTTCTTTCATTTAACTAATTCTCCATGGAAATGAATAGATAAAAGGGAAAAACTGATACAAGGGAGAGGAACCGAATAATGATGAATTCACAGGCTGTATAGCATGGTTGTGAAGCATGGTACCAGGTGTATGAAAACACATTCCTTTTAATATTGTGTTGACTACCCTGGCATTGGTCATGATTGAGGCCTCAAAGCTTGTCAAAACATTCCATGTATCCCTCCCAATCCTGAAAAATCAGTCCTGCACAAAAATGTAGTAAAATTAGAAATTATGCAGTAAGAGATTTCAATGTCCATCCACTTGAAAATTTAAAATACCCTCTTTATATTTTTTCAGTTTTGAGGCAAAGTCTTGCTGGTAGTCCATGCTGGCCTGGAACTCACAATCCATCTGCCTCAACCTCCTAAGTGCTGGGTTTGTGGGCAGAGCTTAATATCCTTTTAAATGACTAATGGGGAAAAATAGAAGTCAAAACTGAAATTACTTTAGGAAAAAAGAATAAGAACTTTAGAGCTGAGATAGGCACAGCAAATGTTAATGGCATTGTAATCAATAGATAAATAGATCATTGAATGCTATAGAAAATCTACAGGTTGATTTATGATCATTTGATGATTCAGTATTTAAGCCTTTAGCTATGGCTATAAGTATCTTTTAAAATTGGGATCAAGAGCCAGGTGTGGTGCTGCATGCTTTTTATCCCAGCACTCAGGAAGAGAAGGTGAATCTCTTTGAGTCTAAGGTCAGCCTGGTCTACATAGCAAGTTCCAGGCCAGCAACACTATATAGTGAGACCCTGTCTCAAAAAACAAAAACAAAAACAATCAGGGTCAAAAGGATGGACAATTTGACAAAATGTATTAAACCAACACACTTAGAATGTAAGGAGGAATTATATATATATATAATTTTAGGTTTCACTCCTTTTTAGACAATATCCAAACCAGAATCAGTAAAGGAAAACAAAAACTCAGGGTCAAAAGGATGGACAATTTGACAAAATGTATTAAACCAACACACTTAGAATGTAAGGAGGAATTATATATATATATAACTTTAGGTTTCACTCCTTTTTAGACAATATCCAAACCAGAATCAGTAAAGGAAAACAAAAACTTTAAGAATATAAAATCTTAACTTTATAATAGAAGACATGAACAAAATTGCAAATAAGAGGTAATCTAAGAGAAAATATTTGCCTAAAATATAATGAGATAAAGACCTAATTCAGCAAAAAATTCTTATTTAATGATAAGAAAAAGCCAACTCTAGGAAAACTGACAAAGTACTTCAATAAGAAATTAAGAGAGAAAAATATTCAAAACACACAAATGTAAAATGTATTATTACACTGAAAATATCAATATATTGGTAATCAGTAACATTAGGAAATGTGTTTTGATTAATAACGAGTACCTTATATATGTTTGGCACTGTGCTAGATTCTGGGTATGTACTGTAAACAGAAAAAAAAATGGCTCCATGACCAAATATAGAAATTCAGATGATAAACTAGCTGACAAAGGACATGTTGGATCCCAGGTTGCAATAATTCCTGTTAAGGAACACAGGGATAGAGAGATGGTAAGATAATCAACAGTAGGGAGACTGGGAGGGGTAAATCTCTTTAGTGTAACAGAAACATTTTGGCTCACCAAGAAGATGGCATTTGAGCTGAAGGCATGCACAAATTTGTGAAAAAATATGTGGGACATATCAATTTAGAAAGTACTACTATTCAAATACAAGCCATGGAATGGATAAAATCACTTAAGAAAAATTATAGATTTGAAAGAGGCCTAGGACCAAATATTAGATGCACTCTATCATTTAGAGAATAGATAGATGTGGAAGAACTTCTGAGAGGCAGGATAAATCAAGAGTATAAGGTCACAGGAATCAAGAGAGAGACATTTCCAGTAGAGAGATTTATCAATCCTCTATTGCCGCTGAAACACCGAATGAACCGGTGTCTGTAGCTATGAGGCAATCATTTGTGTTCCTGACAGGAATGAATGATTTGGGTATGAGAGTGGGAATGGACCCTGACTGGACTGGACTTGAGTAGAGAGAGAGAGAGAGAGATGGAAGCAGAGATGTCTTTTGGTCAAACTCTTGAGTCATTTGAGAAGAGCAATGAAATGAGACAGTAACAGGCTGAGGTTGTGGGATCAAGGAGAGTTTTCCTAAATTGGTTGTTTGTGGAAAGATACATAATGTCCAGTGGAAGGAGACTCGAAGATTCAGTTTGGGGGAAGATATACTTGAATATATAGAATATTTCTTTTCTCTACTCTCAAGGTAGTATGAGAAGATAGTAGCTGAAGGGTATAGGGTGGAAAAGCAAAGTTCATAAGGAAAGGAATTCATGAGTGAAAAGGAGTAGTGCTCCTGAGTAAATTTCCTGAATAGAGTGAAGCTTCTGCGTAGAGTTCCTGAATTTCATGTGCAGCTGGTCTACCTCACTGTTCATCCTCCTTCACACTTCCCATCTCAAACCACTGGATATGATCCTTTCCCTATGTTTGATTCACACCCTCTGGTATAGACTCAGAGAACACAAGTATTTGACTTGATCTGGGTCTGACATGTTTTTTGACAAACATGATGGAAGGAAAGCAAATTAAAGGCATTTGTGAAGACACTTTTTAGAAAACATATTGACCATGGTATAAAAGTTATACAAGAAATAAAGATCAGTGGAAGCTGATGGTGAGAATGGGTGGGAGAGAGGAGGATGGCGATTTGGCAGTCCCCAAAGGATGAAAGTGATTGTAGTGAGAATGTTTGAAGGAAGGTCAAGTCATGATAGAAATTATATCCAAGAATGAGAATTGCCATTTGGTAGTTTGAAAAGAGGACATTTCCTTGGGCTTCTTAGCAACATACTGTGTTCCAAAGGCCAAAAATGTTGAAAGTATTTGGGAGCTCTTATCTAATCCTTAAAAGATTTTAGGGCTGCCTCTTCAGAGGGGGAAATGTTACTAAACATGAAGTTATCAGAAAAAAAGTAATGGGGAGATAAGGGATGATTTGGAGGGGAGAGAGTGGGCATGGATTTGATCAAAACACCTCGTATGCTTATATGCCTTGTGCTGGATAGCTTTAGTGTCAACTTGACACACCTGGGTTGAGGGAGCCTCAATTGGGGAATTTCCTTCATTGTACTGGCCTGTGGTTATGCCCATGGGGCACCTTCTTGATTGTTGAGTGGTGTGGGAGGGCCCAGTCCACTGTGAATGGTGCCACCCCTGGGCGGATGGGCCTGTGTTGCATAAGAAAGAAGGCTGAGCAGGGGCCAGGAGAGCAAGCCAGTGAGCAGAGTTCCTCCACAGCCTGTGCTCCAACTTCTGCCTCCAGGTTCCTGCCCTGAATTCCTACCTTGGGCTCCCTGATGAACTGTGACCTGGGAGCTGTAAGATAAATAAACCTTTTCCTCCTCAGGTTGGTAGTGGTCAGAGTGTTTTGTCACAGCAATGAAAAAACAAACTACGACAAAAAGTACAAAAAAGTAATGAGAGATATGGAAGGATTTGGAGGGGAGGGAGTGGGCATGGATTTGATCAAAATACCTTATATGCTTATACGCCTATATGAAATTCTCAATAAATTATTTTTTTTAAAAAAAAAAACAAAAACAACCAAACAAACAAAAAAGAGGACATTTGTCCCAAGCATTTGTATTTACACCCATAGTTATTATAAGTTACTATAGGAGCCACTGCTTAGATGGTCTTGCTTCTTGCTGTCTGTATTTTTTTTTTTTTTTTTTTTTTTGTTGTTTTAGAGGCAGACTCTCCCTGTAGCCCCAAATGTTCTGCAACACATTATGTAGACCAGGCTGGCCTTAACCACACAGAGATCCACCTGCCTCTGCCTCCCAAGTGCTGGGACTACAGGCGTGCACCACCACGCCCAGCTTGCTGTTTGTATTTTTAGATTAGATGGAATCCCACTGAAATAGGCCAACAGCCCATGCAAAAGACCCAAAAGTTCAGTGCCTTGCCACAATAGGAGGAAGCTCATTCCACACCTACCACTCCTCCAAGGCTCAGGGACTTTTGCCCAAGAGGTTGGCAGAAAGAATGTAAGAGCTGGAAGAAGGGATGGAGTGTTTACTGGACATGTACTCTAACAATGTGCCAGCAAGCTATAGTCATACATCCTTCCCACACTCATCAAGGAGTCGATGGGGAGAGTCACCTATCCCTCCCACCCAGTCAACCTTAGTTGCATATGGGGGAGGGACTAAGGATATGTAAGCTGAGAATGTCAGGAGGCACCTCTCCCACCATTTTCTGCAGCTGTCAGGAACTCACAGGATCTATATTTGAGTATGAACTTTCCAGTGCATTCGTAAATGGGGGGAGCCAACTCCTCTGCAAATAAACTCCCACCCTATGCTCTGTTAAAAAAAAAAAAAAAGAAAATGATAGGTGTTTGGATAGATAAGAGGGATCTGACTAGACCCCAAGTGGATGGAGTTGCACTGGGGATTGTCTGGGGACACTGACTTGACACAGAGGGCCTTAACACCTAGGACAGAGTATATGGGTTCCATTGTGGGGGACTATGGGAGAGGTTTGGTGGGGAAGGGGCTATAAAGATGATTCAGATTATTTGAGCTATTCTACATGAAATATAGAAAGATTTAATAAAAAATTAGAAAAAAGTAAAGAGAATATTTGTCAATAACACTGATGTCTAGTATAGGAACCCATGTTGTAGTTTAGATTTCAAATTACCCTCCCCCTCAAGCTCTTGTGGTGAAGGCTTGGTTCCCACTGTAGCAATGTTCAGAACTGGGGCTTTGGAGGAGTATTGGACCATGAGAGTTGATGGTGCCATAATTTGATAGGCTATTGGGAGGTAATAGAAACTTACAAACTAAGACCCAGGTGAAGGGAGTGGGTCAGGGACATGTGCTCTTGAGAACTATCTCATTTCTATCCCTTTGTTCTCTCCCCCCATGACTCCCAGCTGCCATTACATAAGTAGCTTTGTTCTGCCATGTCCTTCCCATCAGGATGTCCAGCCTTGATTACAGTGAGGCAAAGTGACCATGGATAGAGACCTCTGAACATGAACCAAACTAAATCTTTCCTTCTTAACATTGATTTTCTCAGGTTTTTTTTCACAGGAACAGAAAGCTGGCTAACACATACTAGGAGTCTGTGGCTGATATAAAGTATAGAAAAGCTATTGGAGATGAGAAAGTTGAGAAATAGAGCTGGAGTGTGACAGAAGGTGGGTTTGATTTGATTTGGGCCTGGCTTTTTTTCAGATATGTATGATGGAAGGAAAGAGGGGAAGAGGTAAGCTAAAGGAATCTGTAAGGGAAAGATAAGACTTATGCTGATAAGAGCAGTTGACGTCAGGTATATCTTCGTTACTTTTTCTGTTGCTCAGGTAAAAACCCCGACCAAAGCAACTTAAGGAGAAAGGGTTTATTTTAGCTCACAGCTCCAGGTTACTGTCTGTCATGATGGGGAAGTCACAGCAGCAGGAGCTTGAGGCAGCCGGCTACATTGCATCCACAGTCAGGAAGCGGGGAGCAATGAATGCTTGTGCTCAGCTTACTTTCTCCTTTTTATGTAGTTTGGGAACCCAGCTCAGGGAATAATGCCATCCAAAGGGTGGGCCTTCCTGTTTCAAATAACTGAATCAATATAAACCTCCAAGACATGCCTAGTGGCCCATCTTATATGTTATTCTAGATCTCAAGTGGACAATTGAGATTAACCATCACAGGGAGGTAGAATGAAGTCTTCCACAAATGAGAAATGGTTGAACAGAAAGCTGATTGGCAAAGAGGATGATAAATTTGATATTGTAAGTATTATATAAAGGTATATTTTTTTAAAATAATGAGGCAGAAGCAGTGATCTGCAAAGAGAATGCCTATTCCACCTTCAGGCATGGAGGAACATGTATATAAGAAATGAAATAGTTCCATTTAGGGGGTGTGATGTTAATATTGTCAACTTAACAGAATTTACACTCACCAAAGAAAACCTCTGGGTATGTTTAGAAGAGAGAATCTAGATTAGTTGATATTGGAAGAATCACCTTAAATGCAGGCAGCACTATTCCATGGGTTGGGGTTCTGGGCTGCATAAAAAAAAAAAGAACTAGCCAGGCATGGTGGTGTGTACACCTTTAATCCCAGCACTCAGGAGGCAGAGGCAGGTAGATCTCTGTGAGTTCGAGGCCAGCCTGGTCTACATAGTGAGTTCCAGGCCAGCTGGGGCTACAGGGAAACCCTGTCTCAAAAAGACCAGAAAAAGAGAAAACTAGCTGAGCACCAGTATTCATCTCTCTATGCTTCCTGACTGTGGATGTAGGGAGACGCCCTGCCTCAAGGACCTGCAGCCATGAGGGACCACACCCTTAAATTGTGAACTTTTGTCAAGTATTTTATCACAACAATGAGAAAAGTAACTAATACAGGGACTCAGGGGAAGCACTTTCTTAAAATAGAGTTAAGCTTCAAGGAATGCACTAAAGAAAGCAGACCTCCTTCCCCTCTTATTTTGAAATAACAGTCACCTTAAAGAAAAGTTACAAAAGTAGTATAATTGCCATTAACACCTTTATCTAAGATCATGTAATAGCTTATGTAACCACAGTATAATTATTGAAATCAGACAATTAGCATTGGTATAATACCATAAACTTAAAGACATTGTTAAATTTTACCATTGTTTCCGCCAACGCCTGTTTTCTATTTCAGGATCCAGTGTAGGAACATATAAAACATCCAGTTATCATGATTCAGTTTATTTCCATCTCTAATGGTACCTCATCCTGTCCTTGTTTTTCACAACTTTAACACTTTCAGTGGGTTCTAGCTAGGTTCTGTGTAGAATAGCCTTCACTTTGCATTTGTCTGACATTTTTCATGATTGGGTTGAAGTTACACATTTTAACATAGAGTATTACAAAAGCAATACCACACTCTCTTAGTGCATCTCTTCAGAGGGCACATGATGCTTATGTTCTTTTCATTTATAATGTTTCTTTGTTCATTTAGTTAAGGTAGTCTCCACTGTGAAGGTGCTGTTTTTCCATTTGTAAATGATTTATGTGTTTATTGAGATCTCTTAAGATAATACTAATATCCTGTTAACCTTCAACTTTTGCCCACTGAGTTTAGTAACATCCACAGGTGGAGCTTGCCAGGAGCAATTTCTTTACCTTGATGTTTGCCCAATAATAATTCTGTACTTGAGGAAAACTTAAAAATGATTTGTGTGTATACAGTATTTGAGTGTGGTATATCCCCATATGTATGTGTGGAGGTCAGAGGAGGATGTCATGCATCCTTTTCTATCACTCTTGAGGGAGATTTTATGATATGAGGCTAAAGCTACAAAGTTGCTGGCTGTTAGTTGGAGATCTTAGTTATCATAGTAGAAAGTATTGGATGACTGAATGGAGGAGTTGGGAGGTACATAGAGCAGTACAGAATTGAGAGACTGGATGGGAATGAATAACGGTGGTATTAGCTTTCCATCCTCATAATAAAATAACTGGGATAATAAACTTTTCTTCCTTTTTTCTTTTCTCTTTTATTTTTTGAGATTAAAAGCTTATAGAGAAAAATTATTTTAGCTTACATTTCTGGAGGGTCTAATCCATAATTAATTGGTTGTTTGTTTGGGCCTATGGCAAGGTAACGAATCCTCATATGAATTAAGTGATGGAGCAAAACCGTTAACTTCTTGACCAAGCAAGAGAAGGAAGAAGAGACAGGGGTCCCACAATCCCCTTCAAAGGTACATCCCCAAACACCAAAAGATATCCCTTAAGATGCCTCCTCTAATATGTTCCACTAACCTCTCAATAATGCCACCCTGGGCACCAACCTTCTAACATACAGGCCTTTGGGGAAAATTTTTAACATCTGTACTACATCAGTGGGTAAGTCTTGGTCATTTGAAGGTGATTGAGATTAGTAGAATGTGCAAGACGATAGGATAAGGACTCAGAAAAGTAGCCTGTGGTTTCAAATTGCCACTAGCATATACTGGGCTTTTGGGAGACTGTTCATCTGTATAGAGCAGCTTGAAACTATTAAGCATGATTTAAGTATGCATATCTATAGGAACTTAATAATTATAATCCTAAGTATATATCCTAGAAAAATATGTGTGCCTTGATATATAGACTATGTTGTTCACTAAATAACAAATAAATATCAAATATCAATATATCATGTGGTATATCTGTGTAAGAGAATTGTATTTAGCTCCTAAAAGGATTACATTAGAGATGTAAGAATTAATTTATATAGATAAAATTTGGAGGATGATGTTCAATGAAATCAGTAAGATTTTGGAACAGAATATTATAGTATCCTCCTTAGGAAGAAAGAAATCTCTGTTTAGGGTAGGAAAAACTATAGTGAAAAATTAACCACCAAATTTTCAAAAATCAAGAAGAATATGTCTTTCTGGTAAAGTGATCTGGGGCTGGTGTGTGACTCATCAGGTTAGCTTTTGTTCCCCAACTTTAGGAAACTCAGACAAAAGGAGCCTCTACAACCCTTATCAAGTACCTTCTAGGCCCACTTTGACTACCACTATCAAACAGAATAAGAAAAGAATACTTGGACTCATGTGGGTGGTTATAGAGGTGCCACTGCAGGCCTGGCCCATACATTTGCTCACATTTCATTGCCCAGAACTCAGATACATAGTCACAATCTAATTGCATGGAAGCAAAGAAATGTAGTCCAGCTCTGTGTTGAGGAGTAAGAGAAACTCGGAGAGGAGCTGGCCCGTCTGCTTCATCCTGATTATTGTCTTTGAAGTAAACCACTCTTTACTTGAACATCTTCCTAAGCAAATGTTTCTCAATCAATGAAAAATTTCCCTGAAAGGTACATCTGATATATTTCATGTTAGCTTTTGGGGAAAAGGTTAATGTTGAGAGGAGTGTTAAGTGGGAGTATCATTTTATTATTCCTAAAACTTTTCTATTTTTATTTTCCATTCCTTTCTTAAAAAGCTAACTCGTTGTATTCATGTATCACTTTTATGATTAAATTAAAGCAGTAAAAACCAGTTAAATGGAGGGAAAGAATATCTTTTCAAGCACACGATTAAATACAAAATTGAGCTCTCCCAACATTACTGGTATACATCATAGTGCTCTGTCTTCTGATCCTGTAAATGAGAATGGCATGTCTGCTCCAGTGTAGTTTCTCCTAGCCAGTACAGGCTTTGAGGTGCATAAATGTCCTTTGCTCACACCCAGTTGCAGGAAATGGGCTCATACAAAATAGCATCTCTTAAAGTTATCCTGTAACCCATATTGCTCAAGTACATAGCAGAGACTCAGGAAATATATGTTGCCTGAATGAATAGTTGGGCCACTGGAAAAGTGATTACTCACCCAAACTTACAGTACCAAAGTTCAGGTTTGTGAAGCTATTGCAAAGTGGAGGTAGAATATACTGTTAGCACTTACACAGCCATTCCTAAGACGCACTGAAGTTTTATTTTCAAATGTGTTCTTTAACATTAATTATTCATAAGCTGGAATCATGTGGAACTAAGATAATCATGCATATTAAATATCCATCTGTAGTACCATCGTAGTTCTTAAGATCACCATGGGTGCTGTTAAGAAACAGATTTCCAGATTCCACTCCAGACATCCTGGAAAGCTGAAGGCTTATACCTAGTAATTTTTAAGAAGCTCCACTTATGAGTCTCAGGTTGCTAGTCCCACAAAGGTCTTACGGGCATTTAGGAACTGATTGTCCAGGAAGCCAGGATGACATTCGCTTTCCTGAGTCAATGCTAAAAAAAAGAAATGTTACAGACTGCTAAAACATTGTCCTTTTAATTTGTCTACTTTTCTCCATTTTTCTCTGCAGTAATCCTACCTTAGTGCATAGCATTTGTCAGTAGCCTTCCCCCATAACTGCTAGGGGCACACCTATAGTTGAACAAGTTGTGTTTATTGTTGTAGCAAAGGAAAATGAACATCATAGGGAGTAGTGGGGTATTCTAGTTTTTAAAAAAGGCCACAGGAGAAAATAACATTAGAAAGAACTTAGAATAGAATTTAATCTTGGGTTAAGTAATTTGGAGACAGGTCTAAAGAGATGGAGGGTACCATCAGAATGCAAGGACAGTTTTATGATTGGATATCCTGATAAATCTTAACTGTAGGGGAGACAAACCAGAATGAGGATGAAATTGTGATTGGTAAAAGAAGTTAAAGAAGTAACAGTCATTCATTGGGTTAGGGGGTAGATGCAGGTACTTTATGGATTGCACGATCACTTTTTGAGAAGCAGATGCAGTTTTGTTCAACAGAATCAGTCTTAACTTTGTAGGATTGGATTGGTTTGTGATAACTTAGATCTAGATATGAATATCAGCTCAATTCTCAGAGAGGTGGAACTGTTCCTCTTCTTTCTCACCATGCAAGTTTTTCTAATTTTACCATATGAATATGAATTCACAACTGCTTTTGTTCTTTTACTTTTTCATACATTCATTTGTATATACTTAATGTTATAAATTTTAATTGCTATCCTATATTTTTTCTTTTCTTTTTTGTTGAAGGTTTCTGATAATGCTACATTCTGAACATAAAAGGGTACAAAATGAATTTTTTTCCAGAATATTCCAAAGGATGGTGTCAGTCTATCATTGCCTGCAAAGCACCTTCAGATACTGTTACTGTAGGTCATTTTGTCTCTTAATTAAGACACCGTATATCCATAGTTTTGGCCTGTACTGAAATGGGGGGAAAGAGGGTCCCCTAGAGGGTTCTTAGTCTCATTCATAAAAGAATTGAAGAATAGACCCAAACAGCAGAAAGCAGACAGACTTACAGAGACCTACAAGACAGTGGCTGGTCAGAAGTTCTGCGGAGTTCTTTGTTACAAGGTGGGATTCAAGGCAGGAAAAATTCACTGCCTCATTAATGCACCAGGTATTCTGCTCATCTATTTAGCATAACTTAAGGTGGACCTGCCTTCCTATGGGTGGTTCTATCACCAGGTGATTGACCAGTGAGATTGGAAAGGTGGGTCCTCCAACAGATAGACTAGTGATTTTATAGTCTTGACCTGTTAAAATTATGGGGCTTTTTGCTACTCTAACATTCCCCCCTCTGAAGAGGTAACCCTAAAATCTTTTAGGGATTAGATAAGAGCTCCCAAATACTTTTGACATTTTTGGCCTTTGGAACAGAGCATGTTGCTAAGAGGCCCAAGGACATTGTGAGTTTTAGCCAAGAAACTGGCTACTTTTCTTTGGGGTCTTTTTACCCTAACTGCCTAGCCAATTCCTACCTCTTATTCTTATCACACTATCCCCTGGAGAGGTAACCCACCCCTCTGGCTTCTTCCATGCTGAACAGGGATGCAAGATGAGGCAATTGGAGTACCCCTTCAGCGGGTCTATCTAAAAGACTCCAAAATTGCATAACTCTTGCCTCTAATGGAGAAAAGAAAGTCCTTGAATCGTGAATAGGAGATGTGAAGAAGTAAAGGCAAGAGTAGTTAGCATTACAAGTTCTAGACAGGGAACTGGGAAAAAGTCAGAACAGGGCGAATTTCAAGTGTTCATATCAGAGTCCACTGGAATTTCCTGATGAGAGCTTCTAAAAGTATCCCTCTCTTGGGTTCTTCCACATTTTTCTTTTGTCAGTCAAGACTGGACTTGAGAGTGATGAACTCAGGATTTGTTTTCAGGCACTTTGATAGCTGTTGGAGTGTCTAGAATCAATGTAAGTTCCCTCTCAAAGGCTTCTAGATAGAGGAAGAAAACAAATTTAGCCATCATTTGAGAGCAATAGTAGGTTGTCTCCCTTAGCTACAGGTGGACACTACAATATTGCAGACCAAGATTTGAAGTCTTACATTGGGAAGTATAATCCTTGAACTCTTAAAGAAATATACTGATCACTTTAATCTTTGGTTATACTTTCCTTTTGGGTGTTTAAGACCATGCACTTGACCCAAATAAACCAATTTATTTTTACTTTTCAGGTCATTTGAGGATCTGTTCCTCATGGTCTCACTAGTCACATGGGCTTGGGAGGAGCCCCTGGCTCCTTTCTTTTACCAGTTCCATCTATGTGAAGATAAGTCAAAGGTCCTGCTCAATCGTGACTGGCTTCACTTGGAAACATAGAGGAAATGTTTCCTCTGAGTTGACCCTCCTCTTTGTAGACTGGATACTGGTTCAAGTCCATTTCATGGAGTCTCCATGTCCTCCCTGAACAAGAGGACAGGTGACTCACTATAGTTACAGGACATTTTGAGAGATGCTCCATAGTCCCTTGGAACTTAGTCAACTTTGGAGGGCAAGGAGCAAAAACTGTCCTTTCAGTCCCAATGACCAGATTAGTATAGATCTCAAAGTATGTCTGTTAAACATCCAAGAAGGTTAGTTCCACCAGTCTGGTACTTTTAATTACCGTGTGCTATGTAGATAAATATTTTTCTTTTCTTAATGTATATTTTTATTGAATTTTTGTGCATTTCATACAATAAACCTTTTTTGGTCTTTTTGAGACACGGTCTCCCTGTAGTGGGACTGGCCTGGAACTCACTGTGTAGAGCAAGCTGGCCTTGATTTCACAGAGATCCAACTGCCTCTGCCTCTGGAGTGCTGAGATTAAAGGCATGCACCACCATGCCCAGCTTCATACAAAAAATCTTAATCATATTTAGCACCCTCCCCCGTCAAGACCCCCATCCTCCCGCCAGATTTCGTGCATTCTGTCATGTGTGTTAAGGCCTATCAAATAAGGATTTTGTACCCAGATGTTCCTTGGTGCAAGTTTATCCACTGGCATCTAGTCAACCTATCCAGAGTCACTACATTAAAGATTAATTCTCTTACCCTGCAGTAATCAGTTGCCAATAGTTCCTTGGCTAAAGTTGGGGTCAGCTGCCCATTTCCACAGTTCTATGCAGGGTTTTTGTCTGAGTCTACATGAGTCTTGTGCATGTTGTCACCACTATTACAAGTTCATATGAGCAAGTTTCCAGAAGCCTGGAAGACTGCTTCCCTATGTGTATGTACCCACTCTTGCTCTTACAATCTTCCCACCCCCTCTTCTACAATGGTCTCTGAGCCATGGGATGAGGTTTAATATTGGAGTCCTATACAGGGACACACTATCTACAGTCTCCTATTTTCTACACTTTGGCCAGTTATGGTCTCCTGTGCACATTGTACTTTGTTGCATGAGGAAGCTTCCTGTTGAGAGTTGAAGAATGTATTAGTATTCTCTCTACCCCCTGTTCTTCTGTGTTCCATGAGTCTTAGGAGTAGAGGTTCCACTATAGCTGTGTCACTTAGTGCTGGGCATCTCTCAGACACATATTCCCTGTGTGTGACCAGTTGTGGAACTCTGTAGTAGCTTCCATCTATTGCAAAAAGAAACTTCTTTGATGATTGGTGAATGGTATACTTATCTGTAAATATGTAGGATCCATATGTATTATACAATATGAAATTTCATTTGTCTAGAGAGATGAGAGAGCTAGGGTTTTCTCTAGGATTCATTATGACCTCCCATTTGGTTATGTTTATGGTGTCACCCATGAGTTCCCTCCCACTGAAAGGGCTTTAAGTCCAATTAAACAGCTGTTGATTACCCCCAAGATAAAAATGCCACTACTGCACCACTATAGTTTGTTGTGCCCATTGTTGTTGAGGGTTTTTAAGATATCACTGTATCATAAGTTTTACAAGTTTATTTTATTTCCCTACTGAACAGTGTTTTAAGAGCTAATTGCATGGATTCATGATGTAAACAGATTCATTTCTTTCTTCCCTCCCTCCCATTTCTCTTCTTCCCTTTGTCTTCCTTCCTGGTCTGAGACTCTTACAAATGATGCTGGATTCTGTGTCCTTTCTCAGTTCTCCTTATGTGTCAGAGTTCTGTATATAAACACCTAGACTCTGCACAAGGATTCAGCTCTGCTAAGTGTTGTCAAAGTGCTCTCTCCAGAGAGACCAATTTGCTTTCCCATCAGCAATTCATAAGAGAAGCAGTTCTGCAAAATCCTCTCCTTTGTATATGACCAGATTTCCATACTTAAAAACAGTCTGTAGCTGGTCTTGCAGGTGTGTGGTGGTGTCTTGTTTTAATCTTCTCATTCTCAGTTGCTACTGATAGGGAACATCTTTGCACACAGTACCCCTCTTTAGAAGCAGTCAAGTGTAGTGCCTGAAGTATGGTCTCTGCAGCTGGGATGCCGGGGTCTGCCTCCAGGTTTCGACATTTGCTAGTTGTATGACCTTGAGTAAGTTACTTTCATAGACAAGATGATAATGGAACTTTTTCAAGGTTGACAGAAAGTTAATATATGTAAGGTGCTTCCTACAGGGCCTGATGCATATAAATACCGTATAAACCCTAAGGTGCTGTAGAATTTTATGTTATTATTAATTGTGCTTTTTCATATGTGGAGTGTGCATTTCTGTCTTTGCTCACTCTCAGGTTGGGTTGATTGTCTTTTTGTAATTTGATTTACCAGTGATCTTCATACATTTTGCACACTAACCCTTTTATTATTCTTTTCTTTGGTTATAAAGCTTTCTGTGGGCTTTCTTCTCATTGTATATTTAGTGTTTGTTTTCATGTATTAATTCAAATATGTAGAGTGATAAGTGTAAATAAAATGATATGCCTTAGTATTTGGCATAAATATGAAATACAGGTACAGTGTCTCTTAGCTGACAGACGTGAAGCAGCATAGCAGCCATTTTCCCGCCCCCTCTTGCTTATTGCTTTTTATGTAAAGATACAGAATACATAGTTATGAGATACACTGTCAACAGTACAAACCTGTCAGGCAGAAACAAAGTCAGTCTGCCATAGTGAAATGCTCTTTGGGTCACATCTGCCTTGCAGAGGGCTTTATTTTTGTTTTGCTTCTTTATTTATTTGGGGTTCAGCAATGTTAGCCTGTGATGTTTTAAAACTTTTAAAATTAGTTGCCAGGTTATTTCATATAAAAATTTTCAGCACATTTATTATAGCAGTAAAACCTGGGACATCTGGCCTTGCCGGCTTGTTACCCATTGGCAGTGAAGGTCTGTAGCTAGCCAGCAGCTGACCCTTTGTGTGGGAGACAATTTTCTAGTTTGTCAAAATCCCCAGCAGTCTCTCTGTTTTCTCTGTCTGACCTGATAGACAGATATCACCTATCACTAAGTCCAACTCCCTCTTTTCTTTACTCGTGTACATACCTGTCTGGACCCTACAGCCATTTTGTGTGTTAGCTAACAAGGTACAAGAAGGTGAAACTGCCTCATACGCTCTCAGCAACAGAAAAAGTACCAAGAGAGACATGTTACATTTTTCAATGACGATAACATTAACCATGCAATCTAAAACCGGTAGTTTAGCATTTTTATGGGAATGCTTTTGTCACAGTTTAAAGTTGGCAGAGTTGAGAAGCTGGGAAGAGAAAGATGCTTAGAATTTTGTGTCTCTGGTATTAGGACTGGCAGGCTCCCGAATCATAAACTTCTATGTGTCCATGCTAACTTTTGTTTATTGGCAGATTTCATTTTTGAATGTTAAAAACTCAAGTTTTCTATCCAATTGAGCAACTTTGTAGGAACTGTCTTTTGTAATCCTGGGACATTCAAATGAACCAACAGACACTCTTCTCTCTGTGACCTTTCTTTGTTTACTTTACCCTTTCATAAAGATCCGATTTTGGTATTGATGTATCTCTACCAACGGTCTTCAAATATCCCATCATACTACAATACAACAAGCCACAGGCCTTTCCTAATTTTCTCACAATGAAATTTATCTTGTCAGTTTCCATCCATCATCCAATGAGACAAGATCCTGATGGTTTCAGAATAAATTAATGCTGTTTGATTCTGTAAGTCTAGTAGTTCCTAAATCTGACAAGAGACAACTCAAGGATGAATCAGCTTTGCTGCCTTTTCACCTTCTCTTTCCCGTCCTGAAGTTTTGAGATGACTAAGAGCCAAATGGCACCTTTGAGAATTCTTCTTTCTTCCTTTCCTTCTGTTCTTCCTCACCTCTTAGGAAGAGTTCCCGATCTCTTAGGAACTTTCACTCTTCCTGGTCTCTTAGGTACTTTCATTGATAAATGATCCTCTTTACATATTACTTAAAGTTTTAGGTTAATTGCTCTAATAAACAGACATCAAAATGTATAATAGGACCAGTGAGATGGCTCAGCCAGTAGAAGAAGTTGCCTCCAATTCTGATTACCTGAATTTGATCCCCAGGACCCACATGATGGAAGGAGTTGTCTTCTGATCTCCATACTTTCAACATAACATGTGCATGTGCATCTATGTACACACAAATAAATGGAAACATAAATATCTATCTATCTATCTATCTATCTATCTATCTATCTATCTATCTATAGCTATATATCTGTATAGTATATATATGTGTGTGTGTATATCTGTATATATATATATATATAGAGAGAGAGAGAGAGAGAGAGAGAGAGAAGAGATTAGCTCATTGTTTTTCTCATTTAAGATGTGAGCTGACAAATTTTCAAAGAAACTCGTCCAATCAGATACTTAGGGGCCTAAATAACAGCTTCTCCCAACTTCAGCATACGCCTTCCAGTCTCTCTGCAGGTTGTCTCAGATCTAGTCAAAAAATGCACAGGGTACATGTGTTGAAGTTACAATAAGTTAGTCCAGGAAGTGGCATGCAGTCACTTCCTCTCCTATTCCACTGGTCAAGATCCAATCATGTCATTAATTTTATCTCTAAGGAAGACTAGGAAATATAGTCAAATTTAGAATAGATTTAGATGAGAATAAGAATTTTGGTGAACATTCACCATGCCTCTGCAACTGCATTATGTTGAGAAGTTATCTGAATAGACCTTCTAGGAAGTCATAGGAGTTACCCCAAGAACAAGCAAGAAGGAGTCTTGAAAATCAAAAACTGGGTTTATCAGCAAAGTTTTCAATGCTAATTTAACAAATTGTTCAAGAAATCCTTTTTTCATTCTTGGGTCAGAGTAATAACATCTAAGGGCATTACTCCCTCCCATAGGCGGCAGAGTCACAGTGCTGACTAATAGAAAGAAGTCGTGGGAACTAGGTTCATTGTCTGGTGGAATTTCCCACAGGACATTGTCTTCTATTTACCCCTCACAGAGGCTCTGTATTTTGCTTTATTTTTTTAATTTATTTTTTTGAGAATTTTATACATGAATACTGTGTTTACATTATTTCTACTCTTCCAGCTACTCCCATGTTTCCCCCAGTCCCTCTCAAAATCCTGACCACTCAAGTAATCCTGACCACTTCATCAATTATTGATGCTACATATACATATACATATATGTATATGTATACACACACAACCTATTGAGTCCATTTAGCGGTGTTTAGGGCTAACCACTGGAATTTGATAGCATAGCAGGGAGCTCATCCCTGGAGAAGACTGATTCTCCCTCTCCCAGCAGTCATTAGTCGCCTGAACTTCTTCATCTAGAGGTGTGACCTTGTGAAATTTCCCCTCCCATGCTGGCATGTCTGCTGGTACGGTCACTATGCAGGTCTTATTTAGGCAACCATATTGATGAAATTCCAAGGGTGAGCTTCCTTGAGATATCTGGACAACACCATCTAGTAGCAGATGTCCTGGTCCTTTGGCTCTTACAATCAAAGATGTTTGAAAAACACCATAGGAAACATTACTATATAAGCATATTTAATAATACATAATGTATATTTCAAATGGAGTTATGCCACACAGGGTGATAATGTTCCCCCAAGAACCAGACTATGTGGGGCATGGGAAACTTGCCTTTGAGTTGTTGGTCAGAGTAGTCAAAGATATTCCCCAAACAATGTAGACTATTGCCATTACCCTTGGCTCCAGGAACTTGAAGGTAAGACTCTACTGCTGAAGACACCACATACTTTGGACACAGGACTTGGAGGAATCGAGCTGGAACTGACCTGGAAGCTTCCTCCCTGAGGACTAGCTTTCATAGTTTTAGAAGGCGCTATGCAAGGTGGTAAGGGAGAATAGTAGTCAGTAGTCCTACCCAGTTGTAAGGCCTGTGAACCACAACAATGGCTGGTCCAGCAAGATATCCCTAATGGTGCAATAGGGGCACTTTTATGTTGCGAGTAATCAACAGTTGTCTAATTGGACTTAAGTTCTTCTCAATGGGAGGCAATTCATGCCTGGTACTAAAAACTTAGCCAAATACCTGTGGTTGAAGAGGTCATAGAGCATAAAGAATCTGCTACTGCCATTTCCTTAAGCCAATATAATTTCTAACTGTATTCTAAATATTTATCCTTAAACCCACAGGTAAGTGTAGCTCTCACCCCTTATCAAAGAAGCTTCTTTTTGTAACAGATGAAGATGATTACAGAGAGCCATAACTGGTCAAAATGCAGAAAATAAGTGGCCCTGGGATGCCCAGATCGAATTGATACATTTTCAGTGCAACCCCTACACCTAAGCCTCAGAGAACATCGAGGAAGAGGGGCACAAAGATTGTATTTTATTGTTTATTACTGGGATTCCAACTCATTTCAGCCAGTAGTAACTTGTACAATTATGTACCATGAGCTATGCTAATAGAAGAAGACCAGTTGATTTAGTAACTCAAGAGTTCCCTGGTCTGTAGAGCTAATCACTTAGTCCCCTACCTGCATCTCATGATAATTCTCTGTCTCTGTCATCTTGCTTTTCTTCTCTGTCATGAGTGGCTATCCATCCAGCAGGCTTTGTGCTTTGTATTGGTAGATAAGAAGTGGTGGTCAGGACATACTGAGAGAGTTAACTTGGTCCAAAGTGACTTCCTAGCTTCTCACAGTGCATCTCTGTTACTGTTTCTCCCATGGTCTGCAGCTCGCTCAGGATATTTTGAAATCTCATCCAAACTCTTGACTCCTGTCTCCTTTTTGAACTATTGATTTCAGAAAGCCCCAAGACAGTGGGGTAGCTACAAACTGTGATTTCATTGGTCTCTTTGTCTTTTATGGGTAGGGTAAGTGGAGAGGCTGCTCTGTAGCTACTGGTCTTCTGCTTCTCGGTGTCATGTGCTTTGTTTCACCTTTAGCACTTCCTTTCTCGGCTTAAGCTTCTAGTGTTGATTAAATGCCGTGCTCCACCTAAGAAATTGTTCGCCATGATGTTGGTATTTCTGTTTTATTTCTAATTTCTTACATTGTGTTTTCCAAATTGAATGCCATTAATCCTTATCAGACCTTCATGTTTCCTTTGATGCCTGTATCCTAAGTAATTCACAACTCAGATCTTAGCATTAGGCCTAAAATTTTAGGAAGCGGAGGAGTAGGAGGAAGGAAGGAGAAAGGTAGGCACAGGCACAATAGTATGAAGAATGTAATACAAGCCTCAATGAAGTACACAGTTCCACAGATTACATAGGAAAAGGAAAAAGGAGAAGTTGATCAAAGGTAGACAGATGAAGCCTGGGAAGTAAGTCCAGTGTTCTGTGCATGGCACAGGGGAGAAGAGAAACTGGGGTGGTGATTTGGATTAGGGGGGAAACAAAGCCCTTAAAACTGAGTAAAAGCAGGTCAGCCTTTCAGAGCTATAAAGAAACAGAAATGTGGGCCAGAATCAGCAGCTCTCTCCCTCCCTCCTTCCCTCCCTCCCTCTGTGTGGTATATACATGTATATGTACTTGTGTATGTTCACATGTATGCAGGTACCTGTACACATGCATGTGGAGGCCAAAGTTGACACTGGGTCCTTCCACTATCATGTCTCCACCTTGTTTGGTAAGATAGGATCTCTTACTGAACCTTGAGCTCACTGACTGGCTGGCCAGCAAGCCCCAGGGATTCTCCTATCTCTGCCTTCCCAGTGCTGGAATTACAAGTGTGCACCAGGATGTTCAGCTCTTTATATGGATAATGGAGAGCTGAACTCAATTCCTAATGTTTGTGTGGCAAGGACTTTATCTGTCAAGCCACCTGCTCAACCCAAGCAGTACTTTTTAACCTCTGAGAAAGGAAGTTTATCTCTTTCCTCGAATCAGATGTGAAGGTGTGTGAGATGGGGTGCCTTTCTGTGTCTGGAGATAGAGGGTCTATTTCTGAAGTCAGACTCACAAAGGGTTCATGACCCATAAATGGGAAAGAGCTTCTAGATTAGGGGTTCCATGTGTCTTGTGATAGTTAGAGCCATGCAAGAGATGGAATGACTAGAGAAAGACCCCTCATGGTGAAGGGCTTAATGTAAAACTGATATGAAGTGAGATGTTCATAGGAGATTAGTGTTCCATAGGTCTATATGAAGTCTGGTGTCAAATTTGAGACATTCACATAGGAAATTAGGCATCATCCTGTGGATAAAGTGCAAGAAAATGAAATCATATGTTCACATTTCACAAACCTAGGTTTTATTTTTTAAACTACTGTTCTTCAAGAATGTAGTCTTATAAACCATTTTGTTTTGATTTTCTATTATCTCTTGCTCTTTATCTAACCATTTCTTCTCCATAGGATATTTTTAGTCCTCACCCCATGAAAGCCCAGGCTAGTACCCAAAGGCACAATAAGCAAAGATTTTTAAAAAAAAAATATTTATGAAGGCACTAACACCTATTTGTTCCTGTAGCAAAACTGCTGAGTTCCTGAACAAACTGGACAGGAATCTTCAACGTGACCCCCAATCTTCAACGTGGGTAAGTGGAATGTCATACAGGGTGCTGTCTGGCACCTTTTGAAGGGTTGTTTAGAGACTAAAAATTCAGGGTACAACGTGACAGGTACAGCACAAAAGGCTAGCAGTCAAGGCAGGTAGTCTGAGCTAAAGCTCTGACTCCACCAAACCAAGTGCTCCCTCAGCTATAAAATAATGCTTATGTTTGATACCACATCATGGACATATGAAAAGTCATTGTTCTCAGCCAGTCATCTGTCCCTACATCTCTTGAATGATTTCTCTTATCTCTTATCTTACACCTCATCACACATTTCATTATCTCTCATATATGAACATAATGAACTTTGATCACATTGACCTCTTCTCCCATTATCCTCTCTTGTCCCCTTTCTTGCTTCTTCCGCCTACTCTTTCTGCTCCGCTTCCTCTTCCCATGCTTTTCATTCTTAACCCAGACTCTTTGTATAAGAATAAACATTTGATAGTCATTTTTCTGAGTCTAGCTTATTTCACTTAACACAATAATCTGCAGTTCATTTAATTTTCCTGAAAACAACATAATTTTGTTCTTTATGGTAAAGATACTACATTGTGCATCTCTACTATATTTTCTTTATCCATTCATCCATTGATGGGCGCTTAGGCTGATTCCATGATTTGGCTATGGTGAATAGGGCTGTGATAAACAGGGACAATGGGTGTGTTGTGTGTTGACAATGACTCCTTCACCTCACCCAAATTCTATTTCTACATAGGTCTAGTAAGTGCTTTTGGTTTTTACAAAATGCTGAGTATAGAGCTTATTACAACGAGAAAGTCCGTTGCTTTACCAGGAAGAGGCGTCTAAGTCAGGCTGTGCAGGTTCTTCCTGGTAGAGGTGACATCTGAGTTGAAGCTTAAAGGTGAATGAAGCTAAAATTAAGAGATTCATTCCAGGTGTCCAAGGTATAAAGGCATTAAAAAAGCCGGGCTGTTGTTGAGGAAGGTGACTTAGTTAGATGCAGTAGACAAAAGTGAATCTGAAAGCCCAGGAAGGGAGCAGAAAGCATAGGAGCAAAAATTTTCTCAATAGAGGTATCGGTGATAAACTGCGTGGGGCAGTTTATTATCCAGGTTGTTTAGCAACCCTGGTCCCTAAATGTTAGTAATATCACTTAGACATCGAATCACCTAGAAATGGCCCCACAGGGAGCTGGTGGTGCTCTTGGTAGAAGATCCACTGAGGACATTTGCATCCCACATTGGAGAACTATGAGACTGGATGGACTAAAATGTTTGAGTTCTTTCATATTTCCATTAGATCACACAGGCAATGGTATGAAGGATGGATTTAAAAGAATAGAGAACAAAGAACCTTTAAGCCTCCTGCCCTCGTCTACGTGAGGGGTGATGAAAACTTCAATGAGGAAGGACGAGACTAGACAGGATGGTATACGGTTTTGAGAACTGCCGAGAAGGTGAAAGTGGCAGACTTGATTACTGATTACTAAATGAGGGACAGGAAAGTAAATATAATTAAGGATGATTCTGGGGAAGGGTTGTAATTGAAAGAAAAAAGGTGGGCTTAAGTTTTTTTAAAGATTCTTACTTTGTCAGAGTTTAGATAGGTGAATACTAAGTTGTTAGAGAACTGTGATCATCGGCCCTCCCCAACTCCAAGCCCTGTTCATTAAGGAATATATTTTAATGTCAGGAAGACATTTTGATGCTCTTAGAAAAAAAGTCATTAAGGTCTTGCCTATCATCCTGGAGGCATTCCCTGTTTTATTTTAACCCTGTTTTGATGGGGTATTACATACTGAACTAGTTAGTGTGGGTTCTACAAGTTGTGTCAATAAAAATCCATAATCTCTCTCCTCACTGCAGGAATCTGGGGAGAACTGAGAAACTGCAGGTCATGAGCTTAAACATGTGTAGATGATAGTCCTAAACATGTCTGGATGTCCTTGTGGCTATGAAGAAGCAAGGGGTGCAGACAAAGGAATCGGAGTGCTTGGAATTTTGCTGTCCAGGATGTCTTGCTTTCTGATGGGGGGAGGCTTCTGAATCCTATGATTTGAAACATCTAACAGAACTGTGCTTGCTCTATTGATTTCAGTTCATTTCTCTGATTTCACAAGAGCATCCTGACTGTTAATATTGTCATCTAAAGCATTAGCCATGTCTCCCAGAGCTGCATAGTCTGTGGATTGATTAGCACATGCATTACACGATCCTCAAAGCTATCAATAGAAAATATGGAACAAGATCAGCCCCAGGATGGGTTCATTATGAACTGTCTGCAAGAGCTGCTCTATTTTGACACCAAACTATTAATAAGTTGTTGGGGTTCGATAAACTTAACTGAGTTTTTACCCATAGTGCACTCGTTTCATTCTGTTAATCCGTATGCATAGAATTCTTCTGAGAATGCTGTGTGGAACTATTTCTAATGCTTTAGGAAAGTCAAATAGGTACATTGCACTTCTGTGAAAAACATTTCTTTTCTGTTAAGAGGGTACCCAGTCAATGTCTGGAATGCAAAATATGTGTGACTCCCATCAGTATGTGTATGAGGAGCTGAAAGAATTTAAGTGGTTGTTGTTGTTGTTGTTGTAATTTTAATCATACTCCTTAAAATATATTTCCTGAAAATTTTTCTTCTTACCGATTTCAACAATTTCATACATGTAGTCAATGTATATTGGATCATATCTAACCCCCCCAGATACCCCTAAGATAGCTCCCTCTCAACTTCATATTTTCCTTCCTTCCTTCCTTCCTTCCTTCCTTCCTTCCTTCCTTTCTTTCTTTTATTTATTTATTTCTCTCTTTTCTTTTTCTTTTTTTTTCTTTTTTTAAATAACCCACCAAGTTCAGTTTTCTTTTTTTAAATAACCCACCAAAGGCATGGGACACCTCCAGTGGCCATACCCTCTAAGAAGAGACCCCCCCACACCAGTCATCAGCTGTCAGTAGCTCCTCAGCTAGGAGTTGGGCCTCAGTTGTAACCCCTCCATAAGCTAATTTTAAAAACACATTTTAAAGTACTTTGAGCAGATGTACCTTGCATAGGTGGACAATGCAGCTCCCAGAAGACATGGGTTATTAAAATGAAAATTTCAGTGCCAGGCACAGGTTA
The DNA here is from genome assembly GCF_000622305.1 of Nannospalax galili. Lineage (NCBI taxonomy): Eukaryota > Metazoa > Chordata > Mammalia > Rodentia > Spalacidae > Nannospalax > Nannospalax galili. The sequence continues at coordinate 1,055,397 of NW_008356676.1, forward strand.
TCTCTCTGAGTTCTTATGCACTTTTCTAATTTGAACATGTATCTGCTATCGGAAGATAGGGTTTAATAAATACTATGTAATTATGTAGATGAAAAAGGCTGCAAGAGAATTCCTTCAGGTGTTATAAAAAAACTCCCTGAGGTTTAGGATTTCAGACAGGAGATATCTGCAGCATTCACGTCAATGTGGATGATGTCTCTCTCTCTCTCTCTCTCTCTCTCTCTCTCTCTCTCTCTCTAAGTGTGTGTGTGTGTGTGTGTGTGTGTGTGTTGGTGCGTCCTTCCTCAGCTATTAGCATTATTAGCTATGTTCCCAGCTGCATTCTAAACAATTTCTAGTCCCTGGGCTTCTTTTCCCTTCTTCTGCAAAGAATAAGGATTTTTTAAAAATCACATCCTATTCTTCCTCTGCTTGAAATCATTCCATGGTTCCCAGTATCTTCAGAGATAAACTCAAAATGCCTTAGCTTAGGTGCAATGCTCTTGCTGCTCTCCACCCCTCTGTCCACCCCTCTCTCTCTACCACACTCCCTCCCATTCTCTTTCTTTCTCTCTTTAGATGTCCCCCCTCACCCCCTGCCAATCTTCTATGATCTGGAGGACTAGCCTTGAGTCTAGACTTTTGCTACTCCAAGTGCGATCCTTGGACCTGCAGCATTAGTACCACCTGGGAGCTTATAGAGATGCTGATAAATGTCAGATCCCACAGCAGGCCTTCTGAGTCAGAACCTGCTGTTCAATGCCACCCATGGGTGATATATGTGCACGTTTACATTGAGGGACGCTGCCCTGTGGTTCAGCCTCCCTAGCCATATGCTCACTCTGGTTGGTACACTTGATGGCTATTCTCATTTTTATCCATGGGTCACATGTTCATTCTTTAAAAATGTCAAATGATGCTCAAATGCCTCTGTGCTCCCTGCATTCCATTTTGTCCTGCTTGCATTTTAATACCTCAAAGTCCTTATATTTCCCACGGTTACTATAATAAACCACCTGCCCTGATAAAACACAAATTTGTTCTTTTACATTTTGTGGGGCTAGAAATCCAAAATGAGTTTGAAGGTGTAAAAATTGAGATGTCAACAGGGCTCATTCCTTGTGAGGGGTCAGGGACATCTGTGCTACACCACTCCAACCTCCACTCTTTTCTTTTTTTTTTTTAACTTTATCATTTAATTTTTCCTTTTATTACTTTTTTTAAAATTTTTGTGTATTTCATACAGAACAGCTCAAACGATCTTAATCATCTTTATACCCTTGTCCACACTGGCACCTTCCCATAGCACCCCCACCCACCCACTGGACCCCGTATACTCAGTTATTCCTGTTAAGGCCCACTGAGTTGTCAGTGTCCCCAACCTTTCCACAGTGCAAGTCCATCCACCAAGTCTAATCAGCCTATCTAGAGTCCCTTGTTTTAGAAAGATCAGCTCTTCTTCATCTAGCAGCCATCAGTTGCCAACATTCCTTCAGATAAAATTGAGGTCTGCTGTTCATTTTCCCAGTTCTATGCTGGGTTATTTTCTGCCTGAGTTTGCATGGGACTTGTGTATCCTGACACCATTGCCATGGAATCATATGAGCAGGTTCCCAGGAGCTTGTAGGACTCTGTTTCCCTATGGTCATGCACCTCCTCCCTGGCTCTTACAATCTTTCTACCCCCTTTTCCAAGATGGTCCCTGAGCCTTGGGTGGGAGAAGTTTAATAAAGGGATCCTGTCCAAGGACCAGCATTCAGCAGACTCTTGATCTCTACACTTTGGCCATTTGTGACCTTTAGTGTTCCTGGCCCTGCACTGCATGAGGGGGCTTCATTATTGAGAACTGATTCTGTAGTGTCCTCTTCTTTATCCCTGTTCTATATTCCATGAGCCTTAAGTGTAGGGGTTGAATTGTAGATGTGTCACTTAGCCCTGGACAATTCATAGACAATGTCTGTGTATGACCAGTTGTGGTACTTGGTAATAGTCTCTGACTGGTTCAAAATGAGCTTCTTTGATTAGTGGTGACTGGGATACTTGTCTGTAAACATAAGAATATACATTTTGCACACAGTAAGAAATCACATTAGTCTAGGGATGTGACAGTCTTGGGGTTTTCTCCAAGATCTATGGCCAACCTCCACTCTTATGCAGACCCTTGCGATTACATCAGGTCTATCTGGACAATTAAAGCTAGTCTGCCCATCTCAAGATCTTTAAATTTTTTTTTTAACTTTTACAAAAACTTTATTGAGAATTTCATACATGCATATAAGGTGTTTTGATCAAATCCATGCCTACATCTTCCCCTCCAACATTCCCCACTCTGAAGAGGTAACCCTAAAATCTTTTAAGGATTAGACACAAGCTCCCAAATACTTTTGACATTTTGACATTTTTGGCCTTTGGAACAGAGTATGTTGCTAACAGGCCCAAGGACATTTTGACTTTTAACCCAGAAACTGGCTACATTTCTTTGGGGTCTTTTTACCTTAACTGCCTGGCCAATTCCTACCTCCTATTCTTATCACACTATCCTCTGAAGGGGTTACCCAAATTGCCAATAGGGAATAGGGATGCACACCATTCTGGCTTCTTCCATGCTGAACTGGGACACAGAGTGAGGCAATTAGAGTACCCCTTTAGTGGGTCTAAAAGACTCCAAAATTGTGTAACTCTTGTCTCTAGGGGGAAAAGAAAGTCCTTGAGTCATAAATAGGAGATGTGAAGGAGAAGTAAAGGAAAGAGTAATTAGCATTACAAGTTCTAGACAGGGAACTAGAAAAAAGTCAGAACAGGGCAATTTTCAAATGTTCATATGAGAGTCCATTGGAGTTTCTTGACAAGGGCTTCCAAAAGCACCCCTCTACTGGGTTCTTCCTCATTTTTCTTTTGTTTTATAAGGCTGGACTAGTTGGCTGGAAAGAGTGGCTAGATACTCAGGTGAGGGTCCAGTGACCCTGCTTGGCACTCCTTTAAGAAGATGCTTAGGAATTAAAGTCAGCAATCAATAAGTGGGACCTCATTAAGCTAAAAAGCTTCTGTACAGCAAAAGAAACAATCCAAAGATTGAAGAGAAGACCCACAGAATGGGACAAAATCTTCACCAGTGACACATCTGACAGAAGTTTAACATCCAGAATGATGCCTAAGAAACATCTCAAAAAGTGTTCAACCTTGCTAGTAATTAGGGAAATGCGAATTAAAACCACCCTAAGGTATCACCTTACCCCAATCAGACTGGCTAGGATCAAGAGAACAAATGATACCAAATGCTGGCAAGGATGTGGAGAAAGGGGAACGCTCATTCACGGCTGCTGGGATTGCAAACTCGTGCAACCTCTGTGGAAAAGAGTGTGGAGAACTCTTAAAAAACTAAAAATGAACATCCTCTTTTCACAATGGCTAAGAGATGGAAGCAACCTAAGTGCCCCTCAACTGACGAGTGGTTAATGAAAGTGTGGTATATTTACACAATGGAGTTCTATTCAGCAGTAAAGAAAGATGGAATAATGAAATTTGCAGGTAAATGGATGGATCTAGAAACTGTTATACTATTTTTTACAGTTCCTCTTGCCATATGAAGTAATATCAGCAAATTCTAGGGATTAGAATGGAAGTATATTAGGGAGACCATGTTTTCAGCCCACACTGTCCTTGTTTCCTCCTCCTCCTCCTCTTTTCTTTCTTTCTTTTTCCCCCTTTGGCAATATCCTTAACATATATTGGCATCTCTTGATGAGTTTTAAGCCTTACTAACTCATTTCTTCTTGATATTCTTTCAGTATCACCAGTATCTTGGAATTCCCATTATGACCTAGATAAGTGTTTCCTCAATGCCCAGCTAGTCAGTATACTGTGGTTACATTTTCTGTCTTTTACAGCTTAAAAAATTTGAAAACATCTTATTTTATTTTTGCATTTTCTTAGTCAAGTGTTCAAAGGACACTCTTTGGCTTTTGTGACAGTTCTACCAAATGCTCTTGATGCAAATTTCCACACGACTTCCCATTTCATGGCTGTCAGCTACTTTGCAGTTCTGCTTGCAGGCCCACTTGACTCCTAGTCTGTCTGCACCAATTGTTCTTCAGGCTCACTACATAGGAGTTGTTCTGGGACTTTCCCTTAACACAGCAGTCAGAGCCCCCTCTGCTCAGTGAACTGATCTGGGGAGCTTTAAAAATTGTTGATACTTAGGTCACATCCCCAGAGAACTGGCTGTATCGTGGTCTCAACCTCAGGGTTTTTAAAGCACCCAAGGTGGTTCTAAAGTACAGTGAAGGTTGAGAAGGACAGAGCTAAGGTCATCTTGGGAACTGTTTTTATTTGTTTTTTTTTTTTTTTTTTTTTTTTGAGTTCTTCGATTCCTGGATCTCCTTTTATTTTCTTGCTTTATTTCTTGTTTTAGTTTAGCATATTGTTTTGTATTTTCCCAAGAGAAGATATAGGGAAGGCAAATGTGTTTGTAACTTTTCAGTCTGAAACTACCTTTATTCAGACCTCATATTTTGATTGCAATATAACTGGTAGCTCTTCCAAGCTAGAGAGAATTTTCTGCAGAGTTTTGAAGGCCTTGTTCTTCCACCTTTCAGTATTGGTTCCTGAGAAAGTCAAGGCCAGCTGAATTTCAGTTCTTGTCGAAGAGCTTTTTAAGTCTCCTTCCCCTGGAAATATTTCACTATCTTCCTTTCTTCTGATAGTCTGTAATGATGTGATTTAATGTGAGGGGTTCTTATTATTCGTTTTGAATTTGGAAACTCATTTCTAGTTATAGATAACTTTATTGTGTTATTTGTTGATTCATTTTCCTTCATTTTCTCCTTATAGAATTCCTATTATTCCAATCCCAGGCCACCTGGATTTATCTTCTCACTTTAAAAAAAATATTCTCCCCTAATTTCTCTTCAACCACTTTCTCCTCCTCCTTTCTGTCACATTTTCTTGACTTTATCTTCTATCATACTGATTTGATTGTTTTCGTGGAGAAGGGAAATCTTTTAATTTCCTAGGACTCCTTCTCTGTTGCTTTAAAAAGAATCTATCACCTTGATTCTTTCAGAAAAATCAGTGCAGGAAGCAGATGAAAAATTCACATAAGGGCATCCATATGCAGGATCTTACACAACTCCTTCGCCACTCAGCCTGGCATTTTACCACTGCTGCCTTCTGTCTGCAATTGGTGTATCTGGTTCCATTTTCCCAGGAAATACACTTTTGATTTCCTGTTGGGTCTGGGAAGAGTAGCTCTTGAATTTTCAGGACAAGAACAGGGATATGGGATAGATATCTTCTTATGAGACTTTCTAATAATTCCGTTCTTTCACCTTCTTGTGAGCCATCTGGTATATTTATTTCTTATGCCCTCATGCTGCTCTGTGGAAAAGCCTGACTTCTTGTTTTGTGGTTTGAATGTGAAATGTCCCCCATAGGCTCATGTGCTCAAGCTCATGTTTCCCAGCTCATGGCACTGATTGGGAAGATTGTGGAAGAGGTAGAACTTTGCTGGAAGTGGGCACTAGGGGTGGATCTCGAGGTTTTTATGGCTTGGCCCCAATTCCTTTTCACTCTCTTCTTGCTGACTGGATGAAATGTGATGACCTGCCTCCTGCTCATGCTGCCTGGCCTTTCATACCATGGTGGAATGTGACTCTTTGAACTGTAAGCCAGAATAATCCCTGGCTTTCTTAAACTGCTTCTTGTCAGGAATTTTGTCCCAACAATGAGAAAAGTAACTAAGTAATACACCCTGCTTTGTCCTCTCTTCCCTTGCCAACATGTCTTTTGGTCTTTTCCTGAATCACTTTCAGTTTCTTCATCTAATTTGACTTCATAGATATCCATCTGTGTGTAGAGACATATCTTGAGTGTGAAAAAAGTTTTTTTCTTTCTGTTTAGGATAATCTTTAAAATTTTTTTGGATTTATTTATTTCTTAATTTTATGTGTATGAATTTTTTGACTGCTTATATGTAAGTACACCCATGTTGTGCAATGCCCAGAGGCCAGAAGAGGGCAATGGAGCCCCTGGAACTAGAGTTATGGACAGTTGTTAGCTGCCATGTGGGTGCTGGGAGCCAATCCCAGGTTTTCTGCAAGAACAGTCAGTGCTCTTAACCACTGTGCCATCTCTCCAGCCCCTGTTTGGAGTAATCTTTGAGAGAAGAATCTCTAGATTACAAACATCTTTATTCCACCATTTTGAAATGAAAACTCATCATGAACTGAGTTTCCCTCAATTTTTATGTTGAGCCTCAATCCCCATCATCTTAGACTGTAACCTTATTTGGAGACAAGGTCTTCACAGAGGTAATCCAAAATGAAATTCCAATATGAAACCAAGACATAGAACTATATGCAGAAGGAAGTTGTGGGGAGAGAAGGAATATAATCCTCTACAAGCCAAAGAAATAGGCTTAGAACAGATTCTTCCCTCACGGTCCTCAGAAGTAACTTTAATTTTAGGCCTCTAATCTCTAGAATCATGAAAAAAACAAATTTCTGTCCTTTAAGCCACCAGTCTGTGCTATGTGGTCACAGAAGCTATGGCAATCTCAATATAATTTGCAATTTGTTCATACAATGCCATTTTCCTTTCTTTTTTTAAAATAATACTTTTAAATTTTTATTATTTTTATTTTATGTGTATAAGTGTATTGCCTGCATGTATGTGAGTGCACCCATGTTGTGCAATGCTGCAGAGGTCAAAAGAGGGCTTCAGATTCTCCTGGAAATGGAGTTAAGGACGGTTTGTAGCTGTCATGTGGGTGCTGGGAATTGAACCCGGGTCCTCTGCAAGAGCAGTTAGTGCTCTTAACCGCAGAGCCTTCTCTCCAGCCCCCATTTTCCTTTCTTAATCTGTTTCCTATTCACTCTTTGAAGCACAGTTTAGTATCACCCACCTGGAGAAAGTGTCCTTGACCCTATTTGATGAAATGCCCTCTTTCCTTCATTTGTCACAACAGTTATCATGAGATGGTACTGTAATCACTAATCATCTATCTGACTTTCACATGAGGTTATCAGAGCCTGAGGTCTGGGATCTTATTTTGATACAATGCTTGCATGTAAGAGGCTCAGATATAGTTTATGAATGAATGCATTATTAGCATAGCTTTGATAAAAATGGATAGAGGTGTGTTTTAATTGAATGGCAAAGTCTTAGTATCAGTATTGTATCAAGTGAATATTTAATGCTAGAAAAATTATGTGAATGCAGTGACTTAAGACATTTCTAGTATTAAGAACTAAGAAAAATGAACATAAAACTTATTTTCTCTCCTGTTATTTTTGAACAGAAACTTCCAGTCCTGTCTAAGGATCCCAGCTGGGTAAGCATAAATTAAGATTCTAAGTAACTTTGAACTCTC
>NW_008356676.1:1062845-1068110 GCF_000622305.1 Nannospalax galili
AATGCCTGCAGAAGTCAGAAGAGGGCATTGGATCCCCTGGAACTGGAGCTATAGATGGTTGTTAACCACCATGTAGGCGCTAGGAATTGAACCCAAGTTCTCTGCAAGAGCAGCTAGTGCTCTTAACGACTGAGCCATCTCTCTAGCCCCAATGTCCCAGAGTTTTAAAAACCATTCATGTAGGGTATGAACTAGGGTTCATACTCTCATAAGGAGCAAGGAAAATAGTCAAGTAAAAGTTAGGTTCCCTGCTTGTCATATTTGTTTCATCTATACATTTTTCTCTTTAATTTCTTAAGTAGAAAATGCCTTCTTCCCTTCCCTCTTTCCTTTTTTCCTTTCTTTTGTGTAGAATATTTATAATAAAGAATATTTTTCTCTAATATAAAAAGAAGGGGTCCTCGGAGAGCCACCTTCTCTGATAGAGCCTTCCCTTTTAATGCTTATAATTTATTCATACATAAACAATATCTAAGCCTTTAATGTGCAAGCATTGTGTCAATACAAGATCCTATGTGCTATGGCTTATCACAGTTCCACTGATTGGGGAATACAGACAAGAGAAAGTCATAGCATGCTGGTGTACCTGTGTGGTGTAGTAGGCTTTGGATATGTGTGGGATTTCTGAATGTGTGCCATGCCACAATTCTCAGTTCTCCTTCTGTATGTGATATGATTCTGAAAGCTTCTCTTCCTCTCTGGAAAGTGGTTCTTTCTGTTTGGAGGTATATGGATTTTTATAGTGACAAGAATGGGAGAACGAACGAAGAAATACTTTGGAGAAATTATAGTAAGGGAAAAGGCGGAATCAGCCTACACAAGCTTTATGGATTATTAGTTTAGAGAATGAGGCCTGAAATATGTAGCTTTCTCACATGATGCTGCTAGGAGTTTTATGAGATTAGTGGAATTTCCTGAGCATAAGGCTATTGGACTGGTCTTTCTGCCTTACAGAGGCTGGGGCTACAAGGTCAATGTGAAGTAGAAATTCATGACAAATGAACAGGATAAAGATGGTTCTGGGTTCATGATGGGGTTACATCCTAATAAACCCATCACAATTTGAAAATGTCACAACTCAGATTGTATTTAATACATCTAACCCACTGAACATCCTAGCGTAGCACAGTGCCCTGTGGAGTGTCAGTTGTTTATCCTCCTGATTGCATGGCTGACAGGAGCTGGGACTTGCTGCCACTGCCAAGCATCCAGAGGTAATGGTTTACTACATATCACTAGTCTGGGAGAAGATCAGAATTCGAAATACAGTTTCTACTGCATGTGCATAGCTTTTGCACCATCATAGAATTGGGAGAAAAAAAAACAAGTCGAACCATCATAAGTCTGGGATCATTGCTACTTGAAATCTCATACACTCAGAAGAGCAAGTCACTAGGTACTATGTGGGGCCGTGATGTGGTGGGTCAGAAAAACTGCATGACATCCTGTTGCAGGTACTAGCTCTCCCAAGGCTCCTGTGCTCCAGAAAAGGCTGTTAACCCTCTCCTTCAGAAATAGAAATATGCTTCAGGTACTGATGAGAGATGCAAAGGTTTAGAAAAAAATGCATCCTTGGGATTACATATAATCAATCACCAGTTGACAAAGTTTAATAAGATAGAACTAATGAGCAGTGGACATGTCAGGGCTTCTAAAGACAGTGCCATTATTGGTTGTCTGTGATCAGAACTGATCAGCCAGTTGGAAAAATCTTGAATATCTTTAGCTTTCCACCAGAAGGAATGAATTATGTTGGTTATCTCTGAGGATAAATTTTTATAGCTTAATTAAACAAACATTTAAATCATCCTTTAAAACATGCTGGATGATTGTACTTATACTAGCCTTCTTTTTATATATCCCAGGGGATGCCTTCAGATGTATACATAAATCACTCAATAAGCAAGTGTGTATGGAGAGTTTAATGTATGCTCCATAGAGAGGCTGAGTTTTTAACAGCAGTTCCACAGTAGGAAGATTGATATATTGAGGTGATACTTTTCCCCTTCTACCTTTACAGGCTAGTAGCCAAGCACATGGGGATTCTCTAAAGAAGGAAGAAAACCCCAAATTGCAAAAGATGAAGGATGAACAGCATCAGAAGGTATTTACAAGGCCCTACTAGTAGTTGTGACTGTGTCAAGTACCAGGTGATTTTGAAGTGTCTATGAGCAGAGCTATTTAGGAATGTAAACATTTTTGTAAAACTGACAAAATATTGCAAACAAAAGGTGAATGCTGGGCTTGTTCTAAGGGTATGGAAATGGCTCCTTTTAGCTAAAACCTACATGTATGCAGCCTTACTGTACTGTGTTGGCCACAGATGGTGCTTGTAGTTCATAGAGCAGATGATAAAGCACTCATGAACTCATGGTCTGCAACACAAAACACAACATGTATAAACCAAGTATATATATAATTACAGATGGTGCCCAGAAAATACTACAGGGCTTTAAGTAAGTGAGCATTATGAAACTGTCTTAAATATTTGCATACAAAATGTGAAGCACTCCAAACATTTCAGCAACAGAAATTATTGAAATTCATTCAGAGCCTCCTAACTTCTTAAAGGTTAATCATGCCAGCATACAATTTCTAGTTGGGTAACTTAAACTATTCAGTGTTGTGGTTTGATGTGTCAAACCTGCCTTTGACAAACAGGCTCAGATAATGGAGCATATAGATAATTAAAAGGAGACAAGGAAATGAAATGTTGCACTTTTAAATTTCATAGACCTTCAGTACTTTGTAGTAATTAGTGCTATAAGGAAGTAGATTATGTGCTGTGATAAGTGCAGGGTGGTCTATCACTGTTGACTGCCTTTATATATCCCTGATTTGTCTCCAGCAATAATTTCTACTGTGTATGGCTTATCTATCAGTCTATCAGAAAAGGGAGACACCTCTACTTGCTAGGTATTCAAGCCTAATTCATCTCACTTTTTTTTTTTTTTTTTTTTTTTTTTTTTTTTTTTTTTTGGCTTTTTGAGACAGGGTCTCCCTGTAGCCCCAGCTGGCCTGGAACTCACTATGTAGACCAGGCTGGCCTTGAACTCACAGAGATCCACCTGCCTCTGTCTCTCGGGTGCTAAGATTAAAGGTGTGTGCCACCATGCCCGGCCCACTAATTCATCTTACTGTTAAGGGGAATTCTGTTCTCCTTGGCTGTAATTGGTCAATGAGGCTAAAGCAAAGTTTGTTTTTCACTCTTGATTCTTATAGATTTGAAATAGTCTACTGTTCCCATTAATTATTTTTCAGCTTGATTTCCTTTTGGTCTGTGCTTTGTCTAGTATTTCTTATAATTTGTCGTTAGCATTTATGTGGCATTTTCTTCTTCTATCACTTAGTTTTTCCGTCTCCATGTCACTGGTTTAAAAGAGATTTCTAGTGATAAGGGTGGCTGGTTTTACCCAATTTCGTAGTTTTGTTTAATGTGTAAATTCGATGTGTTCTCACGTCTTGGGATTACTACTTCATTTAACATGTGTTTGTCCTCTTTCTAATTTACTTTTCATTAACTGTATTTTCTTCTTTTTTCTGATCTTTTATTGCATTTTCTCTGTTCGGTTTATTGTTTCTTTTTCTTTTTCTCCTTTCCCCATATTATAAGATTTTACAGTGCTTCCATTTTTGTTTTTAATCTAGCACAGCCTTTGGCTGTCTCTTCTGATATGGAAGTACATGCATCTCTCTGGCTTTTCTTTTTTGTTTATTCCCCATCCTGTCGCTGCTCACCATTCCTGGGACATCTATCAAACCAGTTGCAGACATACAAGGTCTCCTCTCCATGTCTTCATTGCTTCCTCCACTTCCTCTGTTTTTGCATTTCTTTTTGAAGAAGGCATTAATCATCCTACTTACTAGGTTCTTTCAGAACTTTCCATTTGCTTATTTGGCACATATATTGAATTTGTTTACTTACCAAAAATGCTGATTTACTTTATCAAAACTTTCCAAATATAATATTCTTTCTCATCTCTCCATTGATTATAACTATACAAAGTTTTCTATTTCATATACTGACTGCATTTTCTCCTTCTATTTATCTCCTATGCATTTGTTTCTTAAATGTTTGGTGATTCTGGCTTATGTTTACCTGAACATGTTGCCCAGGGAGCTGTGTGGGCACTTGTCTATTTGATGTGCTTGCTTCTTGTGTTATGGTCAGCAGGGACCTGGGATATTGCCCTGTTCCTCTGAGCTCAGACTCTCCTCTTCTGTTCCCTGTTTTCCAAAGGGGCCATATCACAGCTGCCCAGGGCATAATGCTCATAGGAGAGGAAAGAGCCGAGCACCAAAATGCCTTCAGTGCTGTTCTCCATCTAGTGGCTTTAGCAGTGATTCAGCATTCTGTCCTGGAGCTCTTTTGGATAAACAGTGAAGCCAGCTCTAGGTTATCCTGCTCACGTGTTGTCCCATGTAACTTGCCATGTGCTCTCTTTGTGGGTTATTTCATACAATCTGATAGTTTGATTGTACTTACTGAGTTTTGCATGGTTATTGATTTTATATTAATTTAGAAAGTGAAAAACAAAAATATCAGAAAACGCAATTAGGAGATAAAATTGTTGTAGAAGACATAAAAAATTGCACTGAGAGCATCTTATGGGGGAACACATGCTAAGCTGTGCACAGAGAAAGAAAATTATAACTTTCAAATCCATTTAATAGTGAAGAAAGAAAAGACATGAATTACACAACCAAACCCAAGAATTTAGAGCAGAAACAAATGATACTGAAGGAAGCAATTAAGATAAGAACAGAAATTAATAATGAAACTTCAAGAAGCAGCTGTTCTAAAAATCCAGCTGCTTATTCTTTGATAAAGTCAATGAAATGAACAAATCTGCAGCAAGCATTATTAAGAAGAGATTAGCAGAAACACAAATGCACAACATTGGAAATGAGGAGCCATCCCGTAGATCTGGAAAAGATTAAACATATTGCTACAGGTAGTGCTGTGTCAATAAGCTGAATATCTGGATTTTAAGCAAATGATTTTCTAGGAAACCATGACTCTAAAATAATGAAGAGTTAAACCACATAAAGACAAATGAAAATATCTTGATTTGAAAAGTTTTCCAGGAATTACTTTCCCCAGTAGGCTAAGCTTAATTTTAGAAGTAAGTTTTTTTGAATTTTTACAGGGCAGATTTTTTTCCCCGTTGTCCTTTAGAAACTGTTTCAGAAGGGGGGGAGTGCAGATTAATACCTAGAAAAAAACCAATTACAATTTTTCACTTAAATAGTAATTTACCAAAG
>NW_008356676.1:1068190-1074364 GCF_000622305.1 Nannospalax galili
AAATTTATTTATTTATTTTAAAAAATATTTTATTTGTTTTTTTATTTTATGTGTATGAGTGTATTGGATACATGTATGTGAGTGCACCCATGTCATGCAATGCTGTGGAGGTCAGAGGAGAGCTTCGGACTCCCCCCACCCCCGGACTGGAGTTAAGGATGGTTCATAGCTGCCATGCAGGTGCTATGAATTGAACCCGGGTCCTCTGCAAGAGCAGTCAGTGCTCTTAACTGCTGTAAGTACACCTGTGTTGTGCAATGCCTGTGGAGGTCAGAAGAGGGTGTAGAATCCCATGGAACTGGAGTTACAGATTGTTGTTGGCCATCTTGTGGGTGCTGGGAACTGTACCCAGGTCTTCTGCAAGAGAAGCCAATGCTCTTAATTACTGAGCCATCTCTCCAGCCCAGCCCTTATACTATAATTTCTTAAATCTTATTTCTGTAATAGGAAAAAAACGCTGAGAGAAAATACATGTGGCTTTTTACTTGTAGGACTAATGATAGTTTTTAACTTCTGTCAATTAAAAATACAACTTCAATAAACTAGAAAAAGATATATTTAGCATATATACAGTCTTCCAAACCAATGTCCAACATTATCATTAATGCCAAAATACCAGAAGAATAAGGAAAACAAAGATGCTTTAATCAAGATCATCCTGGAAATTCTAAACTAGTGTTTCTCCGAGTTATTTGATGAAAAACTGCTAATATTGCATGGAGCAAGCTTTGGGAATTATTCTGGCCTAATTGGTAAGGCAAGAAATGAAATTTAAAAGGAGGTTTACTAATTATTTGAAATAAGCTAATATTTATGAATGAGAACAATTTGTCTACACAACCCAAGAGAATCTGTTAAAGCATGATTAGAAAAAAAATGAAGTCCACAAGAGAGTTGGTTACAAGATATATATCAAGAGGCAACTTTCTCAAATTCCAGCAAAAATTAATTAGAAAATATAGTGGGATAAAGCAGATCTCTTGAAGTAACAGCAAGCCAAAACTTTCCTGTCTCCATAAAGTCCATTTGAATAGAACAAAGACAGTAGGGTTCCTGAGTGGTGAACCTCAGTATTGTGCTAGTGGAAGTTCTAGCCAAACCAATTTGTGAGCTTACTGTAATTCCAATAGAAATTTCAGTGATTTTTAAAATACTTTGAAAAATGATTCTAGATCTCAGCTAAGAGAATGATCATGAAGTTAAATAAGAAGTTTTAGAAAAATATGAATTCATTTGTGTGTTTGCTGGGGGCAAAGAGAACTTTCACCAGTGGAGAGTACAGTGCAGACAAACTCAAAATCTGTTACTGGTGGCAGAAGTAGAAAGGCAGCGTCAAATTCTGAAGAGTTTCACAAAAGCATTAGGTGTAAAAGGCATTTTTAAAATGTACTTTTGAGATAGTGTCTTACTATGTAATAGCCTAGGCCAGCCTTTAACTAGTTATCTTGCCGCCTCAGCCTCCAAAGTACTGCGGTCACAGACCTATACCACCAACAACCATGCCTGATAAAGATAGGCATTTGTTCTGAGAAAATAATTGGCGATATACACAAGAAATATATACATGTTTATTTTTAAATAAGATGATGGGAACATTTGAAACAATTTATTCAGTGCTAGAAGATTGGAAGTTTTTGGCATTTGGAAGGCCATATGGTGCTTACCTCCATATTTTAATGACAGAGATCTGTTCACATATGTGAAAATGAAAACATAGATTGAAATAAAGTGCAAACAGATTTTAAAACCTACTCCTGTTACTGCACCTTGTGCGGATTGCTTCCTCTACCCAGCCTCATCTGTCAAGTCTGATAATACTGCTATTTGCCTCATGACATTGTTTCTAGGATCAATGAGAGGAAGCATGCCGAGTGTTGATCCTAATGCCTGGCACATGCTAAGTCTGAAAATGTGACCCAAGGTGATAAGAAGTTATAATCTGTGCATTTAAATCAGGAAGAAAATATAGTGACTTGTTCAAGGAGCTTATCTCTGAGTGGAGAGTTTTCTGAGTAATTATTTTTTTTTCCTTTATACTTTCTTTAGTTTCTATGTTTTCCACAGTAAATCAGAAACTTCATTGGAAGAAAAGCTGTCTTTAAAAAATGGGAGTTGATATAAAATATTTCTCGGTGGAAGACATAGACTGTGATAGCAATGACTTGGGGTACTGGACTCCATTTGTTAATATTGATGCTAAACGGTGGAACTCACAACTATAGAAGGGGACTGCAACTGTTTGTATCATCTTTCTTAACTTCACCCATTGACGTTTACCTCCTTTGGTTTGATTGGTCTCCTCTTTTTGAGGTTCTTCTCTGCCTTTTCAGTCTTGCTCACCAAGGCCAGCTGTGCCCTTCCAGGCAAAGGCATCACTGCTGGAAGGAAGCCTCGGAACTGGGATTTCTTTAACAACCTGTCCCCCCACCCCCACCCCAAAGCTCTTCTATAGCAAACATTCAAAGGCGGCAGTTGTTTCCTGCCCTGGCCTCAGCCCTCCACTTCCATTGTGCTTTGCCTCTGGGTGAGCAGAGAGAACAGCCTCTCCTGGGAGAAGTTTGCTCTGCCAGGAAATGGTACTTTAATGCTTACATGAAGCAGTCAGGCTGAACCATGTCCATACATGCCACAGTCTGAATCAGACATGGTTTTAAAATGGCCCTATCTTTATTTTCAATTAGTGCATGCAAGAGTTGCTCTAGAGTTTGCCTTTTGCTCTAGCCCCATCGCGTCTCAGTCTCCAGCCTTGCACCCCTCCTTTATGTTGTATGGTTGCTCTTCAGGACACTACCATTAACCAGAAATGCTGAGAGCTGAATTTCCCTCTAGCAGGAAATGCCCATTGCTCTACTTCCTGCTGTTCGCATGGGCTTCAGGTGCTTGGTGCTGTGCTGCAGCTCTCCAGCAAAGCAGCCCTGTCCCTGGCTTACCCGGGTAGTACCCAGGTAGTATATATACACACATATATATCTCACAGGCCGCTTGGTTATGCGTTTACAAGCAGTTCTGTTCTTGGTATCTGCAAGATGGTGTCTTACCATTTTACTGAAATGCCCGCTTTGTCTGGGGCTCTGAGAGTAGCGGGTTAAGTGGCACAGTGAGAAGACCTTTTTTTTTTTTTTTCTCTACTTTTAAGGATGTATTTGAAATGTTGAATATCCATTCCTCTTGTTTGTATTTCTCTGTCGTTGCTTGAACTTACGCTAGCAGTGTATTTCTTTTTGCTTTGTATCATGGTTCTTCCGAGGTCTGCTTCCATTAGGATGTGATTTCCTTCAGGAGAGAGCTGCATCTTGTTTCTGTACCTTCAGCATGAACTCAGATGTCTGGAAAGTGGTGGGTACTTAACAAATAGTGTTGAGTGAGATAAAGGTTGACAGTATCTGATATGTTGTACCTCACAGCATTTTGATTTTCTTAATATCCTGGTCTCAGTCCTTGGAACAAAAACAACTTATTTTGTACTTATTCAACTAAAGAGTGCACTTCCATGTGAGAAGTGAGTAAATGAACCAAAGTTATGCTTATGAGGCATGCAGACACAGTCTCGGCAGCTGTCAGTTCAGTAGAACATATTAATTAGTTGAAATTAGCTTTCTTGGTACCAAAGTAAAATCGGCGTCTCTTTAGAAATATACTTTTCAAGTGATAGGATAATGGTCCTGAGAGCAGCAGTGTTCATTCCTCCACTCTCTGCCTTCTGGAACAACACATAGTAATGCCTTGTCAGACCCTGGTCCCCATCCTGCCCCTGCAACAGAATGCTGTGTGTGCCCTCCCCTCTTCCTCTTTCTTCCTCCCTAGCTCCTAATGTACTGACTTTCTGATTTGACCTCTAAATGTTAAAAACTATGCTTTTTAGAATATTTAAATAAAGGAAAACTGGGACCTGGAGAGATGGCTCAGTAAGAACATTGGTTGCTCCTGCAGAGGACCCAGGTTTGATTCCTAGCACCACATGGTAGCTAACAACCATCTGTAACTCCAGTTCCAGTGGATCTGATGCCCTCTCTGGCTTCCACAGGCACTGCACAACACAGGTACAGGCAGAACATTAATACACATGAAATTAAAAAGTTTTAAATAAAGGAAAAATTAAGAAAACAGAAATGGCCTTTTATATGAGCAATAAATCCCTGTGGCTATATAAGGAAGTAATATATACATATAAAGTCATAAAATAGAAAATGTATCAGATATTACAGTTTTCTTCCCCATCCTTCAACCTTCCATGTTCTTCTACCAATGACAATTAACCTTTTCTTGCAATTTTTCATAAAGCATTTTAAATATGAAATGTATCAGCATATAATGGTCATATGCATATACTTTCTATTTATATGTAAAGGCCCTACAAAAGCCACTCTGGAATTTCATTTCTTTATTTGTGTGTGTGTGTGTGTGTGTGTTTGTGTGTGTATGTGTATGGGTGTAGTATATGTGCATATGTATATACATGTTTACATATGTATAGACACACATGCAGGTGTGTATGCACGTGTGTGTGTGTGTGTGTGCATGTGTGCATGTGGAGGCCAGAAATCAACATGGTGTCTTCTGTGATTGCTCTCGACTTCATTTACTTGAGACAGCATCTCTCACTGAACTCAGAACTTGCTGGTTCGGCTAATCGAACTAGCCAGCATTGCCCAGGAAACCCAAGTTTCTGACTTCTGAACACTGGGATTACAGGTAGGCTGCTGTGCTCACCTGGTTTTTATGTGGATGCTGTGGATCTGAACTCCAGTCCTCACACTTGTGTGTCAAATGCTTTATCCACTGAGCCATCTCCCCAACCTCTGCTCTGGGCTTTTATCACCTAGTATACCTTACAGCTCTCCCATAGGCCTCCCCACCCCCTACAAAAGCTCCGTCTTAATCTCTGTAACTGTTTCATAGCATTCCATTGTGTAGATAATCCAACTTATTGTTCCTTATTGATAAGCATTAAGATTTCCTCCTTAACTTTTGCAGCTTGTGATACAACTATAAATATCTATATCCGTATCCTTATATATCCTTGAACACTTCTATAGAGGATACTAACATTTTATTTCTTGGTGGTTATTGCTATATTGTGCTCCAGAAACTGTATTTTCACCAATTTAGATAGTCCATCAAAGTGTTTGAATGTCCCTCATCCTCTGGTAGACTTTTCTGATTTTTGTCAATGTGATACAAAAATTTTGTCTCATTGTTTTGATCCATATTTCTTTGAGTGGAAATGAGGACAATATTGAATTACAGGTAATCTGTAGTTTCTCTGTGAACTGCCTGTTCTGAGCCTGGGCCTTTTCTGCTTGGTCCCTTTTCCTTGCTCGTTGTTTGAGATCTTTAGCAGCTTTCTTAGGCCTCCGTCTGAAACAGTCATCAAAGTCACTGGGTTTCAAATCAGCTTGCTTTAAGAGCCTCTGCATAGGATTATGGCTGCCTATTTTTCTCACTTGTTTATGAGTTTCTTTTCTTCAGTCTGAACTGTAACAGAGCAAGGATCTCATCTGTCTTGTGCACCACTATAGCTCTGATATATCAATCCAATCCTAGCTCACTACAAGGCACTCAGATATTTTATTCAATGAATTAGTGGAAAAACCCACAAATTGGCATGTGTGTCATAAATATTCGTTTTAAATTTACCTATGGTTTATGGTATTTTTTTACAACTTAAAAAAAAACAATGGAGAATTTCATACATGCGTAAGTGCATATAAGGTGTTTTGATCAAATCCATGCCCACTCTCTCCCTCCAGCACCTCCCATATCTCCCCATCACTTTTTTCTGACTTTGTGTACTCTTCCTTCCTTCCTTCTTTCCTTCCTTCCTTCCTTCCTTCCTTCCTTCCTCCTTCTTTCCCCCTCCTTCCTCCCTCCCTCCTCCTCCTTCCTTCCTTCCTTCCTCCCTCCCTCCTCCTCCTCTTCCTTCCTTCCTCCCTCCCTACCTCTCATAAACCCACCAGAATTCAGTCATTGTATTTCAACTCCAATGCCTCTACCTAATCCTAATCACTTCCCAAAGACGCAACCTCTACACATCATAGTTGGGTTAAGTTTCCATCTTCGTAACATATTTAATCCTTCTTAGTACAGGTTACATTTCAACACATGAACTTTAGGGGAACACTCAAAGTCTTAACAAGTGATGACTTTATTTTTATTTGTGATTCATCTATTTTT
>NW_008356676.1:1074962-1089180 GCF_000622305.1 Nannospalax galili
GTATTGCAGACCAAGATTTGAAGTCTTACATCTGAGCAGCACTTTCTGCTTAGGAACAAAGTCATCTATGAGAAATAATTGTCTAAATAACATTTTAAGAAGAAGCATTTCATTACAGCTTTAACATACTCATTTTATATGGACTTAAGCCTAATGTCTGGGAAGTATAATCCCTTGAACTCTTAAAGAAATACACTGATCACTTTAATCTTTGGTTATACTTTTCTTTTGGGTGTTTAAGGCCATACAGTTGGCCCAAATAAACCAATTTTTATTCTGTTCCTCAGGGGTCACATGGGCTTGGGAGGAGCCCCTGGCTCCTTTCTTTTACCAGTTCCATCTATGTGAAGATAAGTCAAAGGTCCTGCTTAAGCATGTCTGGCTTCACTTGGAAGCATGGAGGAAATGTTTCCTCCGAATTGACCCTCCTCTTTGTAGACTGGACATTGGCTCAAGTTCATCTCGTGGGCTCTCCATGGCCTCCCTGAACAGGACATTTTGAGAGATGCTCCATAGTCCCCTGGAACTTAGTCAACCTTGGAGGGCAAGGACCAAAACCTGTCCTCTCAGTCACTCTGACCAGATTAGTATAGACCTCAAAGTATGGCTGCTAAACATCCAAGAAGGTTAGTTCCACCAGTCTGGTACTTTTAATTACCATGTGCTATGTAGATAAAGCTTGGGCAAAAACCAAACATTTTCAGATAAACCTTGGTTAGACATACATTTTGTTTCTTAAACTAATTGTCTAAGCTATGACCTTAGAAAATTTAAGATTCTGTGTGTACTATTTTTGTTGCATCCTTTATCTATCATAGCAAACATGCACAGACCTTTATCTTTTGCTTAGTCTTTCTCATTTTTTTCTGTTTTGGAAAATATCTCCATTCCCATATTCTTTTAACATCTTTTACATTCTCATTTTCTTTTTTTAATAATTATGAGATGTAATAACATTATTAAAATGGAAACTATGGACTTTTTATTCAGTAAAATGTATCAATTTTCTCTCTCATGATTTCGACTTTCTTCACTTCAAGTTTATAAATGTACTTGTATCCCCTTTGAGGATGTCTATAATTTCATCTCTCAGCTTCAGATCATAGACATCTATAAAATTTATTTTCATCCATTAAGTGAAGGCTCTGGTTTCAGTTTCTCTCTTGGTACTTGATTAGTCTGTCATTGTTCACTGAACCTCTCACCTGGGTTTTCTCAGTGCCACGAATCTGTGAGAAGCCACGCCATATGCACTGGCTCTCTTGCCACACTCGAATTGCCATGATACATTTTAATGTTTGGTGGCTCTTGTTCTTTCTCACTTGTTTTCTTTTATGTGATTTTTTTTTGTGACTATGATTGCATATTTATTTTCTGTAATAAATTTCATACTAATTTTGCTTATATCTGGTCCCTTTCTCATATCCAACAAAAACAGACCACGTAGGATTTTTTTCTGATGTTATAAGTTTATAAGAATAAAAGAATGTCAGACAAAGGGAATACAGGAAAAAAAAGACTTTTTTGGTGCTGACTGAGTGAAAGAGGAAAAGACAGGGGTCGCTTGTAAGAAGCAGTAAGACACAAGCTGATTAAAGTGCAGGGCGTGGAGGCACATGGCACCTCTGAAGGCTGGGATTGACAACTGGAAGCCTCAGTGAGGAGCTGTGTGAGCCCTGGGTCCTCGCTGAATGTAAGACAAATGGCTGTTAGGCATGAGGATGGGATGTATGAGGAAGGGAATGGGATGAAGGTAAAGATAGCAATAAAACATGTCTTTCTATAATAAAAAATAAATAGAATGTACATGCTTATTATGGAGATAAGTTTAATAGATAAAACACACACAGGAGTTGAAAAGGATTATGGAAACAAGGGAGAGGACAGGAACTGGTTTTTTTTCAGTATAGGCTTAAGAAGTGCTAATAAATAGTGCTAATATTTTGTAGACTTTTTAAAAACAGGCTCTCAATAGGTAGCCCAGGCTAACCTCAAGCTCAGTCTTCCTGCCTGTGCTACTATGCCTGGGTATTTGATAGCATTTTAAAGCTTTGTACACATATTAAAGGCATGAAGAAGTGACAGGGTGGGGGGGCTTGGAATTCACAGTGTTAGAACACCCACATAGCATGCCCATGACCCTAGATTTGATCCCCAGCAACAAAAGTGATTAAAAGAGCAAGAGAAACAAAAGACTATGCAGTGATGGCAAAGTGAGGCCCTAGCACAGCATTAGGCTTGGTATGTAGGTTTTTGATAAGTGTTGAATGAGTGACTATTATTCCATTATTTTGAAAACTCTCCAATTTCCTTTATTAACATAGTGGAAGAATTAGAATGAAATAATGTGCTTTAGGGACTGAAAAGTGGTTAATTTGGAAGATTATGTATGAGAAACAAGTGTTTTTATTTTGAAAAATCTAGAATATTAGATGACCTTTGAATAAAGTTTAAAAGAAAATCAGAATTTGAGATTATTATAGACTTTTCAACAGGAAATTTGGTGGTTAAAAAATATCAACCATGGACATGATGGCGCATGCCTTTAATCCCAGCACTCAGTAGGCAAAGGCAGGTGGATCTTTGTGAGATCATGATTAGCCTGGTCTTCACAGTGAGTTCAAGGCCAGCTGGGGCTACAAAGGAGACCCTATGTCAAAAAAAGAAAAAGAGAGAGGGTGGGTGGAGGAACAAGGTACTGAAGAGATGGCTCAGCAGTTAAGAGCACTGGCTGCTATTGCAGAGGACCTGGGTTCAATTCCCAGCACTCACATGGAAGCTAACAACTGTGTATAATTCCAGTTCCAAAGGATCCAGTGCCCTCTTCTGACCTCCGCGGGCATTGCATGACACAGGTGCACTTACAAACATGCAGGCACTGCACTTATAATTTATATTAGAGGGCTGACTCATGCTTTGTTTATTTATTTAGAACCCACCAGCCATGACCACTACCATCCATTCAACCATGACCACTGCCATCCATTGATATGTGTTTATCAAGACATGACAATATAGCGTTTACCAGAAAGTCTCTCTAGCTCAGGAACCAATTTATAACTTAGGCCTAATAATTTTCATTCTTCTCTTTTTGTCTGTCTTTGAAATAGAATTAAAACTGTCTGCCCCAAAGTAGAGAATGGGTATACAAGGAATCCTGGCACTTGAATCCTTTGTTATAAGACTATAGATGTATTGACTGAGTCTGGGAGGCTTTCCTCTTTTCAAGAAAACAGGATGCTGCAAGCTAGAGACTTATAGTAATGTGATGTATGTAAAACAAAGTACCCTCCTGAGGGACCCCGCAGTTCTGATAGTGAGACAAATAACTGTTAAAAAGGTAATTATTCAGTATTAGGTGAGTGTTTATTCTCCAAGAAGGAGAAAGCTTTACTAACAGAACTCCACTACAGAGTTCAGTCCAATATTTACTTGTAAGTTGTAATGGGCTTTACAAGGAAAGAACTGTTAGAAAAATACCAAGACTTAGTATTGTATCATATTCTTTTTTTTGGTCGTTTTGAGACAGGGTCTCCCTGTAGCCCCAGCTGTCCTGGAACTTACTATGTAGACCAGGCTGGCCTTGAACTCACAGAGATCCACCTGCCTCTGCCTCCTTAGTGCTGGGATTAAAGGCATGTGCCAACACACCCAGCTGTATCATATTCTTAAAGGAACAAATTTGATTTGTTTCTCTTTGTAAGACACAGCTGTGATTGAGTCACATTGTATGTTCTTCTGTATGTTTTGTAAATATTGGTCTAATTTCTTAACCATACACATTGGCTTTTTACTATGACAATTTTACACTCATGATCTACTCTGTTAGACTAAGCTGCAATTATTTTCGCTACATACTTATATAGGAAAATAATTTCATGTCCAAATAGAATTTAAGTTGAAGTTTCAAAAGTAAAATGCTGTACCAATTAAGGTTAAACGTGTAATTGATTTGGGGGTCTTCTGTATAAGCCTGTTCATTGAAAACCGTATCTCAAAACTTTTGTTTCTAGAATAAATTACTGGAAACTAAGCAACAGCAGCAAGAAGAAGAAAGAGCCAAAATCCAACAAGCCGAGCACAGAAGGTATAACTGACCAATAAACTAAGCATCCTTGCTAAAAATCAATTACTTATAAAGTTTTACAGCATTTTAATATTATTAAATGTTCCCTTCCATGGGACAGAGCATCAAGCTCCTGAGACTATACTGTTTTGTAAACTATTTTGCATTGGTAAGGATAGCCAGATACTAATGCTTGGGCACCAAAGCTCAGATTAAAACCCAGCACTTGGGAGGCAGAGTCAGGCAGATCTTTGTGAGTTCAAGGCCAGCCTGGTCTACATAGTGAGTTCCAGGCCAGCTGGGCCTACAAGGAGACCCTATCTCAAAAAAGACAAAAAACAAACAAACAAAAAAAAACCCTCATTATAAATATTTTATATTGACTAATACATTAGAATGGAAAAAAATTCAAGATACAGCTTTTCTTTTTTTGTCTTTTTGAGGCAGGGTCTCCCTGTAGCTCCAGCTAGCCTGGAACTCCCTATGTAGACAAGGCTGGCCTCGAACTCACAGAGCTCCTCTTGCTTCTGTCTCCTGAGCGCTGGGATTATGACATTAAAGGTATGCGCCACCACACCCAGCTCTCAAGATTACAACTATTAAGTAATTTTTAATAGTTTACATCCTCTTATTCATAGAATCAGATGTGTTTTGACAGTACCCAGTAAAACACTATGTTAATGTTGGAGCACTGCTATAACAGCACATCACCTGTCTGTCACTGTTATGCTAGGATTTTCCTGGGAGGCTTCTGGGTTGAGTATCTTTGAATTTAATGTACATGCTTTTATGATTTAAGGAAGCACATTCTTATGCAAGTGGATGACTTCTCTTATGTATTTATGTATTTAACTGTCCTCCATCACTAAAGTATATTTTTGAGTTGTGACAACTTCATTTTGTAAATGAGAGACTTTGAAAGATGTCCCCACGAATGCCCCAGTTCCAAGGATGCCCTTATCAGTGGGTGGGAGCTGGTGTTCTTTTCAATAGACCATACTGTTCCATAGTCCTGACAAAATAGCTTTAAAATGTCAAATGTGAATTTATGTTTTTCTGTGATTTAGGGAAACATCAAAACTTTGAGATATTGGTTAGAACATTTTGTTAGGTGAGCTGAGGGAGGGTGTGACCCTTTTTGCTACCTATTTATAATAAAGTACACCATAAATTTTCTAGTCCCTTTGACTGGTTTTGCCCATTTTCTCTTTGAAAGACTTTTAGTTAAAAAACCCACTGATACTGTTTTTAGATAGCAATGGTTGCCAATTATTTCTTTAGATTTCTAAAGATTAACTGGATTAGAAAGCTTTAAGCATCTTAAAGATAGTAACATGTCACATAATTGTCCCCATTGCTAATGAATTAACCTTTGATGAACACAAAATAAAAGTGCATGCTGTTTGACTAGAGGTGGAAAGGATTTCTTTATGGTTAAGGGAATCTCGGCCCTCATTCTTTAAATTTATTTCCATACTACAAAATACATAAATAAATATTGTTTTCTTTCTTATTAATTCTAGTTAATGGTAGCTCTAAATTTAATCTATGAGGTAATTTCTCTAGATAATAAATTCAGCAATCAAGTTAAACAAGTGACCAAGCCCTTAGATACATATCTTATATTCTTGATCTATCTCTGAAAAGATTTGTATTACCTTTAAAGTTTATAGAGTGCTTTCCTATGGTATCATGAGGCACACATTCAGCAACCTCTTAAGGAGCAGAACAGTGGTGTCCATTCTGAGGGCAACAACAGAATCTATATGGTTTGCAAGTAGGGGATATTAAGGTAGGTATTCTCCAGGGCATAATTTCATTAGCGTTTAAAAGGCAACAAGCTTTCTCCTGTGTAGAGCACTCAGCCCTGAGTTTATAATGGAAAGCTTGTGGGATTCCTTACAAGCTTTTCATTGAATCTTGCAATGAGCCTGACCTGAACCTGCCCCAAACTTAATCCTGTGTAACCACTTGAGCAAGAGAAGCATGTAAACACCACAGAGAATGGGGTCAAAGGCTTGAAAGGCTCTGGGCGGTGAGGTGAATGCCAGAATGAACTGAATTGAATTATAAGAACTCGGACCATCTCTGAATAATAGTTCTTAATCCGAATTAACCCTCAGAAGAAAACCCAGAGCACTCACTTGACAGCAACAAAATGCATGTACTGTCTTCAGCTACTCAACAAAATCATAACTGGACCTTTTCCTCCTTGTTTGGCCTCTTGTTGGCAATAGAGAGACGTGAACTCTTTACTACCTTTATCTCTGCTTGGCCCATTCTGCAGTGGACCAGCCAGTTGAGGACCTTTCTAAAAGAAAGCACTAAGTAGAGTCCAATCCCTCTTCCTCTTATCAACTGAGGCCTGAGAATGAATCATGTCACCTTGCTTTGTGACAAACCAATCAGAGCAATTGGCATTGAACTGTATTTTGTGTCCACTTCCAAAGGGGCTTTTATGGAACAGCAGTTGTCCACAGCTGTGGTTAGAGGTAGGGAGCATGTGCCTAGAAGATTCATTCTCTCAATGAGTAAATTATTAGGCCATACCTTGCCAAGGCTTGGTTCTAGATAATGGGGTAAACCAAGCAGAAGATTCCTGACCATGTCGAAATCAGAGCCTGGAAGACAGAAAAAGAAGTCAACAATTAAATGGCAAGACTTTTTCAAATGGTGATAAATAGCATGAGGATGTTATCACAGAGTGAGCAGTTAGAAGTGAGGGGTCACTAAAAACCTCACTGAAGAGCTGACATCAAAGGATGAGGAAGAGCCAGTCACATAGAACTTGGGGCAGAGACTTGTGTTTAGATGACCCCTTGTTATCATCAGGATGGCAAATGCAAAAGGTTCTATTGTGAGAATTAGGTTGGACTTTGAATGCCAAAGATTGGATTGTACTGGATGAGGGAGAACAGTGCAGTGTGAAAAGAAAGGCAGGGAAGATGCAATGCAAGATTGCGTGAGCCGGGGGTGACTTTTCTCTCAGTCCATTGAGAAGCTACAGGAGCATTTTAACCAAAAGGAAGGCGAGACTGCTTTCCTAACTCAGGAGGTTGTTACATGGAGAATGAATGAGGGGATGGCCAGGGCCTGGGGGGAGGGGGCAGTAGCCCAGAGAGGTGATGCTGCTGAGAACTGGAATCGTAGCCATGGAAATGAATGAAGTCACGAGGCGCTGAGTAGGTAGAACAGTCAAGACATCTGGTGTGGCTCGTGTGAGGTGAGAACATGTTGGGGATGCTGAGAGCAAAGCCTTTTTGTGATAACCAAATGCCCAGATAAAGGGGCTGGAGAGATGGTTCAATCCATAAAGTACTGTTGTGCAAGCACGAGGACCTCGCTTCTTGTACACATGTAAAAAACAGGGTCCGTCTGTGACCTCAGTGACTGGGGAGAGAGGAGAGGCACAGAGACAGAGGGATCCCTGGGTCTTGCTAGGCAGTCAGTATCGCCAAATTGGTGAACTCTGGTTCAGTGAGAGAGACACTGTTTTTAAAAATTAAGGTGGAGAGTAAATGAGGAAGACACCCAATGTTGACTTCTGGTCTCCACACACGTGTGCACACATGTGCACACACAAAGGCTAGATAAAATAGCCACAGGTGTTTAGGCAGTCCAGAGTGCCCTAGGCTGTGTTGCTCACAGGTGTCAGGTCAATTTCTTCCTTAGTATTCAAGGCTGCAGTTCAGTAAGAGTCTGTTTAGCCTACCTGCTGAGATTTTAGACTAGAGACTTAGATATGTAGCCCTGCAGTGAGCCAAGCTGTAGCATTTGCATAGATTTCTATAGTGAGAACCAGGGAGCTTTGTCAAAACTGAGATGCAACCACTGCCTGGTGGGACTTGACATAGTAGAGAAACAGCAAGTCAATAACCAGAGATCAGAATAAGTCGAAACACAGTTAGCATCTTGGTTAGCCTAGAGTGAGCACAAAGAAGCAGCTTACAGCCCCTTACACTGACACTCGGCCAGATTTTCCTACAGGTTCTCAAATCTCTGATACTTACATTCACCCTCCATAATCAAATTCTGCTTTTTCATTACTGAAAGAGAAGCTAATATGACCAGTTCCCACCTTCCCTTCTTTCCATAAATGTGTACTGAGTGGCTGCTGTGTTTCTGCTCCAAGAAACTTGTAGTTTTATTTGCTCAGTTTCTAAGTAATCCATTGATATTTATCTGGCTTCTAAATCACTAACTCTAGTCAGTCATGCATAGGCAACTTACAGCATGGTGTTGACAAATATTTAGAATAATGATTACTTATCAGGTGAGCCTCTAGGCTCAGAAACAGAATAGCTCTAGCCTCTAGAAACAGAATAGTCAAACCTCCATATCTGCAAGTCTTCTGAATTAAAATTACTCAAAAAAACCCCAAAAGACACCTATGTCTGTCCCTAATGTGTTCCAACACTCTCCCTGTCATAATTCCCCAAACAATACAGTGTAATAAGTGTTTAACTCTTTACATAGCAGTTGTAGTGTATTATAGGTAATCCACAGATCATTAGAGTATATGGGAGAATAGGTGTAGGAAACGCACAGGTGCTGTCATTTCCCGTAAGATACATGAGCATCAGTAGATTTTGTTACCTACAGGCCGTCCTGGAACCAATTGCTCATGGATGTAAGGGCCATCACTGTACTGACAGCCCTCTTCTTGATCTTTGTGAAAATAATTTTCTTTAAAAAATTTTTATTTTTATTCTATGTATATGAGTGTTTTCACTGCATATATATAGTGCACCAGTGTCATGCAGCGCCCACAGAGGCCAGAAGAAGGTGTTGGATCCCCTGGAACTGGAGTTACAGACAGTTGTTAGCCATCATGTGGGTGTGGGGAACCGAATCTATGACCTCTACAAGAGCAGTCAGTGCTCTTAACCATTGACCATCTCTCCACCCCTGAAAATAATTTTCTTATTAATAGTTAATATCTGAACTTGGTGTTTGCCAGCATGACAGAACATCAGGGAAAGACGTGCTCACTCCTGTTTAAAGTTTGAGCTCCTCGCTTCCGTTATTTTTTCCTCCCTGCTCATTTCCCTTCTGCATTCAGCTTCTGGCCTTTCTCGAGGACTGTCAGTGTCGTCGAGCATACATGGTCATGATGTCAGTCTTGCAATAGTGCTGCAGACCTTTCCTTTGCCTTTTTTTTTTTTTTGTCTGATTTGGTTCTTACCCAAACTTCCATCTCTCCTCAGCTACTGGGTTTTGTTACTTGGGTGATGGGTGATCAAAGCTCTTGCTAAAGTGGTAGAAAAATCAGTGAGTGAAACTCTGAAGTTGAGAATCTTTGCCCTTTGGGCCTGTCACTAGCCTCAGTAAAGGACTCTTATGGATGCCTTATGTCACTGGACTGACTTTCTACAGCCTTCTGAGCTGAAGGAAGGAAGCAGTCCTCACATCAGTTCATACAGCATATTCAGTTCTCAAAAACCTCTTAGCCCTGCAGCAGACCTGTTACTTACACACATTTTTCACTGTTTTAAAGGGTAAATAATGCTTTTCTGGACCGACTCCAAGGCAAAAGTCAACCAGGTGGCTTCGAGCAGTCTGGAGGCTGTTGGAATATGAATAGTGCCAACAGCTGGGTGAGTTTTTCCTTTTCTTTTAAAAAGTCATCTTTCTAAGTCAGAGAATAAAAACAGTAAGCATTTTAAAAATATGTTGTGACTTTTCCCCTAGATCTCATTATTATTTTGGTGTGCTGCTTAGCTGTGTGATGGGAAGTCAGCTGGGATGATTATTATAAATTCCACGAGGAAGGGAAGAGAGGGAGAGGTGGAGAGAAGGAGGGAAGGGGAGAGAGAGAGAGATTGAGAGAGATTGGATTTCAGTTATAGCCATTGGCGGGAGGGGGGGGGCAACACCTGCCTTTTGTTCTCAGACTGATTATCTGGCCTGTAAGGTTTTTTATCACCTTTTGCCCAGACCTACAACAAAAACAAATTAATATTTTCCTTACAAGGAGAGTTTAAGTGAAATGTAGTTATGAAAATACCACACATTCTTCTCTAGCAATATGCTGCCTCAGTGAAACCAGATCAGCAAAGAGACCATTTAATTTTTCACTACAAAATGTTAAGAACATAGAGCCAAAGGTACTTTTTGAAAATGAAATGTTCTTATATATTTCTGTGTAAAAAAAGAACCCTTGCAACTATATGTGTTTAACGTATCTTATGTTCACAACATATTGTTGAACCAGCACCAAGACTTCAAAGTATGTGTGTGTGTTCAGAATTAACCACGTTTTGCAATTTAATTAAACTCCAAGTGCATAAGAACTCGCTCAAAAGCATGTGTGTGTGTGTGTGTGTGTGTGTGTGTGTGTGTGCATGTGTGTGTGTGTGTGTGTGTGTGCTCTTATGGTTTTATATATATGCATATTTGGAAGGGAAAGATCAGATAAAAATTTTTTTTTGAGACACAGTCTCCCTGTAGCCCCAGCTGGTCTGGAACTCACTATGTAGACCAGGCTGGCCTTGAACTCACAGAGATCCACCTGTCTCTGCCTCGCAAGTGCTGGGATTAAAGGTATGTGCCACTATGCCAGCTCAGATAAATATTTTTAAATTGGAAAAATATAACAAAATAATGGCTCAGTGGCTAACAGCAGTTGCCATCAAACCTGACAACCTGAGTTACATCCTTGGGACTTGCATGGTAGAAGGAGAGAACTGATTTCTGTAAGATGATCATCACACTTTGTGGCACACACACAGATACATACACAAGTAAATAAATGTAATAGTAAAAAAAAATCTTAAAAATAAGACTGGGTGTGGTGGCACACTTCTGTAGTCCCAGCACTTAGGAGGCAGAGGCAGGTGGATCCTGAGAGTTCAAGGCCAGCCGGGACTACAGGGAGACCTGTCTCAAAAGACCAAATAAAAGGTGTTTTTTTTTTTTTTTTTTTTTAAATAAAATGCTTGTTAACCTGGAAACTAGATAATAAATAACAATAAATAATTGAGGGGCAAAAGATTATTTTTGAGAAATTAGTGTTAGAAATCTTATATGCATGACTCCTGGGAAGGCATCTAGTACCAATATAAAAACTGATAGATTTTTATGAAAGTGTACACATTGAAGATAATTGACCATTAGCAGAGAATATTTCCCTGATCATGTGTGTTTCATCCATAATGCATGTTTATTTGTTTTGTATGGTATTCAGAATAAGGATAATGTG
Organism: Nannospalax galili; assembly: GCF_000622305.1. NCBI lineage: Eukaryota > Metazoa > Chordata > Mammalia > Rodentia > Spalacidae > Nannospalax > Nannospalax galili. Next base: position 1,086,230 of record NW_008356676.1, read on the forward strand.
GAAGAGAATAATTGAAAGGCAATATTTGTGACAGAATGCACTTTACAGACTTATTCATGAGAATATGAGTGTATGTGAGTAGGCATCACAAGGAAACAATTGGAAATAAAATTTAGGTCAGGACTTGGGAATTCACTATAGCTCTTCCATTTCTCTACCACTTAGCAACTTCTAGAATTTAGAGAGTACCTAGAAAGTACTTGGGCTGAGGGGAAGATGATGCGAACAACGTGACCGCACAGTACATAGCATTCAGCTATGGAAATGAGGATTTGGCCACCCGGCTCCCCAAGGACTATTAGCGAACCCTGGAGAGTGAGTTACAAATTCCATTACTTAGACTAATGGAACAAACCATATGCTCATGATGTTATGGTGGCAACAGTTGGGGGCCACTTTTTAGAGGACAAGCACATCCAAATCCAAGGTGGCTATTGGCTTTTCTCTTGCTTGAAAGAATTGGCAATAGAAAGGTGACAATTTCTTCAGACCCCAACTTCTACCTCTGCTTACCTGCAAACATAAAGACTTCTACGTGTGCTTTGCCTATGGACCACAGTCTCTCTATTTTACCTGTTGAGGCACTTTTTTTATTAATATTTTTCCCTCTCTCCCGAATCACCAAACATTCCATCTAAGTAGAAAATTCCATTAGTGTAGCATATAAATAAATAAATTCTACTGATACCTTGCTGTCTTTACTGTAGTTTCTTCTTTCTTTTAAACACAGTCTTTCTCTGTAGCTCAAGGCTGGCATGGAAGTCTCAATCCTTGTGCCCCAGTCTTCTGAGTGCTGGGATTATAGGTGTGCACCATCAAGTCTGGATCCATTTAAAAAATTTAAACCACTCTATCTAATTAAGTCTTCTTGTCTACCAGTCTTTTAAAATGATCTTTTCATAGTCACCAACATCAACAGTGAAAAATTTACCTTTTAGTCTCAGTCTGTGGCCTCTCAGCACTTGTTATGGCGAATCTTCACCCCTGAAATTGTTTCTTTACGTGACTTCTGGGTCTCTCTCCTTTCCTGGGACTTCATATATCTCAGGGGCCATTTCTTTCCATTCTCCTGTGCTGAATCCTATGTACCTGCCTGTCCTCTTCAACACTGGCATGCTTTGGGGAGTCACTTGACTTTGTTTCATTATTACCTTGGTGGCCTTATTTTGCCCAAGGAAATGAAATATCATCTATATGCTTACTGCTCTTAAATTTCAATTTCCAGGAGACACATTTCCCTCTAGATTTACACATTCAGTTTTCTCTACCTAAATATATAGTAGACATTTCAACCTTGACATGTCTAAAACTTAATTTGTGCCCCCTCCATGCTGATGCTCACCCTACACTTTCCCTTTAGAGTACAACCCCTTATATCCTCCATAGCTGATCGATCTGCAGATCCCCTTGAGCCTTCCTTCCAAATGATTCCAATCAAATAACTTCTCAGCACCTTCGCTGCATCCTCTTTTCTCCAGCCTCTACCAGTGCTTTATAGATCTGACTGTCATTTCCTAGGTTGTGGTCTTCTGTTCACAGTTACATACCTGGAATCTGTTCTGAGAAGGAGAGCAACAGAAATCAGATCTTGTCAGTTTTCTGCTCAAAACCCTCCAATGTTCCCCCTAGCTCTCTGTATCACTTGGGGTAAGAGCTAGTACCTTTATGTGGCCTCCCCGGGTACTGCCTGAGGTGGACCCCCATCTTAGCCTCCTTGCTCTTTCCTGTCAAAGTCACCTCTGCCTGTACTGGCATCCTTGTAGGTGTTAGACACTTCAAGCACTGGTTGCTTCAGGGCCTTTATACATGCATCTTCTTTTACACTCTTCTTTGAAGGATCTGTACTGTTTCTTTTCAAGGTTCTTTGATTTCTGCTGTCTTAATAGGGCAACCTAAGCCATTCTCTTTTAAGGTTTGCAATTTCCTTCCCATATTCTTCTTTATTTTCCCACAAAAATCTTCCAGTTTTAACATACTTTTCTAACACTATTTACTTACATGTTTTGCTGTTTATTTTTAATCTCTCTTAGCCTATGTTCCATATGGATAGGTCTCTTGAATTGTTTTGTTCACTGATACATTCCAAACATAAAACCATCACTGGAACTTACTGCATACACAAGGGAATGAGTCATTGTGATTGCAGGTCATGAACACAAGAAAAGATTTAGCCAATGCTTTTATATACTAAAATGAATAGGTATTGAAGATAAAATAGCCATGTAGGAAGCATTTGCTAAAAGAAGAATTGTACTTGAAGTAATGAGCAAAACCAAGGTACAACTAAAGATAACTAAGGAGCTGGAGAGATGGCTCAGTGGTTAGGTTAAAAGTACTTGCTACACAATCATGAGGATTGGATTCCAGCACCCATGAAATAAGCTGGGCATCCCATGTATGCCTTAACTCTAGCTCCAAGGGTGGCAAAGACAGGAAGATTGCTGGGTATTGCTGGCTTCCCACCTAGCTAAGAAAACATGAGCCCCAGGTTTTAGGAGAGCCTTTGCTGCAAAGGAATAGGCAGAGCATAATAGAGGGGAACACTGGATACCCTCTGGCCTGTGTACGTGCATCTGCACATACACATGTGCATACATTCACATATCACACACAAAAATAAATAAATATATATTTTTAAAGATAACTAAGTCTTAACGCCAGGTGTGGTGGTACACACCTTTAATCCCAGCACTTGAGTGGCAGAGGCAGGTAGATCTTTTTGAGACCAAGGGCAGCCTGGTCTACATAGTGAGTTCCAGGTGGGCTGGGGCTAGGGAGACCATGCCAAAAAAAATAAAATAAAATAAAATAAAAGAACAAAGTAAAACTTGTAGGAATCAAACAAACAAACAAACAAACAAAAACCCTTTGAAACTAAATAGTTCAATGAAGTCATCATAATAAAATAAATACAAATATAAAATGAAACCGAAACACCACTGCTCATCCAC
>NW_008356676.1:1089264-1094164 GCF_000622305.1 Nannospalax galili
ATAAGAATATGATTTAAATTTAAAACTTGTAGGAATCAAACAAACAAACAAACAAACAAAAACCCTTTGAAACTAAATAGTTCAATGAAGTCATCATAATAAAATAAATACAAATATAAAATGAAACCGAAACACCACTGCTCATCCACTATTTGGCACAAAAGATGGACAGTATACTGTTTGCAAAGTTGTGGGGGTTGATTTTTATTTCTTAAACATTTTTTAAATTTAAATCATATTCTTATATTGCTTAATATATATAGTTTTTAAAATAATTTTAAATTGCTTTTATACATTGTTAAAATTTTATCTATCTTTATTTTATGTGTATGAGCGTTTTGCCTGTGTGTATGTATGTAAGTGTATCACATGCATGCAAACCCATGGAGGGCAGAAGAGGTTGTCAGATCCCCTGGAACTGGAGTTACAGGTGGCTGTTAGTTGGAAATGAATCCAGGTCCTTTGCAAGGGCAGCAAGTGCTCTGAACTGCCAAGTAATCTCTCCAGCCCCTTCTTTAATATTTTAAAAATGCATTTTGATTTTCTAAAGTCCTATATTAATTTTCATGAGACACCTAGTGTTGTACGTGTTAAAAGTCATTGTAAATTATATTTTCTCTAACGATAATAGGTAATATCTTATGAGATGCCAAGGAAACTCTAAATCCTTTGTCTTCAAGGGCAGTTAAGAGTTTTCCATGACCCATAGGGCAACCTAACATTAGTTTCCCAGAGCGCTAAAAGACAGTGCTAAAACACAGTTCTCTGTATAATGTGGTCCAGAATTTTATTCAAGGATGATTCTTTGAACATGATGGGGGTGGAGACTCATTAGTCAGTCTATTCAAGGTCCCCTTAGAAGTGCCTTCCTGGGGGATAATCCAGTGTGACTCCACTTGATACATTTCCATTTCAATTGCTCTGCCCCACATCCTGTCCTTGCTGCACTGCTGAGGTGGGTGCCCACATTTCTGAACTCTATTATTTGTGACCTATGTTGGCCTATTTCTAAGCATATCACCAATAAGATGTCATTGGACAAGACATTGCATTCTCAACAGCAACCGTGTTATGAATCAAATTCAATGTGACCTAAAAATTAAATTCATTTCACTTCACAGGGACTAGTCATTTAAAAATGATTATATAAGCCTGATGCACTAAGACTATACTTTGACAGAATTTCATCTTGGACTATAAAGGCTCTTAATATTTTTCTGCTGCTTGTGGTAATTTTTGTTTACTTTTTCTTTCAGGGTATATGAGAAATATTTACTTCCATCTGGCCTTCGTCAGCTGACCTTGAAAAACTTCGTGAGATGCTTTTCCTTAATGCAGTTTTATTCAGTTTTACTCTTTATACCTTAGCTCCAACGGCCCACCCACTCAACTGAGCAGTTAGGGATGGCCACTTTCTGTCTATTAGTTATGCATGTTTTCAGGAGCTGATTACTGACATATTTAATCTCTACTGCCAGAAAAAAATGTTGCTTTATTTTTCTAATTAGTTTTGCCTCTTATTAGAAAGATAATTAGAGCAATACTAACTAGTAAGCTAGAGGAAGGGAGTCACTTAACATTTTCAGAATGGTGAGGGCTAAGGGTGCTGCAGGCTTGTGTCTCTCCACTAGACTAATTCTTGACTAATTTCCACATCAGATTTTAAGAAGCTTTGGGGTCTTTTTATATTTAAATCTCTACTTTCTTAATCTAGACTACAAATGTGATCAAAGGGAAAAATATCTTATACTTTTATAGACAAATTTATAAATAAATTTTGAATTACTTCTATACAAATGGGTCATTTTTATTTTTAATGAAAACTCTTGAAAGGTCTGATTTTAATATTCCTATTTACAATCTGTATAGATCAAATAAAGAAGAACAGTCACTATTGGATACTCCTTTGGTCTTTATATTTATTAGTATAGTTCTCTAATCTTCTCAGCGTCAGAAATTTGTTTACTGAAAGGCCAATGTTTCTGTAAAAATTAACTAGACACAAATGCTGACACCTTATCTGATTTATAGGTTTGTTGGAAACTTGTTTTTTTCTGTGTTCTGTGCAACCTATTTCCTCTTGCTAATTTGTTAGACTTTCCTATTCAATTTCTGTGACCTTGAACTAGTTCATAGTTCTTAGAGTTCAAGAATATTGATTTCTATCCCTTGCAATTCAGTCCTATAGCCCTTTCCATCTCCCAGTTGCACTGAATTTAGTCTTTCATAGAATAAAGTTTGGAAGATATAGATAGATAGATGGTAGATGGATGGATGATAGATAGATATATGATATTTATATAGATGATAGATAGATGATAGATGGATAGAGTTTCTTGATAGCTGAGCAATCAATAGTACTTTGCAGCATTAAAAGCTAATCTCTTTTATCAGCTTCTCTGTTAAAATTAACTTTCTAAATCTCTGCTTTTGGGGAAACATTGGAACCTGAGCTGTTGGGCCATGAGACACAACAGGCGTGGTGGTGCCTTGCAGAAAGCACCATATTAGGTGTGGTGAAGGTGACTGAGAACAGATGGTGTTCAGGCAGTTTCTCTGGAATAAAAAATGCAGATACTCTGTTTTCCCTGCTCTCTGCCAACTGAAGCTGCATTAGTGCTGCTGACACTAATATAAAATGTTTGGTCCATTTGAAATCCTTGTTGTTACCTTATATGGGGAAAACTAAATCCCTCGGTCTGTGTTGGAAACATGGCCAGACCCCTTGTAAATGTGCAGGGTAGCAGGCATTTCACTGGTGTGGCAAGCAGCCATTTCAGCCCTACACCTGCCACTTTGGCTTCCTTGCAGACGTGTTTCAGTGTTTGTGTCCAGAATTGATCTTCCTCACTGCTGTGATTTTCACTACGTACCCAGGCATAGTGGAAGGGATGCTTCCTCCCTTTGGGACTCTAGGGGAAGTTAGGGTCAATCTCTCTTTACTACAGGATGTTTCCTGTACACTAAAACTGATTTTGTTCGGCTGTCTGGTTCCACTTAAAAAAAAAAAAAATGCAGGTATGGAAAATTTGCAACTTCATGGCTGAAATTGCAAATTTGTATGGGTTGGAAATATCTTCCTTGGACAATTTCTTGAAGTATGAGTCAAAGTTACCAGGAAAGAAAGAACTGCTTCCTCAGGGAGCCTGGTATTTGACATTTCATATTTAACCAGGCCTGTTGAATCAATTGGCATAAAATTTGACTCATAGATAATTCCGGATAGGAAATCTCAATGTTCCAGTCTCCATTTCAATGCTGTTAAGTGTTTTATTTTCCTGGAAAAGAAACACACTGTTATAAAATAATTCATGTGTGATAGAAACATTAGGCAGTACGGATAGATGGTTAGTTAGCAAATGGGTGCTTTTAGGTTTTCTTCCTGTATACTCACAGCTGAACTTCTCATTCCTCTGGATCCTTTCCTGTGTGTCTCACAATAACTCACCACAAAGTGTCTGTAGACACTCATGTAATGGTTGGGATGAGGGCAAGAATTTGAACTGGCAGTTTAAGGGAATACACATTGATAAAATGTCTTAATCCATTCAAGTTGCTTTAGCAAATTTCCTTAGACTTGGTAGTTTGCTAACAACATGATTATTTCTCGTATTTCTGGAAGCTGGGTGTCCAAGATCAGGGAACTCACAGATTTGGTTTCTGATGAGGGTTGACTTTCTGGATGATAGCACCTCTTGGGCAAATTTCTGGATGATAGCACCTTATGGTCGAAAAGGCAAGACTCTGTCTTGATCCTCTTTTATAAGACACTAATTTTATTAATGAGGGCTCTATTGCTATGACCCATCACCTCCTAATGTCTCAGTTTCCTAATGCTCTCACTTTTGTGGTGAGGATTTCAATATATGACTTGGTGTGGCAGAGGCAGTATATTAGTTACTCTACTCATTGCTGTGATAAAATACCTGACACAAAAAGTTAAGGAAGGAAGGTTTATTTTGTCTCATGGTTTGAGGAAATAGTTCGTCGTGGCAGGGGCAGGAGGCAGATGGCCACATTGTGTCTGCAGTCAGGAAGCAGAGAGAGATGAATGCTGGTGCTGCACTCATGAATTTCTCAGTTTACTCAGACCATAGAACGGTGCCACACACATCTAGGACAGGTTTTCCCATATCATTGGAAGCTCTCTGGAAAGACACTCATAGACGCACAGTTTTGTCTTTTGGTTGATTCTAAAGCCTGCCACATGGAGACATAAACATTAAAATCATAGCATAGGAGGTTTTTTTTTTTCTTATCATAATAAAATTCTTTATTTTTGAGAATTTCATACATGAGTATTATCTTTGCATCTCTCAAATCCCCCTCTAACTGCTTCCATGACCAATGAGTCTATTTAGTAGTGCTCATGTGTACCTGTGTCTAGGGCTGCCCACTTAGGGTTAGAAAATCTCTCAGGGAGCTTGTCCCTGGAGAAAACTGATTCTCCCTCCCTCAGCATCCATTGATTACCTGTAGCTCTTCATCTTGAGGTGGGACCCCATGGACTTTCCCCCGTCCACCTTGGCATGTCAACTGGTTTTGCCATTATGCAGATCTTGTTATGTTACCATACTGTGGATTTCATTATTGTAGCTTTCTTATCATGTCTAGAATGCATTATCTAACAGCAGGTGTCTTGTCCCTCTGGATTTTACATTCTTTCCACCCCTTTTTCTGCACTATTCTGTGAGCCTTAGGTATAGACACATTGTAGATGTGTCACTTAGGGCTGGGCACCTCACAGTTACTTATTCTCTACATTTGATCAGTTGTGGAACTTTGTAATAGTCTCCATCTGTTGTAAAAAGAAGATTGTCTGATGAGTGGTGAAAGATACACTTGTCTGTAAGTATAAGGATATGTATTTAGAATGTAAGAAATTATGTTGGTGTAGGGA
>NW_008356676.1:1094637-1112393 GCF_000622305.1 Nannospalax galili
CAAAAGGGATCATTTAAATTTTATCCTTTTAGAAAATATATGCAAAATCAGTCTCAGGAAATATATTACTTTAAAAAAAAGATTTATTTAATTATGTGGACCTGTGCATGTCTATGTCTGGTTATGTGTGCATGTGAGTGCAGGAGCCTACAGAGTTCAGAAGAGGGAGTCTGAATCCCTGCAGCTGGAGCTACAGGCAATTGTGAGATGCCCAGTGTAGGTGCTGGGAACCAATCTTGGGTCTTCTACAAGAGCAGTATGTGAATTTTTAGAAAATATTCTTTATTTTAGAATTTCATACATGAGTATTATCTTTGCATCTCTCAAATCCCCCTCTAACTGCTTCCATGACCAATGAGTCTATTTAGTAGTGCTCATGTGTACCTGTGTCTAGGGCTGCCCACTTAGGGTTAGAAAATCTCTCAGGGAGCTTGTCCCTGGAGAAAACTGATTCTCCCTCCCTCAGCATCCATTGATTACCTGTAGCTCTTCATCTTGAGGTGGGACCCCATGGACTTTCCCCCGTCCACCTTGGCATGTCAACTGGTTTTGCCATTATGCAGATCTTGTTATGTTACCATACTGTGGATTTCATTATTGTAGCTTTCTTATCATGTCTAGAATGCATTATCTAACAGCAGGTGTCTTGTCCCTCTGGATTTTACATTCTTTCCACCCCTTTTTCTGCACTATTCTGTGAGCCTTAGGTATAGACACATTGTAGATGTGTCACTTAGGGCTGGGCACCTCACAGTTACTTATTCTCTACATTTGATCAGTTGTGGAACTTTGTAATAGTCTCCATCTGTTGTAAAAAGAAGATTGTCTGATGAGTGGTGAAAGATACACTTGTCTGTAAGTATAAGGATATGTATTTAGAATGTAAGAAATTATGTTGGTGTAGGGAAGTGACAGAACTAGGTTCTTCTCTAGGGTCTATGACCTCTCCAGCCATGTGTACTTGGCTATGTTTACATTGCCACCCATGAATTCCCTCCCATTGAGTAGGTATTAAGTCTAATTATATAGCTGATGGTTACCCCCAAGATAAAAGTGCTACTGCTGCACCAATAGAAATGATTTGCTGGGCTAATCATTGTTGTGGTTTGTAGGCTTTATAGTTGGGTAGGACCACTGATTGATTTTTCTCCCTTGGCAGTTTGCAGAATATCCTCTGATACCATGAGAGCTAGTCTTCAGGGAGGAGGCTTCCAGGTCAGTTCCAGCTTGATTGCTCCAAGCCCTGTGTCTGAAGTATGTCCTGTTTCAGCTATAGGGTCTTACCTTCAAGTTCTGGGAGGCAATCAAGGGTTGTGGCAATAGCCTATTTTATCTTTGGAGTCTCTTAGATTACCCTGACCAATGTTTATTTTATTTTAATTATGTGTGTAATATGTGAATTTGTGCAGGTGCACATGTATGCTGGTGCCCTCAGAGGTTTGAATCCCCTGGAGCTGGAGTTAAAGGTGATGTGAACCACCTGATGTGGGTGCTGGTAACAAAAGTTGAGTCCTCTGCAAGACCAATATGTGCTCTTAGCCATTAGCCATCTCTCCAGCCCCAGCATAGACATCTAGATATATGTAGTCAAAGTCCCTTCTCAAAAGGCAGCACGAGTATTTATCACCGCCAGATGTACAAGTGTCTTTGTACGTATGCTTCCTCAGTACATTTGATGACTTTTAAATCTTCGTGTATAAACTGAGTTAAAAATATCATTAGAGAGGTTAGTCTTTTTTTCCATAGGCTTACTGCTCAGTAGCTTCTGCTTTGGGAAGAGAAGGGGAATGTAGGTATGTTTATATGTAGTCAATTTTCAAAAGGTCTCTCTGTGGTAAGGTATAAAGCTATTAAATATTCTAATTTTATGAATATTTTAGCACAAGATTTAAATACCTGTATATTTCAGCTTATCAATCTCTTTCTTTCGTTTGGTTTAAGCAATTTTTAAACGTACAAAGCAACAACTGGCCTGGTGGCCATTGCAACTAAACCAAGGATATTCTTCCTGCTAGACTTAGTTATAGGTGACACAGGGTAAAACATCTACTTCCTGTTATGACAGAGCCTTGAGTGGCTGCTTTGTGTTTTTACACTATAGACATATTTCTTACGATCTCTTAAATACTCTGTCTAGGTTTGTATTAGTCACTTTCCTGTTGCTATGATAGAAACACTGACCAAAGAAATTTATAGAAGGAAGAATTTATTTGAGCTTATGGTTCCAGGGGAATTACAGTCTGTCATGGCAGGGAGGCATGGTGGCTGGAGGTGGCTGGAGCAGGAGCAGCAGAAGCTAAGCTCTCACATCATCACACAGGCACAGGAAGCAAGAGAGCAACTGGAGATCCTGCAAGGCTTAAGAACTCTCTAAGCCCCCCCCTAGTGACATGCTTCCTCCAGGATAGCCACACCTTCTAAAACCCCCAAAACAGTGCCATCATCTGGAGACAAAATGGGGGACATTTTCATTCAAACCATTACAAGGTTGAAAGAAGGCATTAGATTTTTTTTTTTTTCAATGCTGGTTAAAGGCTCGGGCATGCTTGGCAAGTGCTCTATCACTCTGCTACACATCAAGCCCTTGGTTTCTTGAGATAAGGTTGTGATTTTGTAGTTCAGGCTGGCCTTGAACACATGATATTGCTGCAGCTGTCCCCGAAATACTGGGATTAGAGACATAAGAAGCCTACAAGTTGGTTGACTTTGAGAAAGCATCTCTAAGAAATTATATTGTAGTTATAGCAAATGTAGATTTTCGACCCCCTCAATACAATACTCAACACTTACAAATATGAAAACTTAAAGTTGAAATTCAAAGTTTTATGATAATCCATGTTAAAATATGCAATTGAATTTGGAAAGCACATAACGACAGAAACAGTGCCTGTGTTCTTAATTGTAAATTTTAGGCATTAAGTAGATGGGTTATAATTAGCTGCACCTATTTATTATTTTTTTAAATGTGTATGTCTGTTTTGCCTGCATGTATATAAGGGCACCTGTGCATGCAGTGCCCTCAGAGTCCTGAAGAGGGTGTCAGATCCCCCATAACTAGAGTTACAGATGGTTGTTACCTGCCATGTGGGTGCTGGGAAGTGAACCGGGGTCCTCAGCATGAACATCCAGTGCTCTTAGCCACTGAGCCATCTTTCCAGCCCCCACCTATTTATTCTCAAGTAAAAGTACATTTGGAAATCTGTCTGCCAGAAAAGGGGATAAGCATTATGTAAGAACAATTAGTAGACAGAAAAAAAAAAAAATAGTAAGGAGGCTGTGGGTTCTTTGTATTTTCTCAAACTAGAGCACACAGTAACTAGTTCTGGGCTGATGCTGATGTGCATGAAGTAACATTGGAGAGCTGCATAATACTTTTATATGAGGATTGAAAATACACACCTTTCAAGTAACAATAAAGATTGCAGAGAATAATATATTTTAGGCCATTTCTTTAAGGAATAGGATCTGTTTAGGAACTCTTTTTTAAATATGTCATTGTTTTATGTTTACAAAGCATCATAGGGAGAGGATTGTTTTATCTGTTCACAGAATTACAGGTTCACAAGTAGTATTTTTTTTTTTTTATGGCAAATGGAGAGACACTCTCATTACATTTATTGCCATGATATTGTGCAATCTGCTGGGACAGAAGATGCAGAGAGCCCTGTACTGGAGCACACAGGGCCCCTAGTCAGCTAATTTGTCACAGCCCCCGGACTTTGCTGCTCAGCTTCTGGGCATGTGCAAGAGCTTTCTTTCTGTCTGTCCCCAAAGATCACTGACTGCAGCAAAGGTGTAGAGAAAGTGACATTTAGTTTACTACATAAAGCTAAGCAAGTGACCATCACCAGATTATGAACTAGTTAGACATTTTAATGTTTATGTTTTAGAAATTAGAGTTGTGCTAGAATGAGCAGAAATTGTAGCTTAGTACCGAGAGAGAAGAAACAGATAGGAAAAAGATATTTTAAATTGGACATTTTGAATGAAGAAAACTCAGAAATCAGTATTAAAATATTTATATTCTATTCTGCTTTAAATTGGGTAGGAAGACATAAAAAGAAGTGGATATTCTTTAGAGATGGAGCAGTTGGGCTAGGATACCCATGTGTGATCACAATAAGCAGTCCCGCACCTCCCTGGAGTCTTAATACTTGCTTGCTCACGTGCCCTTCAAACATCTGCTCACCACAGTTTCTCAGGAACCTGGGATGATGAACGCGCCATCTCCTCTTGCACTACAGCAAGAGAACATAGTAGCACTGTGTCACACTGGGCAATTTGATGCTTTCTCCAGGAAATGACATGCTTTATTGTTGAGGCAGGGTCTTACTTTGCTACTCATGCTGGTCTCTAACTCCTGAGCTCAAGTGGTATTTCTGCCTTAGCCCCAGAGTAGTTGTTGATTGCAAGTATATACCACCATGTCCAGCTAACATATGCAATTTGTTTGTGCCTATTTTGTATATATGTGTGTGTATGCAAATGCAGACAGCATTCAACAGCACATGTGTGGAGATCAGAGGACAACGTTGGGGAGTTAGTTCTCATCTTCCATCTGGTGGAGGCAGTGTATCACTTGTTTCTGCTGATTCAGTGAGTACTCCAGGTTAGCTGGTGTGCGAGCCTCAGTTGGTTACCCTGTCTATGTCTCCTACCTCCTCATAGAAGTGCTAGGATTACAGATAGATGCCACCATATATGGCTTTTTATATGGGTTCAGAGGATTGAACTCAGGTAATCAAGCTTGTGCTGCTAGCCCTTTTACAAAGTCCCTTACATTACATTCATCAGAATTAACTAAATGGTCATCTGTCTTTTTTATTATTAGTATGTATTACTCATATAAAATAATGAATTTCACTGTAATATTTTCATATGTGAGCATTCATGCCCAGTTAACCTTTTTTTTTTTTGTCCTTCCCTTCCCTCTCTTTAAAGAGTTGGAAACAATTCACAATGCTCTCAGAAGAAATTTGGAACATTTGTAAATAGGACCAAAGACTACCTCAAGAGCATAAGACATAACATGAAAGTTTAAAATTAAAGATACATGTAAGTGTGAGACAATAGCAGATACCTAGTTCAATTCAAAATCTGATAAGGGGCTAGTATATGCCAGGAACTATGCTAAGCCTGGAGACTATCAGGATGTGTGAATCACCCATAATGATATCTGGGCTGGGAATGTGGCTTGGTGGTAGAACACTTGTGTGGTGGGAGAGAAACTCTGGATTTCATTCCCAATACCATATAAAACAAAAAAACAAAAATCTCTCATTTGAATTAGGGACATAGCTAACCTAAGCAAAATATGAGGTAAGAACTATCTGGAAGGATAAAGCAAGAGATAAGATACAGATAGATCCTAAAATGTTTTGTGTGCCATCTCAAGTATCTTGGGCTTTTGAAAGGTTATATATAGAAAGAAATGAACCTGACTAGATGTTTGTTTTATATAAGTCATGAGTGATTCATGGAAGACAGGTTTGCGGAAGTCAAGACCAGAGGCAGAGTTTACAGTTAGGAAGTTAGAGGTGACTGCATCAGTCCCAGTGACCAGAGCTAGGAGTCCTAAGCCAGGGCAGTGAGCATGGCTAGAGGGAAGGGATTGTGCATGTGGAATTTGTAGGACAGACTTTGTAAATGACAGGATGTAGAGAGAGTAACAAGTCAGAGACAGGTTTCCTGTGTCTGGGTGAATACATTAATGGTGTATGACTATAAGGAGAAAGTCTGGGGGATTTCAAGGGAAGAGAGCCACAGTATAGTCAAAAGGAGCTGCAAAGACTATAAGATCTAAAAACTCTCTAATCTGTCTTGTTCAATGCTATGCTCCCACCTCATGTATGGTGCCTACATTATAGCCATTCAAGGAGGATCTGGTAAATAAGTGGATTGAGTGGAGGAGTAAGACTGTCACAGCTGGAAAGAAACAAGTACGGTGCTGGCTGGTGAGGGGTTGGAGGACTGAGAACTGGAAGAAAGTGCACTGTAGTGATGGGTGGTGGAATTGTTCATTGGAGGAGGAAGAAAAAGAGAGAGGTCCATGGAGCCAAGGTGGTTGCTGCCAAGTGTTAGAGGAGGTGGGAAATAAGTTGCAGAAGCAGAGAAGCGCCCAGGAAGAGAGCTTTTCATGCTCTTGGGATTTCTCACAGGTAGTTGACCAACTCCACACGTAACAGTCAAGGATGGATGGACTCTTATTCTAAGAATAACAGACTGGACTAGACTGTTATAAATAACCCCATGTCCTGCTGTGGGCAACCACTGAAAAAAACCAAAGGTCTGGATTTACCCATGTGTTTGTATAAAGAATGTTGACAAGACCTGTCCTTCAATTGCTGTGGGTGGTTAGCAGTGCCCTGAACAGTAACCCTTTGGGAGAGAAAGGAGAACCACTTGAGCTTCTGGGAGATATGAGAGTCTACCCTGCTGTTCCCTAGTGTTGAAACCTTGGCTAAATCTGTTGCACATCTACACACAGGAGAGCCTTTTGACAAGTTGATGAGGTAAATGCTGTTAGGTGAACATGGAGGCAAGGCAGAATGGCAGGGAAGCACTAGAGTAGTGCTAAATGAAAGGGTGCTTTTCAGTTCTGTAGGTCCTTAGTAAACACGTGTGTTCTTCCCTCCACTGTCACTGTTTCAGAGACTACCTGGCATGTACACACACAGTCCTCAGTGGTCCTTTTTCCTCATCCTTTTGGAGCTTGTTGGCAGAAATTCCACTTCCATAATCCCCCATCCCACCACACAGATGTACTCCCCCCCTCAAATTCACAGCCATCCACCTTGTTTCATTCCTTTGGACGTTTGAAACAGGCAATTGTGAGGAAGGACTGTCTGGTTCAGTCTCTTGCACCTCGTTTCTTTGGTATTATAGGAAGGATTGGACTCTGAGGAAGTGATCTAATCACTTTGGGTTTTGTGCCAGCCAAAAAGTGAAGGCTTGGCTGAAAGTGGTAGCACAAGCCTTTAATCCCAGCACTTGAGAGACACAGAGGCAGGTGGAGCTCTGTGAGTTCAAGATCAGCCTGGTCTATACAGTGAGTTCAAGGCTAACCAGGGCTACATAGAGAGATTCTGTCTCAAAAAAAAAAGACTTGGGATGCTAAGGCAGTAAGACAGGACAGTTTTAAGGAATCCAAAAAAGGATCATTATGACGCTGAAAAAAAAATTCCATTATGTATTTATACCACATTTTCCATTGAAGTAATAATTATAATTCTGTCTTTGCCATCTCATGTATTGTGACGACAGGAGTCACGACGACATCTAGACCCAAGGTGATGCACACCTCCACCAAAAGAGCATGTGTCGAAGAGTGGACCGAGGCCTATTGCCAAAGACCGCGTGAAAGAGAAGCAAGGGTTGGGAGCTGCACACATGGCTCAGTTCAGTATGCACATAAAAGCTGGGCATGACCACATTCAGCTCTATCCCATCCTGTGAGAGACAAAGACAAGAGAATCACTAGGGGTGGCTGGCCAGCCAGTCTAGTCAAAACATGGTGAGCTCTAAATCCACTGAGAGACCAGGTTGCAAAGGACTAAGGTGGAGAGTGGTAAAGCTGGACACCTCGCAGGCACCGGCCTCTGTGGGCACACACATAGGTACACACACATGCAACTAAACATATGAGAGAGAGAGAGAGAGAGAGAGAGAGAGAGAGACAGAGAGAGACAGAGAGAGACAGAGAGAGAGAAGGAAAGTCTATGCAGTGGGAAAACTGGTCCCATGGCCTGAGCAACCCTAACAGGAGGAGGAGAAGCAAGGGATAGTAGTAGATCCAGCCCACAGGGCAGAAAGAACTGAGTTATATGAAGAAAAAAAGGCTGAAGATAATGGAGGGCCTTTAAGTTTAGAGCAGGATCAAGGACAGGGCCAGCTGCTTGAGGCCAGACAGCCTGATGTTGATAGATGGCACAAAGAAAGCAGAACTCCTTTTCTCCCATTTGCTCCTGTCTTCTCTGTCAAGGAGAGTGATCTTTGGACCGAATAGGGTAGAGCGAACATTGTTAAGAGAAAATTGAAGCCCAAGATGGGTGAAGAGATTATGCGAGAACATGCAGCCCCTGCAAATGAGCCAAAGTTTCTGACTCTGAATGAATTACAGAGCAGGGCTCTGAGAAAACTCTGAATGAGTTTACTCAGCTAAGTAGGAAGAACTTGCTTTGGTGATGGGGAAGGGAGAAAAAAAAGCAAGGGGCCTGAGGATAAGCAACTGCTGTGAGCTGGGAATTGTAGAAGCAGTTGGATAGGGTCCTGGGTGTCTATCTGTTCAGTCTTGTTCTGATTCATAATAGTTAGATATGCATGCAGAGATGTTTTATGAATGTTCAGGAACTCATAACAAGCTTAGCTTTTTTGTCAAGTATTTTATTCTCTTCGTAAAAAATTAGTTTATTTTTATGTGTGTGAGTATATTGCCTACATGTGTGTAAGTGCACCTGTGTTGTGCAGTGCCCACGGAGGTCAGAAGAGGGCATCAGAGTCCCCTGGAACTAGAGTTATGGATGGTTGTTATGGTGGGTGCTGGGAATCGAACCCAGGTCCTTGCAAGAGCAGCCAGTGCTCTTAACCACTGAGACATCTCTCCAGCCCTAGTATTTTATTCTCTTAATAGTTTAGTAAGCCCTTAATGTAGAGATTGCTTCTCAGTTAGTGAAATGACTTGTTCTTTTCTCTTTTTCTTTTCTTTCCAGAAACATTCTGCTGGTCTTATATAGGAAAATAAATATGACACAATTTTTGTTCTTGAGTGCCTAGAGTCAATTATGGGGAACCATCTGGATTTACTAATTTGTTTATTTAACAAATACTAAGTTCAGAAAAGGGAAATATGCATTCAAAGCAGAATTGAAGTCCATAATCCTCCTTATTGGAAGCAGGGAGAAACTTCCCTAATTCTCCCTTTTCACTTTTAGGATTTGTTTTGCTGTCTTTTTCCATGTATGCAAATCTCTTTAAATAAGCATCTGGCCTGCCTCACAATCAGGAGTATTCCCTTCAGGACCAAACAACCATCTCTTTGAAATGAATCACTAAGGAAGACAGGCTCTAAGTCTGTGTCAGAAGACAGCTCTTACTCCAGCTGTCCTGACTGCAGATCACTAAGCATACAAAATACAATGGGGCTGCATCTACCAACCTGTAAACAAGTGAACCTTCTCTCTGTTTTTGCAATCTCGATAGCAGATGGCCTGTAATATATGTCATTTTCTGGTTAAGGTCTTATTCCATAACATTGTTTTGTTGCTGTTTTTGTGACACGGTGGTCTCCTTGTAGTCCCAGCTGGCCTGGAACTTACTGTGTAGACTAGGTTGGTCTCAATCTCATAGCAATCTGCCTGCCTCTGCCTCTTGAGTGCTGGGATTAAAGGTGTGGGCCACCACACTTAGCTTTAATAGCATTGTTTTAATTCTCTTTTATCTCTACAGAATTTTTTCTGGGTTGGGAAATTTTGTTTTCAACTTTATTACCTCACATAAATTGTAAGTCCTGTCCTCATGAAACATGTTGTATAAAAAGAATAATATCTCAGTAAATTACATAGCCTACTTGAAGGGATAGCAGCAAAGCAGGTATAAAGAGCAGCATATGAAATCTGGGCTTTGAGGGGACAGTTGGTACCCAAAAAATAGGGATAAATCATCCCCAGGGTGGTAGACAGCTTGATGTTTCAGCTGAATATTGAAAGAAAAATGGTTTTGAAAATGGTTTCTTTGATAGACACAACCAAACAGAAGAAAGAATATCAGAGACAGAGGATGAGCTCAAGAAAACATTAGATTCTGACCTCAACAAAGAAAGCTAAATAAGCATGACCACAACACACAAGAACCCTGGGATGCAATCAAGAGGATAGAAGAAGGAGCTAAGGTATACTACAGGCATAGACTCTAGTCAATGAAGTTATAGGAAAATGTGGGCATAGTGGGGCGTACCTTGAATCCCAGCACTCGAGAAGCAGAGGCAGGTAGATCTCTGTGAGTTCCAGGTCAAAAAGGAGAGAGAGAGAGAGAGAGAGAGAGAGAGAGAGAGAGAGAGAACTAATTAAAGAGGTACTCAGAACCCAAAATAGACATCACCAGGTAAGATCAATATTGAATGCTATAAGGCAAAGAATGCCAACCCAGGCAAACACATCAGAGCTCTCATCAGCAACCTTAAAACCAGGGAACCATGGGATGGTATATTTCAAGCTCTGAAAGTAAATAACTGCCAACCAAGATGATCTATCTTTTAAAATTTATGAAAAAATAAGGACATTTTAAGACAAGCACAAACTAAGGCAGTCCATGTTCATCAAACCAGCACAGAACAAAAAATACATCCAACTAACCAGATAATAAAATTATAGAAATTACCTAACATCTTCCAATAATAACTGTAAACACCCCAATTCACTAGCAAAGACACACAGATTAGTAGACTGGATTAAAAACTAGATCCAACTATTCTCTCCAGGAAGCATACTTCACTAGTAAAGACTCCCATAGATTGGGAGGTTGTCAAAGGATGGAAGACAATCCACAAAGTAAATGGAAGCCATAAGCAAACTAGCATAATCTTGTGATATCTGATAAAATAGACTTCAAGTCAAGAGTAGTCAGAAGAGGTAAAGAATGCCACTATATACTAATAAAGAGAACAATCTATACAGAGGATAATTATTGTAAATATACGCTGAGGCTCCCAATTTCATAAAACAAACACTAATGAGCATAAAGGGTCACATACAATAATGGAAGACAACTTAATTACCTCTCATCTTTAGATAAGTCATCAAAATTAAAAATCACCAAAGAAATGCCAGCATTAAGCTGTACCACATATCAAATGAATTTAACAGATATTTCTAGAATTTTCCATTCAACATTCGTCTCAGCAACCCATGGAATTTTATCTAAAATATACTTCATCCAGGGGATCTGGATGCCCAATCCTGGCCTCCATGGGTACCCGCACACATGTGCACATACACACATAGACACACATACACATAAATAAATAAGAAAATAAACATTAAAAAATCTATTTTTCCTATATATAATGAAGTTGTTAAGAAAGAAGTCAGGAAAGCATCCCCTTCACAATCCCTTCATTGGGGAGGGGGGCATCTAGGGATAAGCCTAATCTAGAAGGTAAAAGACTCTACAATGAAAATGCTAAAGAAAGAAATCAAAGAAAATGCTAGAAGTTAGAAAGACCTATGCATATAGATTGGCAAAATCCATACTGTGAAAGAAGCTGTATTACTGAAAACAATCTACAGATTCAAGGCAAACCCTATCAAATTCCCAATGACATTCCTACAGAACTGGAAAAAACAATCCTAAAATTCATATAGAAGCACAAAAGACCAAAAATAACCAAATACAATCCTAAACAGAAAGCAATGCTGGACACATCACAATGCCTGATTTCAAACAACACTACAGAGCCATAGTAACAAAAGCCATATGATACCAACACAAAAAGAGGCATGTAACCGAATGGAATAGAGCAGAAGTCTCAGAAATAAGCCCCCACAGTTACAGCTGTCTAATCTGTGACAGGCTGCTTTGGAAGGCTAGAGGGTCTGATATTGCAGAAGGTAGACAATATTTAAATGAATGGAAATGGCAGCATGGCATCTTGGGAGAAGTCTGAGAACTGACAACATCTCATTAAATAGAAGTAGGAATTTTTCTTCTCTCTTGGTCCTTCCTTTTCTTCTCTTCACTTTCCTCTTCCCCTCTTCCTCCCTGTTCTTCTTGAGTAACACTGTTCATCAAGCTGACCATCAGCTTCAACCTTTAACCTTTTTTGCACACGTTACTCTAGAGCCATGTTATCATCCTTCTTTGCAGGGACAATTCTTACTCTCAATATTGTGTGTGTGTGTGTGTGTGTGTGTGTTGAAGTTTTTTTCTATATGATGGTTAGTACTAGTAAATGGTATTTTAGCTACCTGGAGTGAAGTTCTATGCACAAAAAAAGCCTTTAGAATTATTTGAAAGTTGACCAGGTACATTTAAAAAATCTCTTGGGAGGATGGAGGAGGTCTTGGTAAAAATATAGATTGCTGGGCTTAGATTTATGCTGCTATATTAGCAAGAACCAAGGATTTACACTCTGGATAGGTGCCCAGGACACCCTTACATACATTGAAATTTGAATCTACCTGATGACTTTATATCCATAGTCAGGTACTAAGGATCCGAGTGTAACCAACAGTAACTAGTAATAATCAGATACATAGAGATTAAAGGCACATGTGCAAACATCTAAGTGTTAGTAGCATTAAAAATGTAGGAAACAGCAATTTTTAAAATGAAATGGAGATCTTCTTTAAAGGGTAAAAACTCATTCAATTTTCCGTCTCACAGGGTTTATACTGAGTTCAATATTGTGTGACTGTATTAATTCAACTCTGTATTAATTCAACTGTGAACCTAAAAATTTACAGCCACTTTTGAAAGAGATGTATCCTTGCTCTGGAATGTGTTACTGAATGTGTTAAAGCTGTAAAAAATTTTTGAATGCTTTGAAGATAGTTAATGCATTTTTTCTTTGAGAGTCCTTTCAGTCCTGGGAGCCCCTCCATCAGCCATCTGTTGCCACAGTTTCCTCAGGTGGGGTTAGAGCTTCTTACCTGCTTTCTCATGTCTATGCTGGCATTTTTTTTTTTTTTTCTAGTTTGAGCTTGCATGGAACTTGTGTATGCTGTCACCATTGCCGTGAGTTCATATGAGTGACTGACCCTGAACAACTCTTCGGAAAACTCTTGTTTCCTTGTGATCATCCACTACCTCTGGCTCTTACAATCTTTCCACCCCCCTCTTCCACAATTATCCCTGAGCTTTGTGAGGCAGAAGTTTGATGCAGGTGCCCTATTCAGGGATAAACACTGTAGCCTCTTGTTCTCTGCATGGATGGCAGTTGTGGCTTTTTGTGTTAATCACCATCTGTTGCATAAGAAAGCTTCTCTGGTGATAATTGTGAGAT
The DNA here is from genome assembly GCF_000622305.1 of Nannospalax galili. Taxonomy (NCBI): domain Eukaryota; kingdom Metazoa; phylum Chordata; class Mammalia; order Rodentia; family Spalacidae; genus Nannospalax; species Nannospalax galili. The sequence goes on from NW_008356676.1 coordinate 1,107,635, forward strand.
GCATCAATCTATGGGTATAACAATAAGTTATTAATAGTCAGTTTAATAAATGACTATTTAGTAAAAAAAACTAATATTAGATTCTCCCCTATGCAGGACACTTTTGAGAATCAAAGGAGATACTAAAAATAGCTATAAATATTTAAAATTATTTATGAATGGACACCTTAGTTTCAATTGTATTATTGGACTTAAAGATAGTCATATTCAAACAGTTTCAAAAATAATTTTTCCTTACAAAGAATAACATATCTATGCACATCAAGGCAAATTTAAAATTTTCTTATATTGAAAATCAAACATTAAAAAAATCAGAATTATTACTCCCTTTAGTTTTTCTAAAAAAATACATTTGTCTCAAATACCATGTCACTGTATTTTTAAGAATGTGATTTCCCCCCAATATGGTCTTGCTATGTCAAATCTGAATTCTTTTCAAAGTTGTATTTGATGGCTAATAAATTTAAAATGAACCTTCAGTTGACCTTCTCTGTACACTGTGGCTTGTCTGAGAATGTACTCCTGCCTCCATACTTAATTGGATTAGTACAATTCTGTTAAGTGCAAGGAACTCTCAATTCTAATTTTTTTTAAGGGTCCTGTCTTTTTACCTCCACTTAGAGAATCCTTTTTTAAAAGTATTTTATAAGGCAAAGCTTGCCAAATTAATTTTGTTTATTCATTATTCTTTTGCCTAATTTATATTTTGGAAGATTTAGCTTTTCTTGTCTTCACTCATATAATTTAAAATAAGAGCTTTGTACAAAATTTCTGTGAATTCACTGAGGGAGGGAAGCAAAATCACAGCAATGTGGTTCGACCCCAAGCTTAGAATGGGTGTGTTACTCACTGTGATACGATGTCAGCAGAACCTCAAGGTTATGCCCTGAGAAGATTAATGCAAGCCATGGATAAGTAGGCTCAGGACTCCTAGGAGACACATTTGACACACTTGAAAAAGAAATGATAGTTTGGAGAGTTGAGTTAACATACTGTCATGTCAGATAATCTAGTTTAGCTTACAGGCTATGGACTTACCTCCCCTATTTCCTAAATGAAATCTGTCTATATGCAACCCAGAGGCAGATGTTAAGGCATTTTACCTTCCTCATATCCTTCAACCCAAATTTATTATTATACCCCCCCCGCACCACCTTACTACCCCAATACTCTATATCATGTACTCTATGGTATCATATATATGCATAGAGTCAAATTTGTGTCCCCAAATGTCCTTCAGTATAGATTCATCTACTAGAGCCTGGTTCACTTACTAAGAGTCACATCCTTGAAAGAGACTGGCTCTCCTCCTCCCAGTAGCCATCAGTTGTCAAGAATTCCTCAGGTAGGGTTCAGGTTTCTTACCCATTTCCCCACATCTGTGCTGGGATTTTGTTTGGTTTGAGCTTGCATGGAACTTGTACATGTTGTCACCAGTGCTGTGAGTTCATGTGAGTAACTGACCAGCTGTCTGGAAAACTCTGTTTCTTTGTGGTCATCCACCTCTTCTGGCTCTTACAATCTTTCAGCCCCCACTTCCACAATTGTCCCTGAGCCATGGGAGGCAGAAGTTTGATATAGGTGCCCTACTGAATACATTTTTGACAATGTCTTGTGAAATAATTTTAGTTCTCAATGGCAGATTTGTTTTATTTAAATACTTTTATTAATTTTTAAATTTTATGTGTATGAGTGTATTGTCTGCATATATGTAAATACACCCATGTTGTGCAGTGCCTTTGGAGGTCAGAAGAGGGCATCAGATTCCTTGAAACTGGAATTACTGACAGTTGTTAGCTGCCATGTGGGTGCTGAGACTCAAACCTGGATTCTCTGTAAGAGCAGCCAATGCTCTTAACCACTGAGTCATTTCTCCAGCCCCACAATTCATTTAAGTAAATGCTTGCAATTCCTTTTGTTAAAAAATCTGTGTACAAATTGAGACACTTCAAAGTTCAGTTGCAGGATTTCAACACAGAGAGTGAAGTTCTTTCCTTGTTTTCATGTTGTGAGGGCTATAGAAGGCCATGACTTTGAACTGAGCGCCTACACTGGGTTCCCACAAAGTGGAATCACTCATGCAAAGTGTCACATAATGAAACTGGAACTTCAACAAAGCAGATAGATTCCAAAACAGAATAGATCTCAATACAGATTCTTCCGGTCAGTACAGAAAGGAAATCGTCTCTGCTCTAATGCATACAGAGAAGTGACCTGGTGTTAACCAGTCTGTTTTTAATTGTTCTATTTCTTAGTTATCATCTTACAAAACCCAGTTCTGCAATTGCCTGGAGGAGTTCCCATATTCTGCTTTGTAGAGATGGCTTCAGTTCATGAATTGCAAATAAAAACCAATTAGCTTTATTACTAAATTTGTTTTAATTTTCCTTTTGGCAGCAGGGATACATTTTAGTGTCTTGCTGCTTTTAAACCTTATTATCTAATAATCTCAATTATCTACGCATCTAGAAAGCTGAAAGTTTTTTGAACCTTAAATCATTGAAAATGATGAAGCATTTCTAGTTAATTTGGACAAATATGACCCAAACTCATTTTTAAGACATTCAGCAGCATTATAGGACACTTAGGTTGAGTCTCAAATTATTTATTCAAAGGTCCTAACACTTTCAAAATTCTTGTGCAAGGCAAAGCAATGGAGAGCAAAAACATATACTTATAGATTGTATTTGAATTTAGATTTACACAAAAAATATGCAGCACAGTTTAACTGTATATCACATTTACATATTTCTATATTGACTTCTACTGTTTTGATTGGTGGCCCATCACAATTTATTTAAATACAGAAGGGAATTATATTGAATTTTACCAAATACCAAGTACATCTCTGGTCCATGTGTTTTGTTGGATAGTTTTATCATGATACTGTGCTCCTTCAAAATTTGTGTTTAATTATTGGTTTAAACGTGTGTGTGTGTGTGTGTGTGTGTGTGTGTGTGTGTATTTTGAGACAGGATCCTCATGTAGCCCTAGCTGGCCTGGCACTATGTAGACCAGGTTGGCCTCAATCTCACAGAAAACCACCTGTCTTTGCCTCCAGAGTGCTGGGACTAAAGGCATGCACCACCACACCCAACTTAGTTTAAACCTCTTTAAAATTTGAATTTAAGGTTGCATTGATTCATTTAACTGAATTTATAATGACATCTTGCCCTAGTCAAGTCAGATGTTTTATATTTAAAAAAAAATTCTGTCACCTCCCTCTGCTTCCCTGGGCCTGCATGACCTGCAGGCCTCTCTCCGGGATAAGTTGATCGGCCTTCTGTACCTTGGCTCCCCCAGCCTCATTCACCCTCCCATCTCTCCTCCTAGCCTGGGACCTGTCCCATTCCTTGTCTTGGCGCCCCAGACACTGGGGGAACCACCACTGTCTCCTGATCCTTTGATTCAGACCAACCCAGTTCCTTCTGGGGCCCCCAGGAGCCCTCTGGACCTAGCCCCGCCCTCACCTCCCTCTGCTTCCCTGGGCTGCACAACCCACCAGCCTTTCTCCCTGGAGCCATCGGGGCCTGGTCCAACCATCACCTCCCTCTGCTTCCAAGGGCTGCACAACACACCAGCCTCTTTCCTGGACGCTGGGGCTGGCCTTTCCTCTTGCTGATCCTTTGCATCCGGATCAACCCAGTTCCTCAGTGCAGTCCCCAGGAGCCCTTGGGGCCTCTTCTTGCCCCCATCTCCCTTTTCATCTCTGGGTGGCATGGCCATCAGCTGCCCTAGACCAGCATCTTTCCTGGGCCTGGCTCTCAGGCCAGTCCAAGCCCAAAATTCCGGAGGCCAAAATCTTTTCTGGAGGGATCCAGACCTTAGGAGAAAGGCTGAGAGCATCTGATCCTCATCTGACTTGGGCCTCTGTGGGAACTCCTGAAGACAAAAGGAATCTGGCCACTCCAATATAAAATCAAGAGAGAACCGGAAGCTTAGAGGAACCAGTACATGCCCAAAAAGTTCACAAAAAGAAGCAGACCTAAACTTGAAGGCTTGAGTCTCACACAAGAATCAGAAACTACAAAAGAAATTCACATGTCAAAATCATAGAGAAAAAATAACATGAAGCACCAAAATAACATATTCCCACCAAATATGAACAGCCCTCTAGAGGAGTACAATGAGAAACCCCTAGAAATAATGCAGGACATGGAACTCAAAAGAACAATTATAAACATGATAAAAGAATTCAGTGAATTTAAGGAACACACAAAGAAATCAACTGAAGGAAGATAGGGATGAACTTCTGAAGAATTCAGAAAAGAGCTAGAAATATTGACGACTACTCAGGCTGAAATGAAGAAGGAAGTGAAACATTCAGTAAGCCAATTAGAAATGACAGGAGAAAGCCTTATCAATAGGATGAACGAAATGGAGAAAAAGAGTATCACGACTGGGAGATAAAGTGGACAAACTAGACAACTCAAGCAAAGATTATGAAAAATTTAAGAAAGCACAAGAATAGAATATACAGGAATTGTGTGACACCATAAAAAGGCCAAACTTATGAATCATAGGCATACAGGAAGGAGAAGAATCCCAAGATAATGGCATGGGCCAGGTTTTCAACAGTTTCGTGGAAGAAACAAAATTAAAGAAACGTATGCTCATACAAATACAAGAATCATATAGAACACCAAACAGACAGGACCAGAAAAGAAACTCTCCATGGCACACCATAGTAAAAACACTAAACATACAGAACAAAGAGACAAACTGAAAGCTGCAAAAGAGAAACAACAAGTTACCTACA
>NW_008356676.1:1112782-1113749 GCF_000622305.1 Nannospalax galili
AAGATAAACAAGATTGACAGACCTTTAGCACAGTTAAGCAAAAGAAGTAAAGAGCATCTCCAAATCAACAAAATCAGAGATGAAAGGGGGAACATTACAACAGACACCAGAAAGATTCAGAACATTATAAGGAAATTCTTTAAAAACCTAAAAGAAATAAACAGATATCTAAAGGCATGGGAAGCACCAAAACTAAACCAAGAAGAGATTAAAAGCTTAACACACCCAATAACACAAAAAGAAATTGAAACAGAACTTTGTTCTATGTTCTATGAGTCTTAGGTATAGATGTTGCATCCTAGATGTGCCAATATCTATAGCCCAATATCCCTAATGAATATAGATAAAAAATTCTTGATCAGTAATTGAAAGCCGCATACAGACACATATCAAAAAGATCATCCACCATGATCAAGTCGGCTTTATCCCAGAGATGCAGGGATGGATGGTTCAATATATATAAGTCAATAAATGTCATAAATCATATAAATGGGCTCAAAGACAAGAACCACATGGTCATCTCAATAGATGCAGAGAGGGCCTTTAACAAAATTCAATATGCATTTATGTTCAAAGTCCGAGAGGGAACTGGACTGGAGGGAACATACTTCAACATAATTAAAGTCATATATAACAAACCCACAGCCAACGCCTCATTCTAAATGGAGAAAAACTAGAAGCATTCCCACTGAAATCAGGAACCAGACAAGGCTGTCCACTATCTCCTCTTCTCTTTAACATAGTGCTTGAAACTCTTACAAGAGCAATAAGACAGAGCAAGAAATTAAAAGAGTAATAATTGGAAAAGAAGAGATCAAATTATCCCTTTTTGCAGATGATATGATATTATATCTAAGAGATGCCAAAAATTCCACCCAAAAACTCCTAAGAATTATTAACAGTTTCAATAAAGTGGCAGGTTACAAAATTAACCTACAAAAGTCTGTAGCCTTTCTGTATACCAATA
>NW_008356676.1:1115190-1141473 GCF_000622305.1 Nannospalax galili
ACTTGTACATCCATGTTTGTTGCTGCTCTTTTCACAATAGCTAAGAGATGGAAGCAACCTAAGTGTCCCTAAACTGACAAGTGGATAATGAAAATATTGCTCATTTATACAATGGAGTTTTATTCAGCAGTAAAAAAAAGATGAAATTATGAAATTTGCAGGTAAATGGGTGGAACTAGAAACTGTTATACTAAGTGAAGTAACACAGACTCAGAAAAACAACACAAAAGATGACATATGTTTTCCCTCATGTGTATCCTAGCACCAAATCCTTATAAGTGAATATGTATCCAGACATAACTACAGGAACCAGGATAATGAAGAGGAACCAGGGAAGTAAAGGAAAAGAAAGAATCTGAACGAGAAGAACAGTAGAAAACAGGTGTTAACAAGAAAAAATCGGGTTATTTTAAGGGGAGGGGGGAGGGAAGGTTACACAACGAACCTAGGGGATAAAGGGAAAGAAGGAGCTCAAGAGAGGTAGGACCGTAGGAAAGGGTATTATTAAGGGAGAAAGGGGGGAAATGGGGGCACCTTAAGTGGGAAAACCATGATGGAGGGGTGAGACAATGCGATAGATAAATAATGCCTAGCTTGTTTTAAAAACCAGAGGGAAATATATTACTCCAACAACCTACTGACAAATTATACATAGCAGATCAAGAAATATATGTCTAGATAAGGGTTATCTGAAAACAATTGGTCATTGCCCAAGATTTATCTCCATGACACACAGTAATTAAAAGTACCAGGCTGGTGGAACTAACCTTCTTAGATGTTTAACAGACATACCTTCAGGCCTATAATAATTTGGTCAGATGGACATAAAGGACAGTTTTTGCTCCTTGCCCTCCTAGGTCGACTAGTTCCAGGGGACTATGAGTATCTCTCAAAATGTCCTGTAATTGTGGTGGGTCACCTGTCCTCTTGATCAAGGAGGCCGTGGAGACCCCACAAGATGGACTTGAACTAGTGTCCAGTCTACAAAGAGGAGGGTCAACACAGAGGAATCATTTCCTCCATGCTTCCAAGCAAAGCCAGCCATGGTTGAGCAGGACCGATGACTTATCTTCACATAGGCGGAACTGGTAAAGGAAAGGAGCCAGGGGCTCCTCCCAAGTCCATGTGACCCTTGAGGAACAGAATCTCAAATGACCTTAAGAGTGAAAATAAATTGGTTTATCTGGGCCAACTGTATGGCCTTCAACACCTAAAAGGAAAGTATAACCAAAGATTAAAGGAGCCAATATAATTTTTTAAGAGTCCATTTGTATAGCTAAAGGCTACATAACAAGCAACAATGCCAGACAGGAGATACCTTCTTTTGAGTTGTTGGCCAGGGTGGCCAAAGGGACTCCCAGATAGTAACCCAGCATAGAACTGGAAAATGAACAGCAGACCCCAATCTTATCTATAAAGAAATATTGACAACCGATTGCTGCTAGATGAGGAACAGCTGACCCTCCTAAAACAAAGACCTCTAGATAGGCTGACTAGGTTCACCAGAAGGGCAAGTAGTGAGGAATGGCTGGGGTTGCTGACTACACAATAGACAGTAGCAGGGATATCAGAGTATAAGGGCTCTAGTGGGGGGAGGGAGGCTATGGGAGGGTGCCATCTGGGAAGTGGGTGTATAGTTGAATAAGATAGTTTGGCACACACACAGAAAAACCCAACATTTTCTTAAAAATGTTTTATATTTGAGGAGGAAGCATGGAAATTTACGTCATGTTAATTAGTAGAGGTGATAAACATTACCATTCAAAACTACCCGATGACTTTATAGACATACACCGGCACTAAGGATCCAAGTGCAAACGATTATGACTAGTAATAATCAGATACATACAGATTAGAGATACATGGCACCAACATCTCTGTGTTGGTAGCAAAAACAATGAGTCTTTCTATAAGAAACAGTATATTTTAGAATGAAATGGAGATCTTTTTTGAGAATTAAAATGAATTCAATTTTATGTCTCACAGGGCTTATACTGAGTTCAATATTGTATAACTGTGTTAATTCAACTGTGAACCTAGAAACCTACAGCCACCTGTGAAAGAGATGTACTGGAGTGTAGTACTGAATATGTTAAAGCTGTAATGAAGCGTTTCTTCTAATCATGTAGTTATTAAATTTTTTTAAATTTACTTCATGTTAAGTAGTAGAGGTGATAAACATTACCAGTGAAATTTACCTGATGACTTTACATCCATACTCAGGTACCGAGGATCTGAGTGTAACTGACTGTGACTAGTTATAATCAGATACATAGAGATTAAAGACATGTGCAAACATGTTAGTAGCATTAAAAATGTAGGAAACAGCATATCTTGAAATGGAGATCTTCTTTAAAGGGTAAAAACTCATTCAATTTTATATCTTACACTTACAGGGTTTATACTGATTTCAGTATAGTGTAACTGTATTAATTCAACTGTGAACCTAAAAATTTACAGCTACTTTTGAAAGAGATGTATCTTTGCTCTGGAAATTGTTACTGAATATGTTAAAGCTGTGATGAAATGCTTCTTCTAATCATGTGGTTATTAAGTTTTTAAAAAAGTTAAAAAAATAAACTTTAAAAAATCCAAATGTTTTCTTTTGATACCATGAATTAGGTGAAGAAAATCAAGTCATCATTGAAAAGTACAGTTCCAGTTTGAAGCATCAATGCATTTATGAAAACAAGCATCATTTAATGTTTTGAAACTTCCCTGACAACAGATCCAGAACTTTATCATCAATGACTATGTGGGGAAGGAGACTGGTCCCTCTCTCCATCGTAGATCCATGCCTGGGGCTACTCTAACCGAAGACAGATGAACAGAAGTATATACTTAATATAAATTTTATGTCACATGGAAGTTTTCACAAGGAAATTAAACCCAAGAACATAGCTAAATCTGTACATATTTATGATAGGTTTGATGAAGAGTAAAGGAGGAGGTCATAGGACCATATTGAAGTGGAAAACTGAAATTGTTAAGAAAGAAAACTAAAGTTAATTGATTAAAAAAAAAAAGAACCCAGAGCAACTGGCCTGAGAAAACAGCCCCTGCTTATCAGTTCCTGCTGGCTTAAGAAAACAAATTCTAGTTTACCTTGGAAAAAAGTCCTCTTGTTTGCTTGAGAAAACAGGTATATAATCTTTGGTTTTGGTTCTATAAACATGCATTGCTTTGGATTTTCCAGTGTTCTATGTGCTTATGCCCAGTCTTCAGAAGTTGACACTGCAACTTCAGTAGATTTGTATCTTCTGGTTATTATGTGGTCAGTGATATCCTGGGGGCACACAGTGAGTATCAATAAACATTTTAGAATTTACAGGTTTGTCATCAACTCTCTCAGGGACAGAGTATTTGCAGGGCTTTTTAAAAATTTTTCCTTAGCCCGTCCTCCTTACTTAATCGTTGTGTCGGCTGCTCTGTCTTGATCACTTAGCACGCCCCACTGTCATTCAGGGTAGGTTGGTGTCAGGTTTTAGCATGCCCTGTGCATGATTATTTGGCTTCACTCTTTCTCGGGTGTGAGCAGAGGATTTTTCACACCAATTGTAAAACATAAAACCTCATGTCCACCAGTCTTTACAAAGAGCCCCAGGAGCCCACCCTAATCCAAATGAGATGCTCTTGCCAAAACAACATGGTGAGAGGCTCTGGCTACAGAGGGAGGGAGACTGGTACATTTCACTTCATTATGATCTCCAACCAGGGTTGAGAGAAGGTTAAAATAACTTTATTTAGCTCTCAATCCATGGAGTTGGAAAGGAGGAAGGTACAATGGAAAGAGCCACAGCCCAGACATCAGGAGGCATTCGTCCCAGCCCCTCTCCACCGCTGAGGTCCTGACTGCACAGTGATCAAGTTGAACTCATTCTACCATCCCCAAGGAATGAGGAGCATAGCAGGGGGCAAAAGCTAAGGAACCATGAAAGTTCATTCCACACTGTACACATTCCATCTGCTCCCCGTGACCCAGTGAACGAGAATCTCTTATTCACATTGTACATCGTAAGCTGGTTTAGCAGCCCTGTGACAAGATCTTGACTCACCCTCTATCGTACGTGTACCCTAGGGAAACACTCAATTTGGACTTATTTGGACTTGTATTTCCCTTGGACCAAACCTTATGTGCAAGAGAGTAAAGCACTACGATTAGACCCAAATGTTGTTTTTCTCACCATCCTCTGCTTCTTGTCCTACTGGATACGTGTTAAGCCTTTTCTTCTGTTTGCCCTGCTTCTCAACCATGCTTGCGTATTTCATATGTCTCTGGATGCTGTTGTCTGCATTTGTATTACTTCCTCAGATACATTCTGCTCTTTACCGATTTTCTCTTGAGCTAGTTCTCATCCACTATTCAACCTACTCATTTCATTTTTAAATTTTAATGACTGAGTTTTAATATTTAAAAACAAAATGGATTTTGGTTTTGTTTTCACTTTGCCTCTTGCTTTCAAGACACCCAGTAATTTCATTTTCATTTCCACGCTTATTTTATGGTCTTTTTCAGGTTGTGTTATCAACCACACTAGAATTTTCAGTGTTACATCTCTTGATTATTGTTTGCCACTTCCCTATCAAGTGGTTTAATTTCTTGTGTAGGTTATAATATTTTTACAGTAAACTAGTAAGCTGGAGTCACTTTTTCTGTGTAAGTCATGTACTCCTCTGTGGCTTGTTTTTGCATTTACTTTTGGTTGAGATTTGGGACTCAGTAGTCAGGAGTCTTGCCGAAATCACCCTATGGTGTCACTTTTAACCGTTACAATTTTGGTTATCTTCCTAGCCCTATTTCAGCCCCTACAGTTACCTCAACTTAGCAATTTCTCCATCATGATCTCCTCAAACAACACAGCTCAACCCTTGCAAAAGACTGCTGACTTTCCCAGCTCTAGCTCCTACTCAGCAGCTCTCAAGGCCCTTCAGGACCAGGTTGATTCTCTTGCCTCAGTAGTACACCAAATGATGAGAAGAAGCCTATGCCTAATATAGGGGCTCACTGATGTGGCGGTACGTGGGAAAAGATGTAGGCCATAGCTCCAGGTAAGTGATGTCCTTGGTCCAGGACTAGTCTAAGAATTCTTCCTGAAGGAACAGGTCTAGGATGAATTCCATAAACTTGGTTGAGTCTTGTAGAATGTTGAGGGGATAAAAGGAGAGAGCTTAAAACATCATATCACAGAACTCAGAAAGGTTAGAAAAAGAATCTCAATTACTTATTAGAGTCTAGAGGTGTTTGAGGGCAAGTTTTCACCTGGGTCACACCAGAAGAGGAGATGGAAATAGCTCAAAGTGGCTCCTAGGCTAACATATTTGAACTTCTGGGGATGGAACAATCTTAAGTCTGGACAGATGACCTCGTGGTCATAGACCTTTATCTTGACTGCAGTTGTAGATGTGAGTAGTATTTGATAAGGTGTAGTATAAACAGCTTTGAATAGTTTTTTTATTCTCTGGGCAGATTTTAAGATAGACCTAATTTCCCAGGTTAATATGAGGAGTCACTCCTAAAAAGATGTGGGCAAACTCGGCACTGTATTTGTCCTGGTAGTCAATGACAGCCTCGATTGTCTTTTTTCAGTGAAACAATATATTGAGACAGATAGCAAGCCTCTAGCAAAAGATATGCCTGGAGGAACAGCCTAGTGTAATGGACTTAGAAGGGATGAAGTTTGTTGTAGATTTGGTAGTCATGTGGCCTCTTAAAAGTGCAGTTGGGAAGGGAGTGGGCTAAGACTTGAGTCTCAATTGTGAATTTACTTAGAGATCTCTTAAGGGTTAGATGAGCTCTCTCAGCCTTTCCAGAAGATTGAGAATGCCAAATAGTGTGGAGATAATATTTGGTGTTTTATTTATATTTTTTTGTTTCCTGTTGATTGGTTTTTGGCAGGATTTCCCTAGTCACAGCCTGCCTGGAAGTCATGAAGTGAACTAGGGTGGCCTCAGTCTCACAGAGATCCACCTGCCTCTGCCCGCCGAGGGCTGGGATTAAAGGTGCATGTCACAACACCTGGTGTGGAGATAATATTTGGATTTTGAGAGTTTCACTCACTTCCTGAGTGACATTAGAAGTAAAAGCTTGGCCCGTTATTAGACTGTAGAGACCAAGAGTGCCCAAAGTGAGGAATAACATTTCTACAAGGACAGTGATTTTTTTCTGAGAGCCTTTTGTGTTTTAGTAGGAAATGCTTCTATGCACCTAGTGAAGGTTCCACTAGAATTTGTAGGTATTTGAGTCCCTTGCATGAGTCCATGGAAGTAAAATATATTTGTCCATTTTCCCTAGCATAGCTCTTTTGCATTGGGTGGGCTGTAAAGAGGAGGGGCTAAGCCGAGGGCTCCTTCACGATTGCCCTTATAATAGGTAGAATATTTAGAAATAGACTACAAGGTCTGGAGCATTCCTATACCCATGAAGAAAGACTCAAATAGCATTTGGAGGGCTCTGGTCCCCAAAATGTGTGACTTTATGAAAACTGTTAAGAATCTTCCATTGGGAGAATCCTGGGAGCAGCAGCTTGTGGTTTTTGGATGTGTAACCATCTCTCTAGGGATAGTTGCAAAGCCTTGATATAAAGCCTTTTGGGCTTCCATAGAGGAACCTTGTGGACATAAGAGTGAGATTGGAAACTGAGGCAGCCTGGAGTGGAAACCAAGCTACCCATTGAGCCTCTTGATCTGTTCAGTTGTTTCCCCTGACAAGGTGTCAAAATGGTCTTTCTGATGGCCAGATAGCTTCTAGCAGTGCCAAAATCTCAGGGGCATGTTTAATCGGGGCAGGGTGGGCAGTGAAAAGAGAATGCTTTCTTTTTTTATTTATTATTTTTAATGTGTGTGTGTGTGTGTGTGTGTGTGTGTGTGTGTGTTGCCTGTGCAAGTGCATTCATGTTGTACAATGCCCTTGCAAGTCAGAAGAGGGTGTTGGATTCCCCTGGAGCTGGAGTTACTAATGGTTATTAGTTGCCATGTGGGTGCTAGGCATTGAACCTAGGTCCTCTGCAAGAGCAACCAGTGCTTTTAATTGCTGAGCCATCTCTCTGGTCCCAAGAACACTTTTTTTCTAGATGGCTTCATGGCATGGGTCACATGGAAAGCTTAGTGAGAACCTAAGGAAATGTTAAGTCTCATTCCTGTCCCCAGCTGGAGAGTCCTAGTGATGGCAATTAGTTCTGCATTTTGGGACTATTATGGAATTACCTAGAAGGTGCTGAGATTCTATGACCTCTTTGAGGCTTACCATTGCATAGTCCCAAAATTTATGACTTGCCTCCATAAAACTACTACCATTCATAAGCCAGATAGCCTTAGGTCAGGAAAATACGGGAATATTGTAGATGTGGTCTAACTGGAGGCAAGGTTCAATGTCTTTACCCAGAAATGCTGCAGAGAGGCCTCTGGGTTAGGCTATAATGCTAAGGTGGCAAGATTTTGAGAAGATTTTATAGTAAACAGAGTTTATAAGAGAAGTATCTAAGCCTTGTTGATTCTGCTATCTGAGATGCAGGACCTGATGGGGTATGTAAGCTGTCCCAGGTTAGTTTAGAGACCTCCCTGCCTAAGAGAGCCACATATGCCAGTGATCTGATACAAGGGACCATCCCCATGTCACCAAATCTAATGATTTGGAAAGATAACTGACTAGGTCCTGGGAGGGCCCGAAATTTTGGGTTAAAACATTTAGTTCTATTATGTTTTTGCTCATGTACAAATAGAGAAAAGGAGTTGATAAGATCAGGGAGAATGCTAGTGCTGGGGGAGAGAAGTGCCTGAATTAGGAGATCTCAAGCCCATGCTATCTGTGTGGTTCAGTCTAGTGGCTCATCCTCTGGTCTCCTCATAGAGGAGTTTAATCTATCAAACCAAACTAAGGAATCTAGATTCTTCAAAATCTTGCCATTCCCAAGAAGGTCCTTAGTTATTTTGTGGTTGTGGTCCCTATAGTTAAAATGAGATCCTTGTGCTGGGAAAGGCTCCTTGTGCTGGTATTAGAATAAGACTTTTGCAGGGAGATTTGTGTCTTTGAAGGAGAAAACTTATATTTATATGAAGCCACTTTTTGAAGAGTTAGGATAGTGTTTTGATCTAAAGTAGTTTTGTCTAGAATAAAAATTAATAGATTACTTACATACAGAAGGAAAAAATTTAAGGAGAAAATTTAAGGGCGTACAGGTCTTTGGATAGGATCTATCCAAAAAGATGAGGGCTAGCTCAAAAGCTCTGAGATAAGATAATGCAGGCAAGCTACTGAGTAACCTGGGTAGAGGGTTCCTGTCATTTGAAAGCAAATAGGAACATGGAGTCTGGATGGATGGGAATACAAAATTAAGCATTCTTAAGGTCTAACACCATAAGAGGTGTTAGAGGGTCTCTGCCTATATTACTTACTCTTCTTGTTGCTGGGACCAAATACCCAATAAGAAGCATCTAAAAGAAGGAGGGGTTTATTTCTGCATAGAGTTCAATGGGATACAGTCCATCATGGTGGAAAAGGCATGATGGCAGGAACAAGAGGCAGCTGGTCATATTGTATCCACAGGAAACAGAAAGTGACTAATGTTGGCACTCGGCTCAATTTGTCCTTTCTATTCAGTCTGAGACAACAGCATCCAGGGTGGTGCTGACCACATTCAGGGTATGTCTTCTCTACTTGGTTAAACTTTCCTGGAAATGACCTCATAGACACACCTAGAGGTATATTTCCATAGTGATTCTTTAAAAAAAATATATATCTAGAAGTATATTTCCATGGTCATTCTTTTTTTAAAATATTTTATTATTTTTATTTTTTGTGTGTGGGTGTATTGCTTGCATGTAAGTGCACCTGTGTCATTCAATGCTCATGGTCAGAAAAGGGCTTTGAAACTCCTGGAACTGGAGTTATGAACAGTTGTTAGCCACCATGTACATACTAGGAACTGAACCTGGGTCTTCTACAAGAGCAGCCAGTGCTCTTAACTGCCGAGCCATCTCTTCAACCCCTCCATGGTGATTTTTAATCTCACAAAGCTGATAATGAAGATTACTTCCAACAGAGTATAAAGATTGGGAATTATGGGGTAGATTTGGACTCAAGCTCCTATCTAGTCCTCATGCCGAAGACCATTCTGTCAGATCCATCTGATTTCTCTACTTCTTAGACATAATTGTTGCATGGACAGTTTCATAGGGACATTAGCTCAGTAGCCAGAAATTTTATAATGACAGGCTTTCTGTGATTTGGGTCTTAAAGGATATTGAGGCCTTTGAAGAAATTTGTTAGGATCCTTAATAGTGATTGTGACAGGTGTAGTTGTAAGTGAGCATCCAGGAATGGAGATGTCTTGGACTTCAGGCAGAACTTGTTGGGTAATATAGGGGGATTATAATAGAGCCTATATGGCAGGCCTTTGAGGATTGACAGAACCAAGCCATAGGAATGCCAAAAGATGGGCTAGAGTAAGAGGATTTAGTATTGATATCCCTGCCTCAGTTGGGGGTCCTGTGACCAAGCCATGAAAACTTCATTGTAAGGGATTTTTGAGTCCTTTTCTAAAGTAAAACAAAGGCGATCTAATTGTAGGGTACAGTTACAGCTTAATGTGTCACGTGGTTTGCAAATTTTACTGCACCAATTGTCTTTCTTGAGATTCGTCATTTGGAGTAAGGCTCCACGGGTGGCCACAAGTGGTCAGGGCCTGATTGTTAAATGTGAGAATTTATGCTTATATTTTTGCCATTTTCATTTTTATAATTTCTATTCTTCATCCTAATGGACAAAATTAAGTTGGTAGTTGGATATAAAAGTCTAGAGCTCCTGCAGTAGCCAGGGATATAATCTTGCATGTCATCACACACAGTCACATGTCAAGATGGTAGAACCCTGGACAGGAGTGAAGTATCATTAGAACAAAGAAGCTAATACATCCCAAGAAACAAGTTCCAGTATGGAAGGGTCATAACTACCCTATCGCATAAAGTGATATCCCTCAGTGAAGACTCTCACAGTGAGGGAAGGACTTTTCAAGAAGAAAATGATCAACATTATTTAGGATTTATTCAATTGACTTAACGTTATTCCTGCCAATCAGAGGCTTGAGGTACAGACACTCCAGTGACAGCTGCAATGGATTGGCTTTCCCTCTAACTGTACTCAATCTCACCAAACAAATGTACATAATGATTGCACATACACATTCCTTCCTTCTTTTCCACAGAGGAGGTTGGAGTGGGTTCTGCCACAGATGACTGATTGTCTAGTACAGATAGTTCTGTTCAAACTCTCTGAGAAGTTTCATTTTCTGAGTAGCCCCAAAGCTACTGAGACCAGAGTCAAAGAATCCTTTCCCTCTTTGTTTTGAGGAAAGAATTTGGCAATTTATTTATAGTTCATAGGAGTGGGTCAACATTTCTAAATTTCTTCAGATGATTTAGTCCAAGGTGGGAATTAAGCTCTAATGCTTTGCAATATGTGATAAGGTTGAAAGATAGTCACCTGTGGTCCTGGTAATGGAATGAACAGTCTCCCTGTCTGCTCCAGCTTCCCTGAGCCATACATCACCATCTTGCCTTTAAATCTAACTTACTTACTGTTCTCATTGTCTTCCAGACTTATTCAGGCAATAAAAGGTTTGCCTAGCAATGCAGATTGTTAATGCAGACCGTGAGGCTGCAACTGTGCAATATATCCATGCCCTTGCTTTATGATTTCAGTCGAAGCAAAATTAAAGTCTCATAATCACCCATGTTCTGGAAGCGATGAGAAATATTTTTAAATTTACATTTTCATTGATCTTTTGTCACGAACAAGGCTAAAGTTCCAAATGAGATGCATTTTCCATAATACATGCGGCACCCCATCCTGAAATAGCTGTTGTCTTTGTCATTCTGATTTTCTGCACAGACAGTAGGAAAATAAACAATAGAGAGTAAGTTTCAGTACATGACATCTTCATTTTTGGAAAACTAGCAATTTGAATTCCCAGGCTTGGGATTAGTATATTCATCTCCACTGGTATCCAGAAATGAGGTGAAATGTCATCTCACTCAAGCAGTAGACAAACTCCATGACTATCACACCCCAGACTTTCCTCCAGTAACATATTGAATTAAAATTAAATGAAAAGCCCAAACCTGTGCAGTGGTTGTTCAGGCGGCTTTAATGGACTTTAGAATGGAGCACACCCCCGACACTTTTTCAATGGATATTTGACTATGCACAGGACAGCTGTTCAAAGAATAGTATACTATACTAGTCTCCCCCCATCCTTTTGGCTTTGTACTGAATTAACTAAATTGCAACTTATAAATTTCTGCTCAAAACCTTTCAGAAAATAGCTTTTGTTTCTATTTATAGGTACAGTGTATGCTTCCTGAAAATGCTTTCCCTCTTGCTGAATCATTTTTTCTTTCTCATCATCTAGCTGTTCATTTAGCAAATATGTATTATGTGTCATGTTACTGTGTTGGTTCTCAAGATGACAATTGTAAATACGATAGCTGAAGTCTCTAGGCCCCTCTGGAGTCTACAGTTTAGTCCAGGAGGCTGATAAGACTACGAGAGCTGCAGCTTCTTTTCTTTGTTCTGTACTATTTGCCAAGCACTGTTCTAGGCGAGCTCTTGGTTTACATCACTTAATCATTACAAGAAGTACCTAATCATTAAAAAGATCTTGTGAGGCAGATTCCTATTATTCTCCCCATTGTCCAGAAAAGGAAACAGAGGAGACAACATTTAAAGTACTCTGCACAATGTCTTACTGCTAGGAAGTGCCATTAACAATGCAATGTGGTAGATAGGCTCTGGGAAGTTCGGGATATTGTGAGAACATGAAGTAGAGACTGCACTGCTGTCTTAGCCTGCTGAGACTACTGTAACAAAAAGCCATAGACTAGGTGACTTTAATGGTCAGTGTTTATTTTCTAGCAGTTCTGGAGCCTGGAGAGTCTAAGCTCAAGGTCCAGCAGGGTTAGGTTTCTGATAAGTTGTTTTTTTTTCCCCTGGCTTATAGATAGCCACCTTTTCCTACCTGCTCCAAGGCTAGGAGGAAAGTTTCTAGGTATCTCTTCTAATAAAGGTATGAATCCTATCAGGAGACTCAAACTCATGATTTTACCTAACTTATGGCTTTACCTAACCCTGATGGCTTTCCAAAGGTCCCACATTCAACATGTAACTTTGGTAGGCATAATTCATCCATAGCCTCTGGCTTTGTAAGTTTTCTAGATCAAGGGTTAAAGACTCTACTCTAGATCAGATATGATATTTAAGCATTATGAATGCAACTATTTAAAAAAATACACCTTTGCAGTCTTCCAGCATTATCATAACTATCCTACTCTGTGACCATCGGATACTTAAGGTCCTTAAGTTTTCCCCATCTGTAGGTTGAGAGAAGACTTGTGTTGCTGTCATACGTGTGCAGATTCAAGTGTTCCTTGGTATCCATGGGGATCATTTGTAGGACCCCTAGAAAAACACAAGTGTCTGTGAATGATCAATATCCTTATATAAAATGGTATGCTATTTGCATGTAACATACATATTACTTTGTATATGTTAAATCATCTTTAGATTACTTGTACCTAATACAGTATAAATGTTATATAAATATGTGTTGTATGTATTGTCCAGGAAATAATGGCAAGAAAGAAAAAGTCTATATATTCAATCCAGACATTATTTTTTTCATACATTTCTAATCAACATTTGGCTGAATTTGCACATGGGAACTTGCAGATGTGAAAGATCAACAAGAGAACATTTTTACAGGTGAATGGTATACATTTCTATAGTGGGTATGTGTGTGAATGGTAAGGATGTATATGTATGCATATGCACATGCATATGTGTAGAGGAGGGCAGTAAACTTTTTCGACACTTTCATAGATCTAGCATTTTTTAGTTAGCCTCTTTGTAGACATATGTTATATTATATGATCATCATGGGTGAAGTGTTATTTGTCTCATTTTACATATGTAGAAATTGAAGGCAAGCTTCTTTTCCAAGGTCCACACTTGATATGTGTCTAAGCCGAGGCCTGTCATATACTGTAGACCCCTATATACCTTGGTCAGTGCTTGTCCTCTGCTCCATGCTGCCTGCTGACTATGAGCCTTCTGTGGATACTTAGTTTCTGAAAGAGATGTTGGCCGTCTGTGGTATGCCCTGCCAACATTTCATTTTGTTTCCTTGCCATCCTCATTCACACACCACGGTGGTGTTTGTTTCAGTGCATCCTGAAGTATTGATTTCCAGTCAGCCCCCATCCCAAAGATGCTACTGCACACCCAATTTTGTTTGCTTCACTTCAGCTCACTGTGTGCTGCTTCTTGAGGCTCCTGGTTGATTCTCACTCCTCTTACATGTCAGATGTCAGAGGTTTACTACAACTACCAGAGCATCAGGGCCAAGAAACTAACCAGATTTCAGAAATGTGGGCAGATTTAAATTTTTAAAAAAATTAAAAGTGAATACATATATATATATACATGTATTTGTATGATTTCATCTAATTGCAAATGCTGAGTCATATAACATTACCTTTTAAATACCAAATCTTATTTATATTTGCCCTTACTTTTCTTCATCTACATCAGCTTTTACTTCCATATTTGCAATGTAGAATGTGCCTTTCCAAGTAATTCTCATTCAGAACATCACATGCAAATATATATGTACACATGTAACCTAACAAGCTATGTGCATATTTTATGAAACCAGGTTGTAATTTTACAAAAATGAGGTCCTATTATAATTGTGTATTCTTTGTTTTGCCTTTCTACTCAACAAGAAATTGTGGTCATTTCTCTAAATCAATTGGTAGAGTTTTAATTTATTCTTTTTTATTAAAAAGGAAAAATTTAAGACAGACATGTACAAAGATGGAAAAAAATTGTCTATCACCTGGTTTTTAATAACTTTTGGTATTTTTGTCCTTATTTTGTCACCATCCGGCTTTGTATTTACTATTTTTTGTTAGACTGTTTTAAAGCAATTCTAGATTTTATGTTGTTTTCCCAGCATAATTTAGTATGTATCAGTAACAAACAAATAGGAAACTGTAAAAGCATAAAGTTTTACCATGATACTAGTATCACTTGTAGCAAACCTGGAATATCCAGGATATCTTCCAACCTCCCTGGTTTCTCTAAATTGCCTGGTTGGTTTGAATTGGGTCCCAGTGCCAAACATTGCATCTGATTGATACATTGTATAAATATTTTTGGTATTTACAAGAATGTTCCCTTTCCCTTCCCATTTACAACTTATTTGTTGAAGAGATCAAGTCATTTTCCTCGTAGTGGAAAATGTCATTTGCATTTGTTTGTTGCATCCTCACAATGTTATCTAACATGCTCTTCTGCTCTGTGTTTCATTTATAGCATGTTAGATGCAGAGGATTGGCTAGATTATGGTGTTCTTTTAACAAGAATACTTAATAGCTAGTACCTGCTCACAGTGGAAGTGCAGTGCTGATCAGCTCACTGTAAATGATGCTGACTTTGACCTCTCCCTTCATGCATGGTGAGTTTCATCTCTGCAACATAATTCCCCACCAACACTCAACTACTGGTTTTAGCATTCAATTGTAAGCTTACTTACATCTATTACTACATTGAGCTGAAAAATGATTTTCTAAATCTTTCGATATTTTTAGCTGTAATTCTTCTGAAGAATCCTTCCTTGAAAATCTATGTTAACCCTGAAGAGAAGTTTGTATAGGAAAGGAGAAATAAGGTCATGATTCTTTTTGCTTGTCAATTTTCTGAATAGTGTGTTTGGCATTTTGATGACTTCTAATTATAATCAATAAGGTCTTCTTCTAGGTTTTAAAAAAATATACTAGATGTGTTTTAGGTTATTGAAGCTATTGTATTTGATGCTCAAATGGTCTCATTCCTTGGCAGGTGGGAATCTCTCAGATTTACTTCTCTTGTTTTGTACATCAAGATACCAGTAAGTGGGGCTAGAGAGATGGCTCAGTGGTTAAGAGAACTGGCTGTTCTTGCAGAGGACCCAAGTTCAGTTCCTAGCACCTACATGGTAGCTCATAACCATCCGTAACTCCCCATAATCAGGGCATCTGATACCCTCTTCTGATCTCTGTGGGCACTGCAGAACATAGATGCACTTAATATACATTCAGGCAAAACACTCATACACATAAAATAAATAAATAAAAAAATAATATTTAAGTTAAATTTTATCATGTATTTCTATACTAGAACTCAATGAGTCCTCTCCCCAAGAACAGCTAACCAACCATCCTTAGTGGGACATGGTATTTAGAGAACATCATTTTAATTGTATATGATAATTTATTGTATTTTTCATGAATTTTTTGTATTCTAGAACATATCATGAAAATGTTTAGTTATCCCAATTGCTCACATTCACTTTATCTCTTGTTTTTTCCAGACCCCATCTAATAATTCCAAAGCCACACAGAAGACAGAATTGTCCGCAAAAGTTGCTGTAGCCCTTACATCATTAGCAGAAATTATAAAGCTGAAAACTAACATGTAGAGAGTTGTATTCATAACAGAAATTCTAATAACCCAACATTGTGAGGACTACAGGAAGGCAAATACTTCTTCAGCTGGATAGAGAACTCCTTTGCTTCTTGGAGTGTTTCTTTAACAAGCTGAGAGACGATAGCTTCCGCTCCTTTCCTCTTTTGGTTGGAGAAAAGTTTTCTTTTCTTCCCTCAGGGACTTTAGTGGAAGCACATTTTCTCTTTGCTTTTTTTCTAACTGTGCATCTGGCAAAGAGAGCATGCTGTCTCTCCAAGTCACATAGCAGCTTGCACCTCTCATAAGCTCTATACAGCTCTGGATGGAGGTGCAGCTGTGTGCCATATTGGCAGTACATTTTATTCTCACAGAGGGCATTCTGGCCTTCTTGATTCTATATTTTATTTCTTTGCCAATCACTGGACAGTGTGAAATGGAGAAAACAAAATTTATTCTGCGCTTTCAGCTCTTTAACTAGCAATAACCATTCCTGGCTGGTGACAAGGTTCCCCAGATGCACCCTGCTTATATTACCCTGATTTTTCTAGCTCATTGTAAATCCACCACACTGTACTAACTCTGCCAACTGTCCCTCTTTTTAGTATCTACATAAAAAGAAAGCTCTTGGTAACACTCTTAAAGCTTTTTAGTAATGCTTATGGACTGGACGGAAAAGAAACTTCTGTGGAGTTTTATGTACATTATGAAAAAGTATACATAAGTATACAGCTTGTGAATTTTCACAAACTGAACCCATTCATTTAATTTACACTTGGATCAATAAATAGTACGCTGTAAGCTCCCCAGAAGCCCCCTTATGCTCCTTTTAGTAAGTGTCTTCCCTTCTGTCTCCAATACCAGCCATTATCCTGATCCCTAAAAGCACAGATTAGTTTTCCTGGTTTTTTAATAACTGGAAGTATACTGTGTATTCTTTTGCATCTGGCCTCTCCAGTGCTTGTGATGTTCAATCATATGAGTATGTATAGCTGTGGATCGTTGATTCTCATTGTATAGTTTTCTATCCTATTTCTCCACCAGATGTATTTATTTATTCTTTGTTGCTAAACATTGGAGTGGTTTCCAGTTGGGGCTATTACACTTTACATTGCTATCAACATTCTAATGCATACCTTTATTGAAATGTGCACATGCGTTTTTGATGACTATACCCATAGAGAGGAGATTTATGGTCACAGAATGTACAGTATTATTCTTTCTTAGATATCACCAGATACTTTTTTCCAAGTAGTTGTGAATCCAAATCAGATTTCCACCAGAAGTGTCGAGAGTGGGATGATGTGCATCCTTCCCAACTCTTTAGACTTTATATTTCATTTATTAGGTATAGTTTTGAGTTTAAATGATTTCCAGAACAGAAGACTTTCTAATTCCAGCCTCTAAGTTGTATCTGAACCATAGCAATCTGTAGAGGTATACTAGGCTGCACCTCTGAAAGATTCCAAACTTATTTCATCCACGATAGGAAATGAATCAAATGGATACCTTCAGCTTTGGGCATCATCTGGGAGAAAAAACCTGAGGGGTAGTGACTGTGGAGGATAGTTATTATTACATAAATGTTGTCGCAAAACTGAAGACACAAAGAGAAATATTCATAATTCTATGACTGTAATGAACTAATCATGGGTTAGTTTCCTCCCCCACAAACATACCTGACTCTTATATGACTGCATTCATAGTCTAGACAAATTTCATATTGTGCTTTACTGGGTTAAACGTTTTTATTTAAAGCACAATTTTTCATTTTTTTAAAATACTTCCTCATTATAAGCCTATGTATAATATATTCAGAATTCTTCTAATGTTTGAGTGTTATACACAGATCATTAGAAAATATCTTTACCAGTTCATTTTTTATTTTTTAAATATTTTAAATTAGTTATTCTAGATTTTCATACAATGATTTGATCATATTCATTCCCCTGCCCCAACTCCTCCCAGATCCACTACTATCTCCCTTTCCCCAAAGTTCTTGTTTTCTTTTTATAAAGCCCATTGAACTCACAGTACTCTGATGTAGGAAAATCCCTGGGGTGTGATCAACTTACCAGGCATCACACAGAAAACTGGCTCTCTCTCAGCAGCTATCAATTGCTTCCTCAGCTAGGGGAGTGTTGATCATTCTTGTTCAACTTCCCCCCTCCATGCTAGGATTTTGTCTGGCTTGAATTTGCGTAGGTCTTACACATTTTGTCATAACTGCTGTGGATTCATGTCTGCAACTGTCCTGTTGTGTTGGAAAACACTGTTTCACTACAGTTATCCACTGTCTCTGGCTCTTACCCTTCTTCCTCCCCTTCTGAGGATTTCCCTAAGCCTTATGCAGAAGGTATGATATAGTTGTCTCATTTAGGACTGAATACTCCACTGTCTCTTATTCTCTGCGTGGTAACTGACTCTGGGTCTCTGTGTTAGTCACCATCTACTGAAGGAAGCTACTTCTCAGGTGAGAGTTGAGGATGCATTAATTTATCACTGTAATAATAAGTCATTAGGAGTCAGTTTATGTACTATGTCCATTTAGCAGAATAATAGAATTAGGTTCTTCCCTAGGGCCTATGACCTAATCAACCATAGGTTCTTAGCCCCAATAATGGTGCCAGGTATGGGTTCCATCTTGTGAAGTGGGCCTTAAATCCAATCAGTGGTTGGTTACTCCTACAACATTAGTGCCACTGTTGTACCAATGAACATACCTTGCCATATTCTTTTTAATGTGTATTCATGTTTTGCCTGCATGCATGTAAGTGCACCCATGCCATGCAATGTCCACCAAATCCAGAAGAAGGCATCAGATTCCCTGGACAGAGTTACAGAAGGGTGCTGGGAACTGAAGCTGGGTTCTCTGCAAGAGTAGCCAGTGTTCTTAATCACTGAACCATCTCTCTAGTTCTATTGATTTTTTTTTGTAAAGATTAATTTGGAGTGCAAAATTCCTAAGAATGGGATTACTGAGTAGAAAATTATTAATTTTTGGCTCTTGATTTATGATATATTCTTCTTTCCAAAAAGCTTTCTAAAATGTATACTAGAGGAATCCAGCCTTCTTAGAAATCACAAGTACAAAGTTTGACTCTTAGTAACAACTAATCTAATCTAATCTAGATTTGTTAGGTTCACAGTCAACATATATGCCAGATATAGAAGTAAATTCCTACCACTTGAAGGATTTACTAGTTATTGCTCAGTTTTATTTGTAATAGCCAATTATTGAAGCAACTCAAATTTTCACCACCAGTATATCACAATGGATAAATTGTGATATATCAATATAATTGAATATTATGAGGTAATTCAAAGGAATTATTGGTATTTAAATGAGGGTTTGATGGATTATGAAATAATTATACTAAGGGAACAATTTCAGTGGAAAAAAGTTCATACTGTATGATTCTATTATATAAAAAGTTAAAATGCAGCTAAATCATGGTGAGGGGAAGCAGAGTGGTGGTAGCGTAGGGGTACAGAGTGGCAGCAGCGGTGATGATTTTATGAATGTACACATAAGTCACAACCTTCTACATTATACACTGTAAATCTGTGAGATTTATTAAATATCAATTATACTTCAACTAAGTTGTTAAAAAATGTATTGCTTAGTACTTCCAACATTCAAAAGATCAAAAGAAATTGAGGATCATCACTTAATGTTAATTCATTATTTTTATATAGCATAGTGGGTTCAAGAAACACAATTAAACCTACTACATTATATAATTATAATGGCAGCATTCATGTCCCTTATTTTTTGTGTCAAAAAGAGAAAAGTATGTTCAAGTCATAACATAGGGATCTATGAATATAACCTTATTTGGAAATGAGGACTTTGTAGACTACTGAATGTGGTATGTATGCAATTCAATGACTGGTGTCATTTGAAGAGAGAGAGAGAGAGAGAGAGAGAGAGAGAGAGTTAATGTAGATGGAGGCAGAGATTGGAGTGATACAGCTGAAAGCCAAGCAACACTAAGGATTGCTGCGAGCCATCAGCCATCAGAAACTAGGAAGAACGAAGGGAGAATTCGGTCCTAGATCCTTTAGGGTCAAGCTCTGCTGATTTTGGGGCCTTAGAAGTTCTTTAGAAGTAGGGCAGAATAAATTCTGCTCTCAGCCACAAAAATAGTTGTTATAGCAGCCAGTGGAAGCTAATACACATAGAAATATACTTTTGCTAGCTAGTATATTCTAATTTAAATAAAGATGATAATACTAAATGAAAAATACAAGGTCATTATGCTGTAGTACCAGATGTCTGTTAGGTTCTGTGATGAATTTTTTGTTCTCTCCTTGTTTTTATATCTTCTGTTTTGGAATCAAATGTCATCCATATCTTTACATTAAGATACTAACACAGCGGTTTTCAAAATATTATCTATGTATCCTCTGGGGCCCCTGGGACCTTTCTGGGGGTCTTGGCCAAATGCATTCTCAGTTCAGTCTTTCTACTGCCCTGACACTTGCAATGACAACATAATGCTGTGACAGCTTAAACTGCTGACACCTTAGGAGAGACCACCAAACCAAGGCAGTACCACAAGTTGTACCAGTAGACGTCTTAGTTTTGATCTTTCTGTAGTGGCAGAAAGCAAAGGCAAAAGGAATTTAATTTAAGAGTGACCTTGATGAAGCAGCAAAATGGTTAATTTGATTAAATGTTGCTTGAACATGCATTTTTTAAACTAGTCTGTGTGATGTTGTGGGGAGTGCCAGCAAAGCACTTTTGTTACACATAAAGGTGCAAACATCGCATTTGTGTGACTCCCATGCACAGTTTCCCTTGACAGACAGACTCTGGTTATGGGTATTATTCAGACCAGGGTCTTTGACAGATGTGTCACTTCACACAGAAACTTTTCTCACAACCAGCCATCCCTGAGATTTTTCTCATTTATTTTATTTATTTTGTGTGGGTGGGTTGGGGGATGCACATGCATGTGTGTGGGGGGCGTTGTGCCTATGGAGGCCAGAGGACAACTTCAGGTGTCCTTTCCCAGGAGCCATCCCTCTTTCTTTTTCCTGGTCTGGAGCTCACTAATTCAGCTAGACTGGGGGCCAATGAGGCCCAGGGATTCACCCGTCTATGCCACCCCAGTACTGAAATAATAACACAGGCCACCATGGAACTTGCTTGAGCAATAAGCACGTTACCAGCTAAGTTATCTCTGCAACCCCAAATTCTATTTTCTTTATGAGAAGGTGTTTTTTTATGACAGCTTACATATACGCAAGGCCCAGGGAGACAGAGAACTTTGCTTAAGGACACAGGATGTGTAGAAAGCAGCACAGGCATGTTTGGAAAAGCAGGTCTTTGCCTCTCAGCCCACTCCATGCTTCCCCTTCACTGATCAGGACAGGTGGCTTTCCACATTTCACGCATCCCCTCCTTCAGAGAATGAATAATGCTGCAAAAGAACAAAATGCCAGGTGGAAAAACTGACAAGTCAGACATTACACAGTCACTTAATTTTTTATTTTGTAATTTTCACAATCTGATCATCCAAGTAGAATCCATAAAAAAAGACACTAAAATGTGGCATAATAAAATTCATTTGACCAGGAATACAGGTGTCTGTGCTTCTGTCTCTGGCTTAGCCTCATTTCATTTTAACATCCACTGTTTTCTGAGCCCAGCACTCACTTGGACAAAAGCTATGCTGAGTTGCATATTGAGACATGGTGCAAAGCTTCTATGATTTAAGGAATTCAGACTCCATCCAACAAGGCTTGAGGGCAGAAAGAAACACTGAGGGAGAAACATCTCAACATCCCTGTGTACAGATGAGTGCCCGAAATAAATATTAACTGTTGTTTCTGCAAATGCTCCCACTGTTTTATAGACTCCACTTCTCCCATTTGTGGGTCTGTAGTGTATTGGAGCAGCATTCTGGGCTTCTGCTCATGATGAATTTTCTCCACGTGGGCTGGGTCAGTGTTTGCAGCTCAGCTGGCTGGTGCCAGAGTGGAGGGCTCCTCTGATTTGATTCCACCCCAGGCACTGAAGGATTTTCAAGATTTTCCTCTTAATATTTGGCTTTGCTTGATAATCCTAGAGCATGCTGGGAAATCTCAGCAAGAGGAAAAATTTAGTAACCACAGGGAGGCCTGCTCAGAGGACTGTAGGTTAGTATGAAAGCCTGGGAGTGTGACTTAATGACTTAAATGTTCTGCTTGTCATAAGGTTTTCTTCAATACAAAGTGTGTAGGCTTGGGAGGACAGAGGCCTTTTAGAAAACTCAGCCATCCCCAGAAGCACAAATAAGTGCCTGATTAAGCCATTTCCCGCCTGAAAAGCCATTAGTCAAAAAAGGTGTGTAGAACCATGCAGCTCAGCTTGCAATTCTGAATTTCAAAAGCAAGCATTGGCAAAGGGTGGTATGTAGTTTTTGCCTTGTGTTTTTTGTTTGTTTGTTTGTTTTAAATCTTTTTCTTTCTCATTATTTGTTGATGGCAGATTTTGCATTTAGCGTATGTGGGATAGAAGACTTTCTGCCTCTCAGTGTTGGAGAAAGTGCTCAATTCAGAATCAGACTTTATAGCCAAGGAACTGACTAAATTCTAAAGTCTTGATGGTTTTCTTCGTGCAAACCATCTTCATATATATTTTCTTTTCTTTTCTTTGTGTGTTTATATATAGTCACTAAGACTTTTTGTCTTGGAGATGCTTAACAATAGACTGGATTCTCATTCAGAGTGGGTGCTCCAGATATGAGCTGGCCCTGAGAGGGGTGGGTGGGGTGCCAGCTTTGCAGTGGGCCTTGTTGGACAGTAGGCTTTGCTGGCTGGGTCTCTATGCTGAGTGGCTTTGCTGAATATGCAGCTGTTGTGTGAGACCTCTAACAGCGGCTGAGCCACACATGAAAAGAATCCATCCAGAAAAGGGGGCCTGGGGGCGGTGTACAGCACGTACTTCTGTAAAAGACAAGAAGCCTTGCCTTCCAACTCAGTATCTACAGAGCCTTATGCATGGCAGTTAGAGTGAGTCCACAATCCCCCATATTCAGGAACTAACCCCAGCATAATTTAATTGAATTCAATCCACTTCCTACTGAGGAAAATTCAAGAAGCTTGAATATAATTAACTCTGTGATTTAGGTTATCCTCATTTTGTCAGAGGAAAAAGAATTAGAGACGACAAGCAGTTTGTCCAAGTTCACACAGCTGGTTCATCTTACTGCATGCTTTACTTTTTAAATTTAAAGAATTTATTGATTTTCTTATTACTTTATAATAAACATCTTGAAATAATCCCTGGAATTTGAAAATAATCACCATAATATTTCAGAGACAACATGTGGTATTTATCTTCTGTCTGGCTTGTTTTGCATCTTCATTTTATGAGGGATGACTTTCCTTTATGTTAACAAAAATGAGACTTCATGCCCAGGTTAGTAGGTCTGTCTATGAATTCTGTGTATTCTGTGCTTTTATCCTCCTGACAGGACATTAAGTGAGCATAATGTTCAAATAATTCTAGACCCATGGAAACTCTGGGAAATGTATGTGTAAGTGCCCACACAAGCATACATGCATGTGCATGTGTATAAAATAGAATGATACTCCACTTTACCAAGATTAAATAGAAACATAATAATTGTCCCAGGGTAGGTGCTCTGAAACTTTATGTTCACATTGGGGTACTCATTCATCATAACCTCTTAAAAACCCCTACCAAGTGCTATTGCTCTTAGGCTCATCAACAAGAAAAGGTGATCACTGTTACCATATAATTGTTCAGAACTCCCAGTGTTGCTATAATATCTTGATTGGTTTATAGACAAATTGGACTGAAGTCATTTCTTTTATGACTATAATTTAAGGAAACTCAAGCCTTTATCTCACCAAACCAAGAATGTCCTTTTTCATGTTGTAAGAGTATACATAGACAGAGTGTGCCACCTGTACAATTGGCCGTGGCAGAATGGTGTGCATGACATGTGTACCACCCTCATCCCTGTCTGCTCTGCAATGAGTTTGCTAAGCATCCTGGGTGCTGAGGGTCTGGATAAGGTTTAAGTTCTATTGGCCAGATGTGATTCTAGTGCAGAGATGCTGAGACATCAGCATCTGGTTCCAGTGTAGCAGAAACAAGGTGGCTTCTTCAACAGTCCGTGGTCGGAGATGGCAGATAGCGCAGATGAGATGAAGTGTTACTGAAGCTACTGATCTTCCAGGTTATCAGTCAAGAAGGACCAGAGGGAGAGAACAAACATGAATAATGCTGAAAATTTGGTTTCTATGATGGTGGAAACTGGCAGCTGAGTCCAAAATCTCCAGGGCTCTTGGAATCTCAGGAGTTGTGCTTGGGATCTGAAGTCTGTAGGTCAATCTTAATACTCCAGTGGGATTTGTATGTTTCTGTGCTGAGGCAGAGTTCCTCATTCTCTGGAAAACTTCAGTTTTTGTTCTTAACACCTTCAACTGACTGGATGCTAGGTTTCACCAAATTCATAGACATTTTAAAAGAAATTTCAATCAAGGCCGGAGAGATTGCTCAGTGGTTAAGAGTGCTTGTTGCTCTTTCAGTGGACCTGAGTTCAGTTCCCAGCACCCACATCAAGTAGTTCACAACCACCTCCATATCCAGGGATCTAATGTCCTCTTCTGGCTTCTGACCCACACACGTCTCACACACACACACACACACACACACACGCACACACACACGCACACACACACACACTTTTTAATTAAAAAAAATTCTAGGGTCTGAAGACCACTAGCTACTCTTGCAGAGCACTCAGAATCAATTCCTTTTTAATTAAAAAAAATTTTAGGGTCTGAAGACCACTAGCTACTCTTGCAGAGCACTCAGAATCAATTCCCACCACCCACATGGTGGCTGAAAGTCATCTATTACTGTGGTTCCAGGGGATCGGGACGTCATCTTCTGGCCTCCATAGGCACAGCAAACACACATGGTGCATGTACATGCATGCAGGCAAAGCATTCATACACATAAAATAAAGATAAATGAAATCTTCAAAAGAAATTCCAATCCAATTTTCAAGAGGATTTTAGTGGGAATTTGCTAATGTTGTATGCTGCCTGACCTCAGCAGCTCTCTGAAACTGGAGGAAAATAAATGACCTTCATTCTTGCATTTTTCATGCCTCTGACGTCAGCACCATGTGAATGACACTGCCAAGTTTAGCTGCCAGATTGGGATGGACCTTGCCTGTTTCATCCACATTAGCAGCTTTTCAATGCTGCCATTTTCTAGGGGCAGAAAACCCATATTGCATCTTTCTTTCACAAATTGGAGGCTTAGCTGGGTGTGGTCTTGCCCTGAAGGTACTCTGTCCATTGTTTAAGTGCAAATCTGTAGGCCTCTTCTTAATGCCTCTAATATCTTTATCCAAGAGAGTCTCTCCTTCAGCACAAGCCTTGGCTCCAACATTGAGATTCCTGGTGCTATTTTTCAATCAAAACTATGCATTCTGCATTTCTTTCTGCCCCACTTGCTCTTTTTCACTGTACATCTGCATAATATTCAGCATTAATAGCCACACCACCATTTCTATGTTAGGCTGGCTTGAAATTTCCTCTGCCAAAGAGGAAAAAAATTCCATTACTTTTCAACTTATCCTCAGGCTAGCTCTTAGGCTAGGGGAAGAAAGCAGCCAGACTTTTTGCCAGAATATTCCAATTGCTGCTTAAGTCCTTATTTCTTTCTGGAACTACATTGTTCACTAGCTTCTCCCAGGCTTCTACTATAATGGCCCGTTAAGCTCTGCTTACAATATTCAACCACTTTTCTAGTCCAAACTTCCAAATTCTTCCACATTCCCCCAAAACCCCACATGATCAGGTTCCTCCCAGCCTGCAGCTCACTCCCTGATACCAACTTCTGTATAGTTACTTTTCTGTGGCTGTGATAAAACACCATGGCCAAGACAACTTGTAGAAGGAAGAGTTTATTTGGCATATGGTTCCAGAGAGAGTCCATAATGGTGGGGGAGGCATGGCAGAGCAGAGAGCCAAGCAATCACATCTTCAAGCAGCCACAGGAAGCAGGACGTGACTGGAAAATCTGACAAGGTTTAAAACTGTGAAAGTCTGCCCCCAATGACATGCTTCCTCCAGCAAGCTCACACCTCCTAAAACCTTCCAAAATAGTGCCACCAACTGAGTACAAAAATGTCCAAATACTTGAGCCTCTGGGTATTCTCATTCAAACCAACCCACATAGTGTTAAATATTATAAGTAAAATTTTAAAAATTGCTAAATGTATAAATTATACCTGCTTTGGCTAAAGGAGAAGACAGGCAGTTATGCCAGATGATGAATTGAACATGGCTCATTCTTTGTGCAGTAACCATGTTAGTTTATATGTATCTGATGACATCATCCTGCAATCCTTACACAGCTGCATAATTTTTTAAATGCTGTGGGTAATTATGTTGCCAAGAGGTGGCATAGATAAGTAATCAGTGTGACAGAGAGCAGAGGCAGACAGATATATGCATATCTTGTTCATGACAGAGATGGTAGGAAAAGAATGGCTATGAAAAATGTGAAATATCCATACTCATAGGATATGCTAAATCAATTCCAAATGTGTAAGATTTAAATATGATGGGTAAAACTTAATTTTTTTAAACAATATAGAGTAGTTTTATAACTATAGCTGAAAATACTTTTATCTTCCCCTGCAGAGCTGAAGATGGAACCCAGGACCTCATACATTCTAGACAATGTCACTGAGCCACATTCCCAGGCCCAGAAAATGTTTTTTTTTTTTGATCAAACTACAAAAGGA
>NW_008356676.1:1142292-1198972 GCF_000622305.1 Nannospalax galili
ATTTTATTGGAATTTTAGCAGATTCAAGTTTTCTACTTTTTCTTATGTAAGTTTCAATAAATTAACTACCTTAGAGAATTTGTCAATTTTTACTTATTTTTCCAAAGGTACTGGCAAAACGTTACGTTAGTTTCTGCTGAATCTATAATTGTGGTGCATTTTTATTCCTAATATTATACCTTTTCTATTTTTTTCTTGACTAATCTTTTGAAATTTGGGTCAAATTTACTAGTCTGCTAAAAATCAATTGTTTTGCTTTGTTAATCATCTTTATTAATGACATTGTTTTCTACCCCATTACTATTTCAACTTATCTTTGTTATTTCATTTCCCCCCTTTTTGTTTTTAATTGACATTTTAAAGGTTTATTTACATTTCTTTATGTGTATGTGTTGTTTACATATGTTTATGTTTATATGTGTATTCACATGAGTTTATGTATACTATGTATGTAGGTGCCCACAGAGTCCAGAAGAGAGCGTTGGATTCCCTGGAATTGGAGTTACAGGTGGTTGTGAGATGCCATATGGATGCTGGGAACGGAACCCTGGTCCTTTACAAGTGCAATAAGCGCTCTTAGCTGCTGAGCCAATTCTCTAGCCTCTTAATAGGCTTTTAATTGTATGGATTTTGGATTAGATCTTGGCTTTTTATATTCCGTCTTACTTTTCTCCCAGTGAAATACTTAATGGCTACAAATGTTGCTTTCATACTTTTCACTATGCTCACAAATTTTTGCTTTGTAGTGTTTTATTGGTTCTTTTTCTTTTCAGCATGATTTCTCCTTTGATCTATGAATTATTTTGAAGTGTATTTGTAATTTTCCAAATATATGGCCTTAAAAAAATGTATCAGTAATATCTAACTTAATTGAAATCAGACAATTCAGATGATGATAAGATTTTTCAAAATTCATTGAGACATTTTTTATAAAATCAGTTTTTATAGACAGCCCATATATACTTAAATACAGTATTCTCTAGCTGTGTTCTATAAATAAACATTGGTACAGGGTGATTAGTTTTATTTTTCAAATGTTGTATATACCTACTGATTCTTTACTTGCTCAGTCTCTAAGGGAGATTAAAACCTTTCGTATAATGTTGGATTATTAATTTCTTCTTTTATTTCATACCTTCTGTTTCATAATTTTTTCAGTGCTAATTTTGTGGGTTTTTTAAAATTTTAATAACTACATGATTAGAAGAAGCATTTCACTACAGATTTAACATATTCAGTAACACACTCCAGAGCAAGAGTACATCTCTTTCACAAGTGGGTGCAAGTTTCTAGGTTCACAGTTGAGTTAATACAGTTACTGAGTGCTGGGATTAAAGGCGTGAGCCACCACGCCCAGCTTTCCTACATTTTTAATCCTACTAACACTTACATGTTTGCACATGTGTCTTTAATCTCTATGTATCTGATTATTACTAGTCACAGTCAGGTACACTCGGATCCTTAGTACCTGAGTATGGATATAAACTCATCAGGTAGATTTCACTAGTAGGGAGGTCCACCTCTACTATTTAACATGAAGTAAATTTTTAGTTCCTCCTCTAATGTAATACATTTTAAAAAAATTGTTGATTTTGTGTGTGTGTATGTATACCACACAGAACATCCCAAACTATCTTATTTGACTGTACACCCACTTCTCAGATGGCACTCTTCCATAGCCTCCCTCCCCCGATTAGAGCCCTTATACTCTGATATCCCTGCTACTGTCTGCTGTGTTGTCGGCACCCCCAGCTATTTTTATACGCATTTTATTATATGTATTTTATTGTAGGCATAAATATTTAAAGTTTTTTTTGGAGGGAATTGATTTATTAATATATAGACATTTCCATTGACACAATTTTCCCTTAAAGGCTATTTATTTTTTTACTTGACAATCATTTAACTGCATCAGATTTCCTTTGTAAAAGGACTAAAGTCCATGCCTGATGTGTAATTTTTAATGATTTGCTTTCAGTTCTTCTGTGGAATTTTAAAAATATGCTATTCATAAATTGTGTTTCAGATGTGGTTTTTAAAAATATAGTTCACTTTCTGTGACTTCTAATTGAATTCATTTACATTGAGTGTATTATTGATATATTTAGATCCATTTTTCCACATTATCTTCACCATAGAGAAATTTGGTCTTCTACCAAGAACAGAAAATGACAGAAATATCAACAAAGGAAGAGTGTTCTCAAGAGGAGGTAGTAAGGTATGCAGGGGTCAGAACTTTTATTTCCTTAAAAATTCTTTTACATTTATTCATTTATGGGGTGGGGGGCACATGTGCCATGGCACACTTATAGAGTTCAGAAGATAACTTGCACTTTGGAAATCAGAGTATGATTTGCAGGAGTTGGTTCTCTCCTCCCACCACGAGGGTCCCAGGTCACCAAGTCTGACTGCAAGAGCCTCTATCTACAGAGCCATGCCACCAGCCTCCTTTTTTGCCTCTAAACGGTGGTTTAATAGAGTTTTGAAACTGAGTCACATTTTTCTTTTTGCTTCTCTGATCAGATTAATTACCTCACCTTTGTGTTAGTATTGGACTTGGAGTGCTGTGTGAGATGAACCCATTGTCAAGGGCAAGAATGCTACAGTAGTGTTTTAACTGGTGCCCTCACTCCCACTATTCCTTACAATTCATACACACAAGTTTTTAAGTCAGTTGAATATTGTGAATAATACATCCACTCTGTGGCCTGGTTTTAACTCCAGTCTCCCTCACTTCTCCAAACACTCAAGGGAGGATCTAACCACAACATGCCACTCTTTCTTGCTTTCTTTGCAAATAGTATTCTCACCACTCACAACACTTCTGCCTCCTCTTGACCTTTGTACTTGCTCTAGCAAGATCCAGATTGAATCTTCCTTTTTCCTAGTAGCCTCTTGAACTTGCTCCAGAGGTGCTTGCTCCTCTGGGCCCCCAAAGCAGTTTATATAGCTATCATTTTGTAAAACTGACCAATCATAGTCTTGTAATCTTTGAGCTCGAGAACATTGCCCACAGTGTAAACCCACCAAGAGGATCCCAAAAGATTCACTTTCTTCCTCTACTTTACTATCTTTGCTTTTGTTACTTAACTCTTTTAGTTCTGGGGTAAAAAAGAAAGGAGACTTAGATTTCAGAAAATAGTGGAGCAAGAAATAAAAACTAGTAGACAAAGTGACAATAGAGAACAGAGAATTTCTGTGGCTCCAGAGAGATCTTTCTGGGCCTGCTCTTAAATGGCCATGGGCTGTATGGGTGCACAGAGTATAGGCCATATAAGTCAAGGTTGCCAGTATGGAGGATGTTTTAGCTTAAGTCTAGGAAAAAAAAAATTAGGCTAAATTAATTACATGAAAAAAGTAACAATCTTTCCTAAATTTTGATAGTTCTATAAATTTACAATAATATATTCTATTTTAATGTACCAGAAAGCAAAGAACTGTTTATACTGAAATACTATAGTCAAGAAATTTTAGCTAAAATTTTTTAAATTGTAATGATCTATTGATCACAATTTTAGGAAAAGAAGCTATTCAAGTTTATGAATTAATCAGATGATAATAGGAACAGCTGTCAATTGCTTAATTGTTAAATCCCAAGTACTATAAGGAATGCTTTGCATGCATATATATTAATATTTTTATTGATTTGAGAATTTCATGCAATGTAGTTTGATTACATTCAGACCTGCTCTCCTCTCTTCACCCCCCACCTTACTAACCACGCCCCATTTCATGTCCTCTATTATGATTTGTCTTTTTAAAAATTTGTTTTTATTAATTTTTTTTGCATTTCATACAGAATTCTCAAACAATCTGAATCATCTTTATAGCCCTGCCCCCACCAGACCCCTCCCATACTCCCCCACTGGAATCCATATTCTCTCTCCTGGGTGTTAAGGCCCACTGTGTCAAGTCAGTGTCTCTATATGTTCTCCAGTGCAAGTCCATCCACTTGTGGTCTAGTCAAATCCCTCTCATCTATCTATCCAAACACCTATCTTCTTCTTCTTCTTCTTCTTCTTCTTCTTCTTCTTCTTCTTCTTCTTCTTCTTCTTCTTTTTGGTGTTTTTGAGACAAGATGTCCCTGTAGCCCCAGCCCAGCTGGGACTCACTATGTAGACCAGGCTGGCTTTGAACTCACAGAGATCCGCCTGCCTCTGCCTCCCGAGTGCTGGATTAAAGGTGTGCGCCACCATGCCCGGCTTATCTTTTTTTTTTTTAACAAAGCATAGGGTGGGGGTTTATTTACAGAGGAGTGGGTCCCCCCCCATTTACAGTGGCACTGGAAAGTTCACACTCAAATATAGACCGACAGCCACAGAAAATGGTGAGAGATGTGTCTCTTGGCATTCTAAGCTTACATATCCTTAACCCCTCCCCCACATGCAGCTAAGGTCGATTCATTGAGTGGGAGGGGTAACTGATCCCCCCCTTCAACTCCTTGATGAGCATGGGAAGGAGGTGTGTCTATAGCTTGCTGGCATAGTAGTTGGAGTACGCTTCCAGTTAATGCTCCAGCCCTTCCTCTGGCTCTTACATTCTTTCTGTCAATCTCTTCCTCAAAAGTCCCTGAGCCTTGGAACAGGTAGTAGGTGTGGGATGATCTCTCTCCTATTGTGGCAAGGCACTGAATTTTTGGGTCTTTGCATCATCAGTTTTCCATGGGCTGTTGACCCATGTCAGTGGGATTCCATCTACTATAAAAACATAAACAGCAAGAAGCAAGAACACCTAAACAGCAGCTGCTATAATAACTTAACCTATAGGGGAACACACAAACACTTGGACAGTACTTTAGCAGGTGCATCACATCCATCTAACAAAACAATTGCAGTGGCTTCCCACTGGGGCCTATATTCTCCCCTGCTACATGGGGTTGGCCAGGTCTGCAGTGCCAGATGTGTGTTCCACCCCTAGGAGCAGGCATTATATCCAATAGAAATTTTGCTGGTTGTACATACACTAGATGCTATTGCACCAGCAGGAACATCTTGCTTGGAATGTTGATAGTGCAATACATGGGGTCCATCATTGAACAGAATTATAGGGGACAATTTTCCCCCAGTCATTTGCATACTGCCTTTTGGTATCATGAAAGCCACCCATCCAGTGGCAGGGAGTTTCCGGCTTAGTCCACACTTGATTTCTCCCTCTCTTGCACTCACATCAAGCAGTGTCTTCAGCAATAGGGTCCCTTCTGGTATACAACCATCATTATTGGCAATGGCCTTTATCATTTTGGGATCTCCAGGGCCCCTGAGGCCAATGGCTCATAGGGTGGCAACTCACCTCTGGCACTGAGATTTTCATTTAAAAACCATATTGCTTCTGGAAGGGCTTTCTTCCATCCCTGTACTAACTACCCCTCTGCATTTCATGTCCTCTATTATGATTTGTCTTTTCAAAAAATTTTTTTTATTTTGTTATTTTTGTTTTATGTGTATGTGTGTATTGCCTGTGTGAGGTAGGTGCCTATGTCATGCAATGCCCATGAAGGTCAGAAGAGAGCATCAGATCCCCTAGAACTGGAGTTACAGATGATTGTTAGGCACTATATGAGTGCTGGGAATCGAACCTGGGTCCTCTGCAAGAGCAACCAGTTCTCTTAACTGCTGAGCCATCTCTCCGACCCCAATTTGTCTTTCTTTTTTCTTGGTCTTTTTGAAACAGGGTTTCCCTGTAGCCCCAGCTGTCCTGGAACTCACTCTGTAGCGTGAGTGTAACCAATACATCCAGTATGGTGGCTCAGCTGGTAAAGCCACGCAAGCCCGACAACATGAGCTTCATCTCCGGAACCCATGGTGGAAGGAGAGAACAGACTCCCCAAAGTTGTCCTCTGACTTCCACACATGCCTGCATTCACTTTGCCTTTCTTTTTTCTTTTCTTTTCTTTTCTTTTCTTTTCTTTTCTTTTCTTCTTCCTTCTTCTTCCTTCTGAGCACAACCTCAGGGGATGAGTTCCTTGTCAATGGGTCTGGCCTCTAAGCTGAAAATGCAGACTCAGGTGTCCTTTACAGATAGCCCATGAGAGTGTTTGTCTGACAGTGCTGAGTCAGTACCTCTCATGAGTGAGGCCCTGTGGTCTGCACTTTAACAAGCTTTCTCATTCATTCTCGTGTGGCCAATATTTTGCCAGTACTGCCCTCTCAGCTTGACATGATCCCCAAGCACCCCAATTTTTATGTCATCCTCTGTAATGGCTTTCCCCCCACTGTGGGATGATTCATTGCCCTAATCTGACTATAACATTGCTCTGCCCCATTAATGTGCTTGTTTCTATGGTTTTGGGCTTTTAGAAAATCATACACCAAGAATGACTGCCTGCCCTTTGCAACCACAAATGGAATTTTCCCTTTATTTCACAAATAACCTGTTTCCCCAAAGCCTCATCTGTGGGTACAAATAAAGCCACTTAATGTTTATAACCCAAGTTTCACTGACTCATGCCCACGCCTACATAACACAGGACCTCAATTCCCTGCAAAAATGTCCCCCAAGTGTTTCTGGGAATCTTAGCAAGTGCTTTGCTTTGCTATACATTGCTCCTGGCTCATGAGATTGATTTTGGAATCTTTTAGGCTGCATATCTGTATATCACCAAGGCTGATGGTCTTTCTGAAGACCAGATTTCCATCTTCCAATTAAATAGGGCTGCTGTCTCTCTATCGCCTCCTAC
Source organism: Nannospalax galili (assembly GCF_000622305.1). Taxonomy (NCBI): domain Eukaryota; kingdom Metazoa; phylum Chordata; class Mammalia; order Rodentia; family Spalacidae; genus Nannospalax; species Nannospalax galili. The sequence goes on from NW_008356676.1 coordinate 1,148,969, forward strand.
AGGCACAAACCCTCAAGCAACTGGGAGTGTGTTCCCAGGTATATCCAGATCTGCATGCAGCCATTGCGAGTGTGACACAGAAGTGTGGAAGATGTTGCTCGATCTGGTGTTCTGCCTTGTTTCTCCACCTAAGCAGAGCGCTTGCTCCTCTGGCTTTCTAACATCCCTTGTGAACCATTTCAAATAATTTCCACATATAGCACCTCTTTTCAACACTGCAGAAAAAGACTGTGTTTCCCACCCAATCACTTCTCTGAATGCTCACAAGTGAACCATATGCTTTAAAACAAAACTACTGTGAAAAATCCTTATTCTTGTAGAGCCTGTCACTACCTCATCACACATACTCAGTTGTGACTGAAGCTCATTTTTGCCTTAGGTTGAGCACACACACACACACACACACATGCACACATGCACACAAGTTCTGATTAGAGTTGATTAAGAGTCAGTAATGAGAATGGATGAATGCTAAACAAACTTTAGAGGGTAGAATAGATTGTCAGTGGCAGGTCCTATCATAGTTTAGATTTAAAGTGTCCCACAAAGGTCTACATGATAAAGACTTATGACACTTTTGAGAGGTGATGGAAATATAAGAGGTGGAGTCTATCGGGAGATCTTTATGTCATTGGGGATATACCCTTGAAGGAGATTATGGGACCCCAGCTCCTTCTTTTCAGTTTGTTCCCAGGCCATAAGGTTTTGTTCTGCCATAGCTCCCACCATGGTATACTGCCTCTCCACATGCCTAAAAGCAAAGAGTCTGTCTGATCATAGATTAGAATACTTGAAACCACAAGCCCAAATCAGCCTTTTCTCTTTGTAAGTTCTTTGTGTCAGATATTTGGCATAGTAAGCTGACTAACACAGAGCCCAAATGAGACTGGTGCTAGAAAAACCCAAAACAAAACACAAAGATTTACTTTGCCTTTAAAAGACAACATCCGATAATTGAGGTACAGAATACAAAATGAAAGAGAAACAGAGAATTGAACCACATGAAGGATTTCACATTTTAAATGGAACCCATTCTCTCCTACCTTCCTCTTCCTTTTAATGATGAGGGGCCAGCTGTCACCAAAAGCTGTTTCCAAACCAATTACCATTTCTTTATCAGAAAAGAAGATAAAATGTTAACAAAGGAACAGATGATCTGATGCCATTGGTTCCTCCAACTCTGGAGCTGTTTTAGAAAGGAAGTTGCATCTTTTCAGAATTATTATTATCAATCAGCCTTTATTGCTTCGGCTTTCTTTATTGCATTCTAACACACAAAGTAATGAAAACATATAATAAAGAGAATAAAACACGTAATGCATCACTGTGCAGATATTGCAATCATAGCAAATCCAATGTAAATGCCCTGTAGGGAATACTTGAGTCTTCCAATACATTGCTAACAGTTTGCGATACTACATTGCGTTATTTATCTACTAAAGCTGTCATGCTCTGCTAAATATCATGCCAGCATCAACCCCAAATAACACTCCTCTTTCCCATCCTCCAAAGGGGAGGCATATTTCTTTGCTGTCACTGGTTTTAATGTTTGCAAAAGTAGCTCTGGTTCCTGAATAATTACCACATAACGATTAGTAAGCTATGGGTAGTTTACTATTCTAGCCCCTCTGGTCTTTGCAGTGTTGCTTGCTTTAATATGTACTTCAAATTGGAGCCAAGTGGTAGTAAAAACTGTTAAGATGGCATGGAGCTCAGTCAATAATGATTTAGAGTTTGGATGCATCCTGAGTTTCTCATTCTTGGCTCTCAAGCCCCATCTACTGCTCATGTTCTGACTCCGTGCCCCTTCTGCAACACTTCTCTGAGGGCAGCATTTCTGCTCTGTTTACACGTACTTAAGAGTGGACACTCAAAAGTTCAAGTCAAGCACACACTTCCTCTGTGGTTGTTCCAGGTGAGAAAGAACTTTGGTAATAGCTAAATATATCTGAGCTGTTTCTGTCAACTGCACACATGTCAAGTGACTTCATGAGCTCACACAGTACAGGATCTTTGTAAATACGGAATAGTGATCATTGCAAGAGAAATTTCACCCTAGGGCCCCTAGAAGGGGTTTCCAATCTAGCTGAGATGACTTGAAAGCAATGAGCAGTAACTTTCTCAGTAAGAGGAAAGCCGAGTAGCATAAAAATAATCTGTGCTATGAGCAGAGGCTTCTGCTCAAAGCCTAGCCTAAGATGAACTTAGTTGGTAATGATTCCCATGTGTCATAATCCTGCAGGAGAGAGGTGGGTCATTTTAGTGGCCTTGCCTATGAGCTGCAGTAATCCAGTGCTCCAGGAACACCCAACAGAAGGCATGACAAAGCATTCAGATACCTTTTGAGTGGACATCAGAAAAGGGACTAGTCACTTCTGAGAAGGAGAGAAACTCAAACTTATTCAACTTGGATCTTGATCTGGGGATGAGTCAATAATGCATAGTAGAAGTTGGTCAAGATATCTGTGGGATAGTTCTAAATAAAAAAAAATACTGTGCCATTCTAACCAAAGGAAGGGTCACTTAGGAGAGTCATTGCTCAATAATGTCAGCATCTTCCATTTTCTCTTTTGAAGTCCCCTAGATATCCTCATTAAATGAAAAGTATTAATATTTTAGAAAGAAATATATAAATGCCTTGAGTCTGGCTCTGTAGAATGAGCTGTTTGCTTGTGATAGAGGATACTGATAATATTTTGAGATGGTTCAGAAAAAGGTTTCTGACTAAGTGGATCCGGTGACCTACACGTTAGCATGAGTCTAAAAGGTCAAACCTGCTATTTCCTCCTCACCCTGCACACCAGCCTAATGTATTGTAATTGGTACTCTGCCCTTTCCAGTGCTTAAGCTGTAGCTAGGTCTGACACTGGGTTTAATAGATGGGACCTGTATTGGAAGGAAAACAAATGGACATGAGGCTAGCATGTGCATTGCTCCCTGGATGAAATTTGTTTGCTAGTGAATCATTTGTCAGAAAAAAATGACGTAAGATAAATACATCAGCAGGATGACCCCAAACACCTCCATAGTAAGGTGCATGCTGAAATCACAAACTGAATAACAAAGTCTCTGAGCAGTTTGAAGATCTGGAAGATACCAACTACAAATCAGTGTCACCCATCATGCCAGACTGCTCACACAGGCAACTCAGTCAGGCTCCTCCACAGGGTGCAATGGAACCATTGGGTGAATTCTTCTCTAATGGATTGCTTGCTGATTTCCATAATGATAGGGATGGGGATGGAGGCCTGGAAGCTCCAAGAATGATTACAATCATTCCTAGAGGATTGTTTCATACCACTGGCTTCTTTGTCCTGGTATCAGGGCCCACCCTCTTTTCTGGTCATTTTGGTTCCTTGCATAAGTGATGCAAGTCATTGAAGGGGAGAGAGGTGACTGTCTATGTCAGATGGGTTAGATGAAACTAAGCAAAGGCTAGATGAACTCCACTCCTGCATATCATCAGTCAGGGCTGACATGAAATTGCTATGATCTGAGTGCTGGGTGTTAGACCATGCGGCTCTAGAGATAGCAAAGGCATACAGCCTCTCCGAGGTCATCCATTCCAATCTGTGAGAGCCTTTCCCTCTTCTTCCCAGTTAATGAATTAGTTTCTGGACTTGGAAGCATAGGAAGACCCAAAACTCTAACTTTTTTCAACTTTGTGCCAACTTGAACATGCATTCAGTTTGTCAAGCAGGAGTAAATAATTTCACCCCCTTATCTTCACCATCTGCTTTAACATTCTGAAGTCGGTGGGTAACTCATGCCTCACTTGTGTTGGACAAGATACTTCATGTGATGTACAAAGAAAATGTAAGGAGATGAGAAGCTAAAGTGGGAGGAAGACTGAGCACAGGCAAACTTTAACAAAATTATTAGTTTGCAGGGTTTGCTATTGCATATGCCACAAATTCAAGTATGTGGGTCTTAGGTAATTTTACTTTTCTGTACCTTCATTTTTTCCATTTGTAATGAGTATAATAATTGCATCTGTTTCTTAAAGTTGTGGATATTGAAAGATGTAATGCATGTAAAATTTTTGTATACTACTGGGACTGTCACTTATGTTCAATGTGAAAGGGGTGTGTAGGTGTGAAAGTTAACAACTCCATCCACTGTGGAGCTTCTAAAAGCTCATAGCCAGAAACTGGGCCACATTCAAATCATCCTTAACTATTTGAAAAGGGAAGCATGTTTGGACTTTAAAACCACAGAACCTGGGTTTGGATCCCAATATTTTGAACAGTTACCCAATGTGTTAGTTTTCTGTGGTTTCTATAGCAAATTATCACAAACTCCATGATTTAAAATAACAGAAACTCATTCTTCTACAGTTCTGGAAGCTGTAAGTTCAGAGTCAATGTCAGTGGGCTGAAATCAGAGTATTGGTAAGACTTCACTTTCCTGGAATCTCTGGGGAAGAGTCTGTTCCCTTCTTCTTCCAATCTCTAGTAGCTGTAAAGATGTGCTTTTCCTGTGACTGCATTGTTCCTGGCCTTGCCTCTGTGTTTCCAACTCTTTGTCTCTGTCTGAAGGCCCCTCTGTAGCTCTGTGTGTGCAGCTTGTAGCCTGAATTTTCCAAAATGGTGTTAGGATGAACTGAAGTTGGAAATCACAAGGAGTTGTGAGGTTTTTATATAGACTAAGCACTGTGGGCCTCCTTTTCGCTGGATGTTTTTCCAAGGGCTGAAATCACAAGGATAAAGAGTCCCTATCTTGAGAAAATTGCATTCCATTTGGGGCAGGCAGACAAATAAGGTTTGAATACATCGTGGGAGCATGATAAAATATCAGCATGAGGGCTGGGAAGATGGTGCAGTGGCTAAATGGTTAAGATGCCAGGAGGACCGGAGTTCAGAACCACAGAACTCATGTAAAAGCTGGCTGGATATAGTGGTCCACCTGTAGTTCCAGCTTCAGAAGGCACAGACAGGGGGTTCTTAGAGCAAATTGGCTAGTGAGACTAGCTATGTTGGGGAGTTCTGGGTTTGACTGAGAGACTACCTCATTGAATAAAGTGGAAGAGCAATGGAGGATGATTCCCAGCATCAATCTCAGGCCTCCATATGCACAACAGCAACACACATGTGCCTTCACACATACAAGCATGCATATACGTATGTACACTACATGTTCACACACATGAAAATGGGAAAAAGAAAAAAGAATGTCAACAAGGGTGCTGTGGCATGGAGTGGGCCTAGAGAAGGCTTCAGCCAGTATGGAGAGGTTGTGGAGGGTTTCTCCTCTGTATGGGAGGCAGCACTGAAGGAAACTTACCTTTTCTGAGTAGGTGATCCCCTTAGTTGCTTTGAGTCGTAAATGAAGTATATCATTATTATAACCTTTAGCTCTTGAAGCTTAGAATGAAGTAGATAATTACTCTGTGAAATGTGATGAAAGCATCATGCTTGACTCTTTTCCCTCTCTTGAAGGTCATAGAGAGTTGAATTAGGAAGACATTTTTCAATTTATCACAAATAATCCAGCAAGACGTCCTAATCCTCCCCTCCCCATTTACCATTTAAATATTCCTGAGTCTTTAATAATAAAACAAAATAAATTATGAAAAACTTAGTTACAGCTAGTGGATTTGACGGAACTAGTCCTGGAAATATATTTGTAATTTTCTCATGTTGATGGGAGAGGATATGTTGATCAGCATGTTCCTGATTCAATATTGTGCTAGCAAGGACTGCTGCATCCTGATTTCCTGTCAGATCCCTTTCTCAGCCAGCAATGGAGATAGACATAGGAATGTGTCATTCATCCCTACTGTGGGAAGCGTTGTTTTTGCTTCCAAATGCATTGTATAAACATTCTCAGTAATTACTGTGTGAGACCTAACTATTGTAGTTCCAACTGTACAGGAGCTGATAAATTATGGGGGCCCTACTTGAAGAGACAAGGCATATTAATCAAAAGATAACAATTTCCAGCAGCACATTCCAAAGTAGTAAATGAGTGGCTCATTTAAAGAGCTTTAAAGACAGTTGGAAGAAAGTCTTCCTTGGAGAAGACTCTTGGGATATTGGCCCAGAGTTGACATTTCAGGGCACTTGAAGTTGTCAGAGAGAGAGAAAAGGCTTCTCAGAGACATGGGAAGGTTAGTACCAGGAAGGGGCAGAGGCAAAAATGTGCTGAGGGGCAGAATTTAAGCTTTGTTGTTGTTGTCTTACTTTGAGGCAGGACTTTCTACTTATCCCAGGCTGGTCTTGAACTCATGATCCTCCTACTACTGCCTGAATGTGAGAACATAGCTGTGCATCTCCATGCCCAGAGCAGGGATATTTATCCACATGGATAAGGCAATATGCCTGTAACAGTGACCTAAGGTATGCTTTTGCTAAAAGCACTGACCCTTCACTTGGGTCTGAGATGCCCAATGGGTAACTGAAGGAAGACAAAAGTTTGACATCTCTGCCTTTGTAAGCACCTGTCTTTGTAAGCAGCCTTAAACTTTGGATCAGATTCTTGCTCACCTCTACACAGATACACTAGTCACTTAGGGAATGTCCGTCACAAAGTTGATTAGTTCTAAACTTCTCTTTTCTCTTCCCATTCCAAGGCTGAAGACACCAAGACAAAAGTAACTAAATACTTTCAAGATTTAAGAAATATGGTACTAGAGGGCTGGAGAGATGGCTCAGCAGTTAAAAGCACTGACTGCTCTTGCAGAAGACCCGGGTTCGATTCCCAGAACCCACATAGTGGCTACAAAGCGTCCTTAACTCCAGTTCCAGGGGAATCCGAAGCCCTCTTCTGACCTCCACGGCATTGCACGATGCCGATGCACTCACATACATGCAGGCAATACACTAATACACGTAAAACAAAAATAATAAAATTTTTTTTAAATATGGTACTGGAGAGATGACTCAGCAGTTAAGAGCACTGGCTGTTCTTCCAGAGGACCTGGGTTTGATTCCCGAAACCCACATGGCAACTAAAAACTGCCATAACTCCAGTTCCAGGGGATCAAATGTGCTCTTCTGACCTCCACAGGCATGTGCACTTACACACATGCAGGCAATATACACTCATACACATAAAAATAATAAAAATATTTTTAGAAAAGATTCTAGAAATAGCAAGCATCTAAGCAAGTCACTGCATCATGAGAACTGACACTGTCTACCAAGTCGGAGCAATTATTTCATGATGGGAATCAAATTTCTTCTCCTGTTCAAGCAATAATAATTTTCCTGGTGTCAGAGCATCCTCCAGAACTGGACCTCAGCTCATTACCAACCAAACAAAAGTTTGGTCAAGACTACTTGGCTATGTGAGCTTCTTGTCCTCCACGTTTATTCTTCCTCTGTGTGGTCTAGGAACTATTGTTGGTATTGCAAAGGTGGGGCATAAGACACCAGCCCTCCTGTTCTTACTTGGTACACATACTGAGTAATTCCTATATATTCTACTACCATTTGTCTGTGCACCCTCCAGGTGGAAAGTGCTTAAATCTAGTATGTTAAGCTGCGAGAGTCAGTCCTCTGTTTTAGGACTCCAATAACATAATTAGAACCATATGATGATAAAATATAATTTTTCTCAATGTATATTTTCATTGAATTTTTGTGCATTTCATACATCTTAAACATATTTACATCCCCTTCCTCATCCTTTCTCCCCATACCCCTCCCCGCCACCGAATTTCATGCATTCTGTCATATATAAGGCCTATCAAGTCAAGTTTGTATCCCAGATGTCTCTCAGTGCAAGCTCATCCACTGAAGTCTGGTCAGCCTATCTAGTGTCATTCCCTTAATGAAGATCAACTCTCCCTCACCTAGCAGTAATTGACTCATGGAACACAGTGGAACAAGGGGTAGAGAGAATACTAACTCTCACCAGAGAAGCTTCCTAATGCAAAAGAGATTTACACAGAAGGTCACAACAAGACAAAGTGTAGAGAATAAGAGACTGCAGAATACATGTACCTGGATAGGTCTCCTATATTAAACCTCACCATCCATGGCTCAGGGACCACTGCAGAAGAGGGGGTGGAAAGATTGTAAGAGCCAGGGCTGGTGCACGAATATATGGAAACAGAATCTTCCAGGTCTCTGGGAACTTTGCTCATATGAATTTACAGCATTGATGACAGCATGCACAGGACCCATTCAAACTGAACCAGAGAAAATATAACTTTTAGTAGAGAGATTTAGTCAAATTAATTCAACTTACTCACCAACTATAAGTATACACTATGTTTTGATCTTAACTTTGAGGTGAAGAAATTTGTACAATGTTTACAATGAGAAACTAAGAATGCTTTTAAAAATATTTTTATTGATTTGAGAATTTCATACAATGTATTTTGATTCCATTCAGACCCTTTCACCCATTCCCAGTTTAATACACCCAAGTTTCATGTCCTATATTATTATTTGTCTTTTTTTAGGCCTATTGAGCCTAATCTATGTTCCTCAAATGCTCTTGGGCGTGGGTCTATCCCTTGAAGTCTGGCCCGCCAACAAGGTATTATGCTAGGAAAGAAAACTGACTCTCTCTCTCCCAGCAGCAATCCGTTAACAATAGACCCTTAGCTAGTGTTGGGGTTTCTTGCCTATCTCCCCTATACATGCTGGGCTTTTGTCTGGTTTGGACTTGTAGAGGTCTTTCGCATGTGTCACAATTGCTGTGGGTTCATATATGCAACTACCCTGTGGTATCCAGACAACAGGATTTCCTTCTATTCATCTACCACCTCTAGCTCTTACAATCTTTCTGCCCCCTCTTCTCAATGGTCCCTGAGCCTTGTGGGGTGAGCATATGATATCAGTGTCCCATTTAGGGCCAAGCACTCTGTAGTCTCTTATTCTCTGCGTGTCGACCTTTTGTGGGTTTCTATGTTAATCACCATCTGCTGCAAGAAGAAACTTTTCTGGGAAGAGTTGAGAGATGCAAGTAGTCTATGGGTATAATAATAACTCGTTGTGAGTATATTCACTACTATGTCTATTTAGCAAAATAATAATATTAGGTTCTCTCCTATGGCCTGTAGCATGCATAGTCATAAGTTCTTGGCCCTGATAACAGTGTCAGATATGGACTCCATCTTGTGTAAGGCCTTAAATGCAATCAATATATACATATACAATATGCAAAGATGGGGGGTTGGTCTTTTTAAATGTAGTCACCCTAAAACAGGGGTTTAGTGGCTCTACTAGACTCTACAGGCTAGCAAATGAAAATCCCAATTGCCAGGAATGAACTCCCTTTTGAAGTCTTTGACAAGGGAGTCCCATAGACCCTCAAACAATACTGACTATTGCCATTGTGCTTGGTTACCCACCAGAACTTGATGGTAAGACCTTATTTCTGAACACAGTACATATATGAGTCATAGAACAAAAAAGAAATCAAGCTTGCTGGACATGGTGACACATGCCTTTAGTCCCAGCATTCAGGAGGCAGAGGCAAGCAGATCTCTGTGAGTTTGAGGCTAGCCTGGTCTCCATAACAAATCCAGGCCAGCTGGGGCTACAGGGAGACCTAGTCTCAAAAAGACCAAAAAAAAAAAAAATCAAGCTGGTACTGACCTTAAGACCTACAGCCAATATCATTCTAAATGGAGAAAAACTGGAAGCGTTCCCATTAAAATCAGGAACCAGATAAGGATGTCCACTATCTCTACTCCTTTTCAACATAGTGCTTGAAACTCTTGATAGAGCAATAAGACAGGAGAAGGAAATTAAAGGAGTACTAATTGGAAAAGGTCAAACTATCACTTTTTGCAGATGATATGATACTATACCTAAGAGATCCCAAAAGTTCCACCAGAAAACTCTTAGAATTGATCAACACTTTCAGTACAGTGACAGGTTATAAATCAATCTACAAAAATCAGTTGTCTTTCTATATACTGATAATGAGCAATTGGGGAAAGAATATAGGGAAATGGCCCCATTCACAATTGCTACCAAAAAATTAAAAGATCTTGGAATAAATCTTACCAAAGACTCCAAAGATCTCTACAATGAAAATTTTATATCGTTAAAGAAAGAGATTGAAGAAGACACCAGGAGATGGAAGGACCGCCCGTGTTCATGGATTAGAAGAATTAATATTGTTAAAATGACCATCTTACCAAAATCAATATATAGATTCAATGCAATCCCAATCAAAATCCCCATGACATACTTCACAGAATTAGAAAAATGCATCCTTAAATTCATATGGAGGCACAAAAGACCCTGGATAGTCAAAGCAACCCTAAGCACAAAGAGCAACGCTGGGGGGATTACTATACCAGATCTCAACGTCTACCACAGACCCAGTCATAAAAACAGCACGGTACTGGCACAAAAACAGACACATAGCTCAATGGAACATCATTGAAGATCCAAACCTGAGTACACGCAATTTCAGCCACCTGATAGTTGACAAAGGTGGCAAGAAAACACAACGGAGGAAAGACAGCATCTTCAACAAATGGTGCTGGCAAAACTGGTTCCCCACCTGTAGAATTAAACTAGATCCTTATTTTCACCTTGCACAAAAGTCAACTCCAAATGGATCAAAGACCTCAATGTAAGGCCTGAAACTCTGAAACTGTTAGAAGAAAACATTGGCATGAAACTATTAAAAGAAAATATTGGCAGTAACTTATAAGATATAGGTGTAGGAAAGAATCTAAATCAAACAGAAGTTGCTTAGGAATGAAGGTCAGCAATCAACAAGCGGGACCTCATTGCTTCTGTACAGCAAAAGAAGCAATCAAAAAAGTAAGAGAAAAACCCACAGAATGGGGAAAGAATCTTTACCAATAACACATCTGACAGAGGTTTAACATCCATAACATATAAAGAACTCAAAAAACAAAGAAGTGAGAAAACAAATGACCCAATTAAAAGATGGGCTAAAGATCTAAACAGAGTTCTCAAATGAAGAAATAAAGATGACTAAGAAAGATCTCAAAAAGTGTTCAACATTGTTAGTAATGAGGGAAATGCAAATTAAAACCACCCTAAGGTATCACCTTACCCCAATCAGACTGACTAGGATCAAGAGAACAAGTGATACCAAATGGTGGCAAGGATGTGGAGAAAGAGGAACGCTCATTCACTGTGGCTGGGATTGCAAACTTGTGCAGCCTCTATGGAAAACAGTGTGGAGAACTCTTAAAAACCTAAAAATATCAACCTACCATATGACCTGGTTATACCACTCCTTGGCATATACCCCTTTATTGTAGAGACACTTGTACAACCATGTTTGTTGCTGCTCTTTTCACAATAACTAAGAGATAGAAGCAACCTAAGTATCCCTCAACTGACGAGTGGCTAACAAAAATGTGGTATATTTACACAACGGAGTTCTATTCAGCAGTAAAGAAAGATGAAATAATGAAATTTACAGGTAAATGGATGGATCTAGAAACTGTTTTGCTAAGTGAAGTGACACAGACTCAGAAAAACAAACGACATACGTTCTCCCTCATATGTGGCTCCTAGTACCAAATCCTTTTAAATTCTATGTCCTTTTAATAAGATGATGCTATACAGCCGTCCCTTCTGCATGAAATAACTACCATCATCATGACTTCATGAGCCTGATTGCTAAACATAGTCACAATTGGGCTTGCTGATGGTTGTGGTCATTCATTAAAGGAGTGCCAAGCAGGGTCACTGGACCCTCACCTAAGTATCTAGCCACTCTTCACAGCCAACTAGTCCAGCCTTGGAAGACAAAAGAAAAATGAAGAACCCAATAGAGAGATGCTTTTGGGAGCCCTTGTCAAGAAACTCCAATGGACTTTCATGTGAATATTTGAAAATTGCCCTGTTCTGACTTTTTTCTAGTTCCCTGTCTAGAACTTGTAATGCTAATTACTCTTGCCTTTACTTCTCCTTCACATCTCCTATTCATGATTCAAGAACTTTCTTCTTCCCTTAGAGACAAGAGTTATGCAATTTGAGAGCCTTTTAGACAGACCCACTGAAGGGGTACTTCAATTGCCTAACCCTGTGACCCTGTTTAGCATGGAAGAAGCCAGAGCAGTCGGAGTCCTTATTCCCTATTGGCAATTTGGGTAACCCCTTCAGAGGATGGTGTGATAAGAATTGGAGGTAGGAATTGGCTAGGCAAGTTAGGGGAAAAAGAACCCCAAGAAATGTAGCCAGTTTCTTGGCTAAAAGTCAAAATGTCCTTGGGCCTATTAGCAACATATTCTTTTTCAAAGGCCCAAAATGTCAAAAGTATTTGGGAGCTTGTATCTAATCCTTAAAAGATTTTAGGTTTACCTCTTTAGAGGTGGGAATGTTGGAGGGGAGGGAGGAGGCATGGATTTGATCAAAATACTTTATATACATGTATGAAATTCTCAATAAAGTTTTGTAAAAATTTAAAAAATGAATTGAGATAACGTATAGAAAATCATGGCTTTGGAAGAGTCTTTTGGTTGCCTTATATTATGTTCTCTAGATTGGAAAGAACTTCACAATGGACAGATGAGGGAGGGAACAAATTATAAGTAAGGGACCGAGTAAATGATACCAGAACGAATGGACAAAAGAGATATTGTTGGGAAAAGTACTTATTCTTCTGTATTTCCAAAGCACTTTACAATAGACTGTATTGCTTTCTTACACATCTATTTCCCCACCAGACTGGTAAAAAGTCCAATCAGAGATCTTGACCAAAGCCCTTAAAATTCAGACTTCATAGATATGGACCATCTTGGCAGAAGGTAGACAAGGGCAGGATTATGTACCTCATTTTAAAGATTTTATGTGCAAGGGCATGAATAAGCTAGAGTTTGTTGTAAATATCTCTATCAGACAATTCAACAATGAGGAAATAGGGCATACACTTGGGCTTCAGAAATGAGTGAAAACCAAGTGGAGCTGGGGCTAGAACTGTGTGGTTTCAGGATACTCCTGTAGACATTGTTGGTTCTGTGGATAGAAGTGACGCTGGGCATGGCCTTGACTGCTTGACTCCCGGCACTGCTTCTCCAGCTCTGAATGAAATTCAACCATGCCATTGTGAGTCCATCATCAGTAAGTGCATTTCCTCAGTCAAACTTGACTCTCCACATATCTTCATTAAGAAAGTTTAATTTGGGGCTAGAGAGATGACTAAGGAGTTAAGAGCACTGACTGTTTTTTGCAGAAGACCCAGGTTCAAATCCCAGCACCCACATGATGGCCAACAACCATCCATAACGCCAGTGCCAGAGGCATTGCATGATGTGGGTGCACTTGCATACATGTATGCAATACACACATACACATAAAAATAAAGCAAAAAATAATTTTTCAAAAAGAAAACTTCATTAGAAGGAAATCTACTACGTACTTATTTGTGTATTGTTTGTCACACCCTGTACACTTTAATAGCAGAGTTAAATCATTGCAAAAGAGACCTTGTGGCCACCATAATAGAAATTATTTGCTACTTGACCCTTGGCAGAAGTTTATAGCCTTCTACGGAAAATGAGATTCCATAGTCTTATATTGGTTTCTAGGTCACCATAACAAAGCACCACATAGCAGGTAGCTTAAACACTTGAGAAGATCAAGGTGTGGGAAGGTTACATTCTTCTGATACTTCACACGTTGGCTATTCCTCTCTAGTCTCCAAGTGCTGTTTTGTTTTCTTTTTTGTATAAAATATTTTTTAGATTTGATAATTTTATGTTTATTACTGTTTTACCTACAGGTATGGAAGTGTACCACATGTGTGCCTGGTGCCCAAAGAGGGCACTGGATCCCCTGGAACCGGAATTATGGACAGTGGTGAACCAACATGCACTTGCTGGGAACTAAACCTGGGTCTTCTGCAAGAGCAGCCAGTGCTCTTAACCTCTGTGTCATCTCTCCAGCCTCACATGTCATTTTCTTAAAGGAACATTCTTATTGGATTAGGGCTTACCTTAATGACCTCATTTTAATTTAATTTCCTCTTTAAAGGGCCTATCTTCAAATATCATTGCATTTTGAGGTACAGGACATTTAGATTTCAACATATGATTTTGTGCAGATGTCAGGGAGCACAGCTCAGCTCATAACAGCTCTTTGTCTAAGGGATGCTTGCCTAAGAGTTTAAATATAGGGAGGAGAGTTCTGTTGGTTAAACCTGTGATTTAGTTTTTGTGTTACATTAGAGAAGACAATCACAGCTACCAGGAAGACTATGTGCAAGGGGGATTACATTCAGGAAATCAGATGCTGGAGAGCCAAAGCAAAGACAAAAGCAAATTACCCCATATAAATTTATATTCCCACCAAAGATTTTAGGACTGCTTGTTTCCCTAAAACACTGGGGAATTAAACACACACACATATGCATATTCTTATCTGATGAGTAAAAGGCATTATCTTCTTGCTATTTTTGTCTAAATTTCCCTGAACAATAAAACTGAACATTTTCCATGTGTATATTGGACTGTAATTCATATCCTCAGTCCTTTTCCTCCTTGCATTGCTGTGCTGGGTAATCTTCATTGTCAATGTGTCACCTTAGGAGACATCTGAGTGTGTTTTTGAGGGCATTTCTAGAGAGGTTTAAATGAGGAGGAAAGACCCATCCAGAATGTGGGAGGCAGCATCCCATGAATTAGGTCCCAGGCTGAAGAAGAGAAACAGAGAAAGCCAGCTGAGCATTATTATCCCCTTTCCCCTGCTTCTGGGTCACCACCATAGACCAAAGTGCTCTCTCCATCATGCCTTCTTCAAATGATGGACTGAGTGCCTGTGAACTATGAGGCAAAGTAAATCTTCCCTTAAGTTTATTTTTCCTTTATTGTTGTTTGTCTTATATTGAAAATGAGTAGAAACTATAAATTTGACTGAAAAACTTTTAAATTTGTATTTTAATCTTATGAGTATTTTCTTAAGTTGCAGTGCCTTTTAAAGACAGAATCTGTAAATGTCTTGCTTAGTAAAACTTATCAATTTATTTCTACACAGTATCTGTATGCTATGGTGGCTTTCCACACCCTAATTTTTTTTTGTTAATGTTTGTCTTAGTTACTTTTCTGTTGTTGCGTTAAAAATACCGTGACCAAGGGAACTTGGAGGAAGAAGAGTTTGAGCTTATGGTTCCAGGTTCCAGAGGGATTAGGGTCCATCATGGTGGGGAGGCATGGTGAGGTGACCAGAGCAGGAGCAGAAAGTGAAGTATTCACATCTTCAAGCAGGCACAGGAAGTAGAGCACAACTGGAAATCCAGCAAGGCTTAAGAACTCTCTAAGCCCACCCCCAGTGGCATGTTTCCTCCTGCAAAGTCACACCTATAAGACCCACCAAAACAGCACCACCAACTGGAGACAAAATGTTCAAATACTTGGAGCCTATGGGGGTTCATTCAAACCACCACAGTGTTATTTCTGTTCTGTTTTGTTTTTCTTGAGACAGGGTCTCACTAGGTAGTCCTGGCTTGCCTAGAACTCACTATATAGACTAGGCTTGCCCTGAACTCACAGAGCTCTGCCTGCCTCTGCCTCCTAAGTGTGGGGTTAAAGGCTTACACCATCATACCTGGTCCTCTAAGGTTATTTTTTTTTAATTCACCTTTTAGCACTTTTATACTTTTTTTCCTTTAGCTCATTAGTATCTGAGATTTAGTTTTATAACTGTAAACAAATAATTAAGTTTTTCTTGATATATAACCAATAACCCTAATTTATCTTTTGATAAGATACTAATTGTCTAAAATCTAGAATTCAACTTAATCATTAACTATGGAAAAAATATACACATGGGCCTATTTTTTAACTCTCTTTGTGTATGGATGTACTAGATAGCTTTAGTTGTCAACTTGACACACCTGGGTAGAGGGAGCCTCATTTGGTGAATTGCCTCCATTGGATTAGTCCATGGCCATGTCTGTGGGGCATCTTCTTGATTATTGATGAGGGCTCATCCAACTGTGTGTGGTGCCACCCCTGGGCAGGCGGGCCTATGTTGCATAAGAAAGCAGGTTGAGCAGGGGCCAGGGGAGCAAGTCAGTAAGCAGTGTTCCTCCATGGCTTGTGCTCCAGCTCCTGCCTCCAGGCTCCTGCCCTGAGTTCCTACCTTGGGCTCCCTCAGTGATGAACTGTGACCCAGGAGATGTAGGCTAAATAAACCCCTTCCTCCCCAAGTTGATATTGGTCAGTGTTTTGTCACAGCAATGGAGAAACAAACTAGAACAATGAATTTCCTTTTCTGTTCTTTTAATGTCTATTATTGTTATATCACTATGATATTGAATTTATTGATATTAACTTTGCTATTGTACTTTTTATATATTTGATATTTGCAACAATTTTTCTTGGCTACTCTAACACTTTTTTTTTTGCTCCAAATAAACATTTTCAAAACCAATTTGAATTTCATTTGAAATATCATTTGAGATTTTGGCTAGGATTGCATTTAATTCATAGATTTGTTTGGGAAGAATAGCTACTATTATAATATTGAATTATCTTAGTCAATAACATTGTAAGTTTCTTAATTTATCTAGAATTCTTTTATGTGTTGTATTTTATTTTACATTTTTTCTTTTCTCTTTTTGCTCTTTTATATCTGCTAGTAAATTTTATGTTTTTCATATAGGTTTTACACATTTTTTAATGTTCACTCCCAAGTATTCCTAAGTCTGTGTTGCTATATATGTGAATTTTTTAAATTATACTTTCTACTTACTGTTTATATGTAGGAAAGCTATGGATTTTGCAAACTACATTATTACCAAAGATCACAAGCAAAAATATATGCCAGATGAATTATAATTCTAAATGTAAAATATCAGTGCAGCTAACATTGCAAAACATAATTATAATATAGAGGCAAGAGGAGTTTTAAAAAGATTTATTTGTTTTTTATTTTGTATGAATGAGTGCCTGCCTGCATATATGTATGTAGATCACATGCCTGGAGCCCACAGAACTGGAGTTACAGACAATTGTAATCTGTCATGTGGGTGCTGGGAACTGAACCCAGATGCTCTGCAAGACGATTCGGTGCTCTTAACCACTGAACCATCTCTCCAGTCCCAAATTTTTTAAAGAAAGCAACAAAGGTAAAAAAAACAAAGACAAGCAAAATGTGATGGTTTTGATTACATCAAAATTAAAGTTTCAGTTCAGTGAAGGAGACAGACAAATGAATGGCTGAAAGAAAATTCTGGCAATGTATAAAACAACAAAAAGTTGATATCTAGACTATATAAAGAACTGTAGAAAACAATATGGAAAAGCTAGTAGCCCCAACAGGAAAATGGACAAAAATTAGAGTCGGCTCTTTACCTAAGAAAAGATACTCAAATTTATTAGCAGAGTGATGGAATTTGGAAGAGTAATTTAGTGTTTTTTACATGGAACAAAAGTTGGGAAAGCTGTGTAAAATCCAGTGTGATTTGGAGAAGAGAGATGGTAGAGAATTGCTTGTGGGAGAGTGATGGATGTTCCTGCCCTAAACAGCAATATGGTACTGCTCGGTAAGCTTGTAGATCCAGATCTGGACATTTGGAACTTATGACCAGGCACTTTTCCTGTACTGCATGTCCCAGAGACCTCAACACACAGGTTAATATGGTGATAGATGAAGATTTCCATCACAGAATTTTGATGAAAATTTTGAGAAAACCTGGTTCACCACTGACCAATGATGGATAGACACTGTAGATTATTATGCAGACATTAAGTGCAACAGACTGGATGATAAACAGAACCTGGTTAAGAAAAGGGAAAGATTTAAAAAAAAAAAAAAAAAAAAAAAAAAAAAAAAAACAACAACCGGGTCTGGAGAGATGGCTCAGCAGTTAAGAGCACTGGCTGCTCTTGCAGAGGACCCAGGTTCGATTCCCAGCACCCACGTAGTAGCTAACCACCACCCATAACTCCAGTTCCAGGGTATCCAATGCCCTATTCTGACCTCTGCAGGCATTGCACAACATAGGTGCACTTACAAGCATGTAGACAATACACTCATACACATAAAATTAAATAAATAATAAAAAACTTTAAAACTAAAAACAAAGCCAAAGTAGAATAAACTCTGTAACATATCATTCCTAGAATCTAAAATGTAGCCTCATAAATAGTGCATATTATGCCATGTTAGAGCACATAAAAACTAATGGATACAATCTGAATGAATTAGTAAAATCAATGGGAATGAAAATTAACATGAAAGGGAATTAATGAATATGTGAATAAATTTGGAAATGCTTTTTAAAAAGATTTATTGATTTTATTTTATTTTTGTGTGTGTCTGTGTGAGTATATGTGCACATGTGTGTGTGGGTACCTGTGAAGTCGGGAAGAGGGCATCAATCCCCTGGAGCTGGAGTCACAGGTGTTTTTGAACTACCCAGCATGGTTGCTAAAATTCAAACTCTGGTCCTCATGATTGAGCAGCAAGTGCTCTTAACCACTGAACTTTCTTTCCAGTCCATAGAAAAACTTTTAAAACTTCCCAAAAGAAAGAATCAGAATGCTTCCACCAATAACCATGCAACTTTTGTATATGATTTGGTTAGCATAATCTTATTGCTGGGGTTTTTGTTGTTGTTTGTTTGTTTTTGAGACGGGGTCTCTCAGAGTGGTCTTGAACTCACAGAGATCCATCTGCCTCTGCCCCCGCGTACTGGGATTAAAGATGTGTGTCACCACACCCATCAGGTTAACATCATCTTTATAAAGTGGTTATATACTATTGTAAAGATGACTTAATACATGTAGATATTCAATTATCAAGTATCTTTCTTTTTATTTTTATTCTATGTATATGAGGGTATTTCCTGCATCTTAGTAAGTGCACCCATGTCATGCAATGTCCGCGGAGGTCAGAAGAGGGTATTGGATCCCCCAGAACTGGACTTATAGACAGTTGTTAGCTGTCACATGGGTGCTGGGAATCGAACCCAGGTCCTCTGCGAGAGCAACCAGTGCTCTTAACCACTGAGCCATCTCTCCAGTAACAAGTTGTCTCTTAATAATTGCAGTGACCACAGGATTTTGTTTTGTGGTTCTTGTAGCTCCACAGGAAGTATAGCTGAATATAAATATCAGACAGCAATAGGAGTAAAGTAATTTTGCTTTCACATTTAGCACTCAAGCAGGTCCATCATAACTCCCGCCCAGCATGGTGACAACACTTTGAATGATAGGTGCTCTATACCAGTCATTTTTTTATGATGCCTAGGAGCCAGGATGCCTCTCTCTTGAAAGGGATGGTGTACTATTGGGAAAACCTTTCTGAAATAGGAGAGTCTCTTCAGGGTGAGATTTAAAATTCAAATGAAAATTTTAAAAAATTCAAATGGAAATGAAGGCAGGAATTCTTTTAGATGGCCACTGTGAGGAAACCAAGACTTTTCTTCCCATTTTTGTGCTCCTCTAAACAGCCTGGACTGTTTTAGTCACCATTCCTCATAGTGTCCTAGGCAGGTATAACTGCACCAGAGCAAGAGATGGACTAGCCAGGGTGCACTCATAAAGTAACTTTATGTTCCTTCCTGTGACTCTTTCACACCAACTCAGTGTGCTTGTTAAGTCAAATAGATTTTCCAGTAACTTCTAGATTATAAAGCCCTCGATCACTTCAAGTCACAAGAATCATCTCTGTTCATCAATTTAAAGGTGCTGATAGTTTAATAATGAAACCACTGAACTTATTTAAAATTTAGGATTCCCACTCATCCAGACCAATTCTGCTCTTGGTCTGAGCAGGTGGGATGGGAGGGCAGCATCACCCTCTGTATTTCCTGCCTGCTTTCCGTCTCATTTTGTACCTCCTTCAGGCCACCCTACGTTGCTGCCTCTGCACTTTCCAGCATTGGAGCTGGAGGCCAGAAAAAGAAACAAGGAAAAGGAAAGTTCTTCCTTCATTGACGAAGATACTTTCAGGAGTTAATAAAATGGAGAGGGAAGAGGGCATGAAGCCCCACCCCTAACTGAGGAGCTGCTGGCAATTGATAGCTGCTGAAAGAGGGAGAGTTAGTTTTCTTTAGGAGTGTGGCTTCTGGTTGGCTGGCCATGATCCAGTGGATGGCCACACACTCAAGAGTATATGGGCAGCACAAATTGGACTTGATAAGCTTAAAAAGAGAAATGAAGACCCAATGTTGGGTGGGTAGAGAAGGGAGGATGGATGTGGGAGGAGTTGGAGGAGGAGGAGTTAAGATGATCAAAATACAATGTGTGAAATGTATTAATAAAAATATTTTTGATATAATTTTTTCTATTCATTTAAAGTCTCCTATACTTATACACTGTATGTTGCTCATATCTACCCACCACTACTTCCTTCCAACTCCTCTATCACTCCCATTACACCCTGTTACACCCCATTATATCCCATCTC
The DNA here is from genome assembly GCF_000622305.1 of Nannospalax galili. Taxonomy (NCBI): domain Eukaryota; kingdom Metazoa; phylum Chordata; class Mammalia; order Rodentia; family Spalacidae; genus Nannospalax; species Nannospalax galili. The sequence continues at coordinate 1,169,275 of NW_008356676.1, forward strand.
CCTTCCAATTCATGTCCTCTTTTTTATTGGTACTAATAACTCTCTGAGCCCATTAATGCTGCCTATACGTGTGTGGGTGTGGGGCCATCCACTGAGGTATGAGCAGCCTAACAGCAGCCACGTCCCTGAAGGAGAATGACTCTCTCTCCCTGAACAGCCATCAATGCCAATAGCTCCTCCAATGGTGGTGGGGCCTTGGGGGCCCCTCCCCCTCCAGGCTTGAATTTTGACCAACTTGATCTTGTGCAGTCCTGTGAAGGTAATCACAGCCGCTCTAATCTGATGTGTGCAGCAGCCATGCCAAGCCAGAAGACAGCATTTCCCAGCTCTCCTGTTCATCTGCCAGCTTTTACATTCCTTCTGCCCCCTAGGCCATGACATTCCCTGAATTGGATGGTGGGAAGTTATATAGATGATCCAGTAAATGCTGAAAATTCAGAGCTGTTAATACTGAACATTTTGATCAGTTATAAGTCTTGGCATTAACTACTATCCACTGCAATAAGAAAATTTTCTGAAGAAAGTTAAGAGCAGCACAAATCTATCTATCTATCTATCTATCTATCTATCTATCTATCTATCTATCTATCTTCATCATCATTATCTATCTATATCTATCATCTATCTATCATCATCTGCCTATCATCTATCATCTATCTATCATCTATCTATCTACCTATCTATCTATCTATCTGTCTATCTATCATCTATCATCTATCTATGTAAACTTCCATAAAGCTGACTGATGAGCTTTAGTTTTGGTTAATCCACCATCTCCTTTAAAAATAAAGGGTGTATAAAAAAGCTAGATGTAAACCTACGATATTCCAACCCAAGGGGAGAAAAATTGAATTAGAGGGATAGTAGAACACAGGTGACATGAAAGGCAGGAGTCCGGGGAGGTGGTTCTCAGGGCTATTTAGATCTCAGGTGGTTCTCAGGGCTATTTAGATCTCAATCTCTCTCTCTCTCTCTCTCTCTCTCTCTCTCTCTCTCTCTCTTTCAAGTTTTTCCTTTGTGTTTCTGATGCTTTCCTCTTTCCTTATGCCTTTTTTTTTTCTTTTCAGACTGAGACTCCCTGTAGCCCCAGCTGGCCTGGAGCTGACTGTGTAGACCAGGCTGGTTTTGATCTCACAGAGCTCTGCCTGCATCTGTCTCCAGAGTACAGGGATTAAAGGCTTGTGCCACCATGCCTAGCCTTTCTTTAGCTTTTATTTCCTTATATACTTTAAACATACATACTTTATATTCCTTATTTTATTTTTCTATTGTATGAAATATAGTTGTTTAACTCTTCTTCCTGGTGACTTGTTTCTTCATATTTAGTAGTTTTTGCTCTATGAAAATCCAGAGATGTAATCTGAGGGTTCTCAGGACATTGTCTTCTAGGACCACTCAAAGTTAATTTGTCTCCATGTCTCTTTTTCTTTTTAAAAATTCCTTGACCTAGTCTCTAATTCAGCAATTCCTCTTTTTAGAAAGATGTATTATTTATCTGTGTGTATGTGTGTGCATTCAGATGAATGTCTATGTACAGATGCATGCAGGTACCTCCAGAGGCTAGAGGAGGGCATTGGATCCCTTGGAGCTAGAGTTACAAGCAGTTACTGCTTAGTGGCTTGCTTCCCCGCTGTAAGTGCTGGGAACTAAACTTTGGTCCTCTGGAAGAGCAGCAGAGTCCTTAACCATTGAGCCCTCTTTCCAGCACTTTAATGATTCCTTTTTAAATTGTGTTTGACTTTCTATTAAACCAATACATTGGGTTAACTTCCTTTATTGTATTTAGAAATAATTTGAGACCTAGTATAATTTTACCTTTCTCTGGACAAGATTTAGATTTGCCTCCAACACAGAATAGAAGTTTTACCTATCCTGACCATGCTGATCAATTTAAAGGAATGAGGTGACTCAGTCCTGGGTGTCCTGGTTAGTTTTATTGTCAACTTGACATTCCTGGGAGTAAGGACACTCAATTGAAGAATTTTCTTGATTGAATTGGTCTGTGGGCATGATTGCAGGGCATTTTCTTACTGTTCCTTAATTTCTAATTGCTATAGGAGTGCCACTGTGGGTGGTGCCATTTCTGCGCAGGTGGGCCTGAACTATAAGAAAGCTGACTGAACACAAGCGGGGAGAGGCAAGCTGGTAAGCAGCGTTCTTCCATGGATTTTCTTCAGCTCCTGGCTCCAGGCTCCTGCCTTGGCTTCCTTCAATGATGGAGTGTAGCTTGTGTGAGGAAATAAATCCTTTCCTCTTCAAGTTGCCTTTGGTCATGGTATTTGTCACAGCAACAGAAAATAAAACTAGGACACCTGGGTTCTAGGCCTGTGAGCCCAGCTTACCCATAGTGGCACTTATTCCTACGGCACATTCCTTTTGTGTGTCCTCTTTTGGCAATCCCTCGCTCCAGGGTTTGTCTCCGTTTCACAGAGCTGTCAGAAACTCTGCCCTGTTCTCAGCATCTCAGCTGCATCTTTCAGTGGTAGTCAGCACCCCAAAGGGAAAGAGGCACCAAATATGTCTCACCTAACAAAGTCTTCAGCCTCCTCCAGAACTTAGTCTAGCTCCTCCATTGTTTTGTTAGTTCTTTGAATAGTTCAAACATATATTTGTTGTGTTTCTAGCTTTTCAAACTGTCCTTAGTAAGAAGGTTGCTTCTATTGGCCCATCATGCCATCATCAAAAAAAGTTCTTGCTGATTTTTAGTTAAAGGTATTTTTCTCAATATTCTATCTCTCCATCTGCATAGGTTTCAGCTGATGCTGCTAGTCTCATTTGTTTTCTTGTCTGGATATTAAGTTCATTAAGGAAATATTTTCTTTGTGTAGTTACGTATTTTTGTTTGTCATTAATATTTCTCAACACATCAGACTGTTAGCTTCTTTGGAGAGCTGGCAGCCAATAGAGCAGAAGACATAGCACTTGCTAGGCTTGTGAATCACTGTTAAATAAAGTGAACAAAACCATTGACCCTCTGTTAAAACTCAGAGAGGAGCCCTCTTAACTCCAGATCTTCTTTAACTATAATCATAAGGATTAGCACTCATGTGTCCATGTGCAGAGTTCTTTACCAGGCCTACTGGAACTGGAAGCATATAAATCCTTGGGCCAACAAATTATGCACGACCTTCTTCAAAAAGAATTCACAGGCTTCCTTCAGCTAAGCAACCTCAAGGAACCACGAAGCCCAGACTTAGTTCCTGGTGTGAAAGAGAAGCAAGCTTTTGATTCTTTGATTAATTTCTTAGCTCTCATTAGCACCATAGAGTAGTGTTTAATACTATCCCTCTGCTCTAGGCTCCTGGAAGAATCCTCAGCCTTAAAGTCACCTTCAGGCAATCAGTCTTTCTGCCCTGGCTACACAGAGGGGGCTTGTCCTGAAGTCTTCTTCATCCTAGAATCCTCTTGTTCTTAGTGAATCTACTCTTATGATTCCAGCTTTTTATATCTTAGTAATATATGAAGAACATTGAACTTGATACTTTAAAAAATATTTATTATTTTTATTTTCTGTATATGAGTGTGTTGTGTGCACACATGTAAGTGTGCCCCTGTTGTGCAAAGCTCACAGAGGTCAGAAGAGGGCGTCAGATTCCCTGGACCTGGAGTTGTGGACAGTTGTTAGCTGCCATGTAGATACTGGGAATTGAATCCAGTTCCTCTGCAGAAGTAGCCAGTGCTCTTAGCCACTGAATCATTTCTTTAGCCCCTGAACTTGGTACTTTTTGAAAAAGGAGGGGGAGGAGGGTGGGGAGAAGGAGGAGAGGAGGAGGAGGAGGAGGAGGAGGGGGAGAAGGAGGGGAGGAGGAGGGAGAATGAGGAGGGATTTGAACTCTATTTTTGGTAACATTGCATCAAACGATTCTCTGTAAGCTTTGTGGGGATTTTGTCATTGTTTGCTTTTGAGACAGGGTCACATGTAGTCTACACTAGTCTTGAACTGACTATGTAGATGAAGAAGACCTTGAACTTGTGATCCTCCTAAGTGCTGAGATTATAGGCATTAGTAACCATGCGGAGGAGGGGAATAAGGAGGGGAGGAGGAGGAGGAGGAGAGGGAGAAGGGGGGAGAAGGAGGAGGAAAAGGAGGAGGAAAAGGAAGAGGAAGAGGAGGAGGAGGAGGTGAGGAGGACGAGGAGGTATCAATAGCTGGAATGATACTTATTAAATTCCAGCCACTGTACTTTATGTGCAGTACTTATTTGACTGCCCTCAAGAAATCATACACAAATATTCTGTCTGCCTTCACAGTTATAAAAATTAAGACCTAGAAAGATGAGTAAATGGTCTACGCTTCAAGTAGTTAGTAAGTTGTAGTGCTAATATTTCAGCCTTGCAAAGGATACTCTCTTAATTACTTGCAAATGAAAGCTATGGATATATGCTATAATTTTTTATTTACATATTTACTTTTAAATATTCACTATAAATGTGTTTAAAAAAAGCATTAACTATTATATTTTAATAAGCATTTGAAGACTCAGAGTCCAAAAGTTAAGAAGACTTATGAATGGAATTTAGAATGCCGATGGACAGCAGGTATCAAAGCAGGGCAAAATAGGAATAAGACCTACTACTCTGTAGCAGAACAGAGTGATCATAGGCCACAGTGATTGTTTATTACATACTTATTGTATATGGAAAACTAAGGGCAAAAAGTTTGAAGGTTTGCACATAAGGAACAGATCAGCGTTTAGGGAGCTGGAAATGCTAATGGCCCTGATCTGTCCATTATACATTGTATATACATATAAAATTATCACATCCTACACTACATATACATCTAATAGTATATATCAAAAACTAAATAAGAATTTAAACATAGAAGTTTCCTTGAGATAAAATATTTGCATTCATAAATTATCATATAAATCAAAATGATGTTTTAAAAACATATTACTGTCAACATCTTTTCTATCAGTCCTTGACATTTGCATGGGACATTTGCCTAGCCCAAGAACATTATGTTCTCTGAAATTCAAACACCTAGTTAGGCATCTACTACCTGCTCTGTCAGTTCTAAATATGCATGTGACTAGGTATCCATGCAGCCACTGGGCCTTTTAACTTTGCCTCAAGCTAAAACAAACCCAGCTGAAACACTCATTTACTCTTTAAAATGTGTTATTTGCACTCAGGAGAAAAACTCTGTTCTATCATTCTTTTTTTGTTGAAGAACTTTTAAAATATTTTAATATTTTTAATTGAATTTTTGCAAATTCATACACTATATTTTGGTGATATTTAGATCCTCTCCTCTACCTGCAATCCCTTACTACCCTCTACCCAATTTCCTATACTCTAATATAAATATATATTTTAAGGCCTATCGAGTCCAATTTGTGTCTCTAATTGCCCTTCTTTGTGAGTTCATCCACTAGAGCCAGGTAAATCTACCAAGAGTCTCACCCTTAAACAAGACTGACTCTCCCCTCCCATCAGCCATCTGTTACCAATACTTGCTCAGGTAGGGGTGGGGTTTCTTACCTACTTCCCCACGTCTATGCTGGCATTTTGTTTTACTTATGCTTAGATGGGTCTGGTGCATGCTGTCACCATTGTTGTTAAGTTCATGAGTAACTGATCAGCTGTCTGAAAAACTGTTTCCTGTGGTCATCCACTTCCTCTGGCTCTTAAATCTTTCCATCCCCTCTCCCACAATGATCCCTGAGCCCGGGGAGGCAGAAGTTTGATATAGGTGTCCTATTCAGGGATAAACAGTCTGCAGCCTTGAATTCTCTGCATATTGGCCAGTTGTGGCTCTCTGTGTTCATCACCTTCTGCTGCATAAAGAAGTTTCTCTGTTGAGTTGAGAGCTACATTAATCTATGGGTATAACAATAGTCATTAGAAGTCAATTTAATACTATGTCTATTTACCGGGGTAATAATATTAGGCTCTCTCTGATGGCTTGTGGGCTGTCTAGCTTCAGGTTCATAGGCCTGATATCAATGTCAGGTATGGGCTCTATCCTATGAAGCAGACCTTAAATCTAATTAGAAAGTGATTGGTAACTCCCATTATATGTGTGCCACTGTTGAATCAGTGGGTATATCTAGTCAGGTCAGTTGTAGCTTACAGGATTCACAGCTGGGTAAAGTTGATGATTAATTTTCTCTTCAGGTAGCTTACATAGCATCTTCCAGCACTATGTATGTTAGCTACTAGGGATGAGGTTTTGAAGTCAGCATCATTTTGATTTCTCCTTGTTTGTTCAACAGCTCATGTATGTAGTGTCTTCAAACAGTGTCTTACCATGAAGTTTTTGTGAGTAACGAAGAGTAGGGTCAATGGCCAGTATTATTTGAGGGTCTATGGGACCCCTGCTCAACAGCTTCTAGAGAGGGAATCCATTCCTGCCACTGGACTTTTACTTTGCAAGCCTATGATATCTAGTAGGGGCAATGTCCCCCTGAAATAAAGTAACTTTTTAGTCTTTTTTTAAAAAAATAATGTATATGTATACACTTTAAGAAGCTTCTATAGTGGTAGGTTTCCATATGATTTTTTTCTAAAGACCTTTAGAGTTGGTTATGTCTCCCCATACTTCCTCCTCTGCCTTGCCCTCCCAGACCCCTCCATCCCCTTTTTCCACTGGACTTCCTGAGCTTCTCTAAGAGATATGTTGTTTGGGTGAGGCAACCAGCATCACTGACAGTTCAATAGATGATCATAATGGTGATAAAGATGGCCAGACAGATCAATGCTGTCTTAGTATATATAATTGCAGGACATGAAGAATAGAGTAATAAGCAAGTAGTCAGTGTCTCTGAGGGAAACTCAAGTGACATTCGTATGTATATCTGTGAATAAGACAGTCAGTAGTCATGAAATATTATCACAACAGAAAAAGCCCAAGGATTTAAACATACTGCTCTCTACCTTACCTAAATATCTACATTTTTCTCTAGTTTAGAGAAATAAAATAGAAAGGCAAACCGAGAGTTCATTGCCTCAAATTTTTCTTTGAAATATTTTCATCATTTAAAAGGAGCAAAGACATAGGCCAAAAATGTCTTTTGCAGGGGAGTATCCCCTCTTGTCTTAACTTATCCAACACCCCTTGGCTGTTTTAAGATATGATAAGAATGGTTTTTAAACTGGAAAAAAAATGTTTGAGTCCATTTTAAGCTTGATATGTTTAGATAACAAACAATGAACTTTCAGATGTTACTTCAAAGGTCCTTTACAGTGAAATGAATAAAGTATTTCATCTCTATATTCACTGTAAAAATGTATTTCTCTTTAAAGAGTAATAAGTAATCACCATCTCTGAGTGCTACATGTAGCCGTAGTAACTACAGTTATCTATTTGAGAATTGATCCTGTGTTTTCACTAAATGCTATATTCAAAATCTTCACAAGCAGCTTTTTCAGGCATAAAATTGATTTTCTCTTGTTTGGTATAACTGGCAGCTACTTTTGTTAGGAATGAATGGTATGGCAGACGCTAACATAAAAATTCAGTTATAAATAAAAATTTAATCTCCTTTGTCTTCTAAAACAGAGTTATATTATAATCTCTTTCTTTACTCAAGTAGACCCACCTTCTCTACAATCACATTCCCATATTTTTCATTTATCTGGCTTACTTTAAACAAGATCTATATTTCTTACACAGATGTAGATTTTACATGTTAGGAAAATACATGCGGCAGACACTGTTGGCTGCTTTCCTCCTGTCCCTCCATCCTCTTCTTGAGCTCATTAATGGAATCCATTGAGTTCAGTATGGCAGTGTACCCAACTAGAAATGCTAGCTGGGTCCAGAATGTGACAGAGGCTCCAGAATGTGACAGCATGCTGGCCCATGAAACATGAAATACCAGTTTCTAGGGGCTGGAGAGATAGCTCAACAGTTATGAGCACTCGCTGCTCTTGCAGAGGACCCGGGTTCGATTCCTAGCACCCACATGGTTGCTAATAACCAACTGTAACTCCAGTTCCAGGGGAATCTGACACCCTCTTCTGACCTCCACAGGCATTGCACGACATGGGTGCACTTACACACATGCATGCAATACCCTCATACACATAAAATAAAACAAAAGTAGAATACTTTTTAAAAAGTGCCTGTTTTTAGAAGTTGCCTGAAGTCTTAATTCAGACACTACCCCTTCCTCCTTGCTCTCCTTCCTCTTTTGTACCTGGAATGCAATAAAGACTTATAGGACCTCACAACCAGGACAGAGGCACCTCTCAACCAAGTAGACAAATGCCATGTGTTGAGGATGGCAGAGTAGAAAGACTTCAGTAGCTCTTTTGAGGGCCTTGATAGTCAACTTTCAGTTTTTTGTCATGAATGAACAAACTGACCTGTTTTAAGTCACTAGTAGGAAGGTTTTGCTGCCAAGTGTGTACTTAACAGTTTCAGTAAGCATTAGTTCATGACAGTAGAATGGGTACATTCTTGTATCAATCAAACTTAATTTGCTCCAAGTGTCCACATACCTGATTAGTAGAAAATTCATCCCAAGTCATTTCTGTGTTTTCATCTCAAGAATTTCAGACTTTTGGGATGTTTAAAATACAAAAGCTGGCAAATTGATAGATCTTAAGCTTACAGTGGCTATATTTACTCAACATGTATTTTCCCATTTCCCTGTCACCACATGTGCTGGATAGCTTTGTCAATTTGACACACCTGGGTAGAGGGAGCCTCAACTGGGGAATTTCCTCCATTGAACTGGCAGTTCTGTAGGGCATGCCATGTCTGTAGGGCATTTTCTTGATTGTTAAGTGATGTGGGAGGGCCAAGCCCAGTGTGGGTAGTGCCACTCCTGGGCAGGCTGTTCTGTATTATATAAGAAAGCAGGTTGAATGCAGGCCAGGGGAGCAAGCCAGTAAGCAGTGTTCCTCTACGGCCTGTGCTTCAACTCCTACCTCAAGGTTCCTGTCCTGAGTTCCCACCTTGGGCTCCCTGATGAAAATGTGGCCTGGGAGATGTCAAATAAACCCCAAGCTGGTATTGGTCAGAGTGTTTTGTCACAGAAATTGAAGGCAAACTAGAATACCACATGAGGAATGGGCATACACAAGAAAACACTTTTTGCCTTTTGCTACAAAGGGGTTGTTGCCGCCCAAGTTCTCTTAGGGTCCTTGCTCCTGGTGCTATTAGACAAACCATATGACACATCTTTATTTGAATTTTTCATAGTTTATATCCTGGGTAGGGGAAATAGAATAACTTACAAAGGCAAACACCTCCGCCCCACAAAAGGTCACCACCTGGCACCCTGTTCCCCTCTGTGGCTCAGCTGCCTGCTGTTCCAGATTGCTTCCGTGCCTGCCCACAGTCTCCTTTAGCTTTTGCTCATGGCTTCTGGGCCAGAGGTCTCTCCAAGATGGCTTCAACACTCCTCCCTCCACTGTTGCGGGTCATCCTCAGTCCAGCTGTGAAGACCCTGACCTGGATCAGGTCCCCTGCCGATTTGGGGGGTGGGGGAGAGGCGCAGAGTCAACACACAGACACTAGGAGTTCGGTAGAAGCAAGCACTAAGCAAAGTGCTGCAGGCTCATTTAATGCAGGAGGGGGCAGGCCTGTCGTTTTCTGGTTGGTCCATGCTACGCAATCTGTTTGCATCAGCAGTCACTAGGTCCATGAGCAGGGTACAGAAGCGCAGGCTCCTTTTGGCGGGCTTATTTTCACAGGCTATTTATGGGCCAGGAAGTAAAGTGAACTCTCGCTGAATCCCAGGGCTCTGGGTCTGTGCCATCTTTGGAGGCTTCCTGCTATATTTCCACCCTTTTTCTTTAAAAATGACTGCCCAGCAAGAGCCTGTAGGCAGCTCTGCCTTGGGATGACCCCAAGATTATGGGCTGTGCCTGTCTTAGGTTGTCCTATCCGGGCATGAACCTTACTCATCATTGGAGCATGGGCGTACATGTCCATGTCCTGGCTTAGGTTGATTCAGCCCAACAGGAGCTTACCCGTCATTGACTACCAGCCCTCCAAGGAGTATCATCCTGGGGGATCAGTCGAGGTGGGGGATTATCTGTAGGAGGCCTTGTACATCTGTGTGAGCCAAGTCTGTTGGACTGCATAGGGTGGGTTGAAATAATCTTCGTGTATTGCTCTGATGGCCTGATACACTGAGTGACTGAATTTTTTCTGACTGCAGGAATGAAGATCAAGGCATTTAAGAAGTAGAAAGAGAAGAATAATTATGCCTGTCAGGAGTAGGTAAGTGATGATCCAAAACGGGTCAAACAGTGCTTTTAGATTAGACCAGGTTTTTTCTAAGAACCCTGAATTGATGTCCAGCATGGGGGCATGGGTATAACTTAGAGCAATAATTTGATTAGTTAGTAATATAGAGTAATTATGAAACTTTTTATTCCAGTGGCCGTGAATATAGTGCACAAGTTGTAGGCGCACGTCAGTAATATTCTGTACGTTATAGGGGGTGAGACAAAGTGACTTAAAGCGAGGGTCACAGGCTGGCAGAGCCATGTCTTTGGTATTTGCCAGCTCTTCACTTAAGAATCAATCTGTTGTTGTAACGCATTAATTGCCTGATGAAGATGCTGATTGATAAGGGACTGAGTGTGAAAGGTAGAGGAGGTTTTGGACACGACCTCGTTGAGTGTCTCCACAGAAGTGGAGGATTGGGTGATAGCCACCGCAGCAGTGGCAGCTGCACCTAATGCAAGGATGATGGCTGAGATGAGAGCAGCAGTGACCCCCAAATCCCATTTTAAGCGGGGGGGCCTGTGACAAGGCTGCCTGCTCTATAAGGGTGACAGCATGGAAGTGGGTTGCATTGGTGACTGGAACCCAAAGGGCCACGGGTTCATGCATAAAGAGAACTATATGAGCAGGATGGTTCCAGCAGGCTGCCAGTACACAGGTGGTGCTGGTATCAGAGCAACTGAGTTGTCCCCGAGGGTCAGAGGTAACATTGGCTAGCAATAAGGCAAATGGGGGCTGCATGCAAATGGGGATAGGGGGCCAGGATGTCATGTGATCAATGGATGTAAGGATTTTGGTTTTGGCACAAGTAGAGGGATTGGTGTTAGTGTAAGTGCCATTGGAAAGCTGAAGGCCCTGTTGTGCCAGTAACAGCCTCATGTCTATGCAGGCATGCGGGCCACAGAGGTCCCAGTTACCAAGTATTGACTCATGGTTGGTATGGGAGATCTTAATGCCACAGGGATAGGTGGGGGCCAGCTGTCTCCAAGATCCTAGAGGGTGATTAGAGGGGGAGTGGCTGAAGGGGCAAAAGGGAGGGATGGCATGGTTGGGCTTAGGGTGGCATCTCTGCCACAGTATGGGGAGCACGAGGAAAAAAGGTGTAAGGGAGCATGTGCATGGACAGTTGGGGAGTGGTGGGCGTAGAATAACAGGGCAAAATGGGGGCAGAGGGGTGGCGGCCCCCTCCACCCCCCTTGCCATGATTGCCCCCAGTGCAGCAAGGACTGAAGCTACATCAGTGTTGTTGAAGGTAAGGGAAAGGCCGTGAAGTTTAAGCATGTAACCCGAGGAGGCACTGCCGGCATAATCTTGGACAGTCAGGTTGAACAGCCCAATGCATGAGGATGCATTGTTAGTAGTGAAGCCTAGAGAGTTATTTAGGGGCCAGGAACCATTGAGTGATTCCCAGGAAGTAACTGGGTCCATGGTGGGGAGGCCAAGCATAGAATTAGTTGAATAGAGGGTGAGGCAGGCTGGGGAATGAAGCAATAAGGGCAAGAGTATAGGTGAGGAAGGGACCAAGGCCCAGAGATCATGGGCTGTGGCAGGGGCAGGGAAGAGCAAAACAATTATCCAGATAGCGGCGAGGTCTGTGGGTCCTGGGGGTCCCGTTGGTCAGTTGCTGGTCTCACATCTCTCGCTGGAACCCACGCTGGCTTTGTTTCTGTCTGAGGAAACACACAGGCATAGCCTCGCCCTCTTGTTAGCAAGGGGGCGGATGGTTGCCATTGACATGTTATGGGGTCCTTCCATCTCACTAGTGGCAGGGGTGTAGGCCTAGGTATGGTAGCCCAGTGTTTGTAGGCCTTGCTCAACCCATTTTCGTCAAAGGACAGGAAATTAATGTTAAATAGATCTTTAATTAGAGCCAGGTGTGGGTCCCTTTTAGACTCAGGGGTAGCAAATTTTTGTAATGTTTTTTGAGGGTCCTATTTGCCCGCTTCACAATGGCTTTTTCCTGTGGAGGGAGTGGCTAATTTTCCATGTTGACAGGAATGATTGGAATTGTAGAGAGGTGTAAGCTGGCCCATTATCAGTTTTTAGGGCCCATGGCACTCCCATTACCAGCACTGTTGATTTGACTGCCTTAATGGCATGTGAGGCCTTTTCACCAGTTTGAGCAACAGTGAAAAGGAAGGAGGAGTAGGTGTCAACAATGACATAGACATACTTAAGATTACCAAAGGAGTTATGATGGGTGACGTCCATTTGCCAGAAGGCATTGGGTAGGAGACCACGTGGGTTAACTCCATATCGATTGAGGGGGCCTAAGGGAGCAAGGGGTGCACATGTAACATAAGACCTGCTCAGATGTTTGCATTGAGAGATGGGTAGAAGGCGGTACAGACTGCAAGGAGAAAGGTGAAATTGTTGGTGTAAGGCTCTGGCTTGTTCTAGTACAGGAATCTCTACAGACATAAGTTTATCTACTTTGTCATTTCCCTTTGCCAAGATTCCGGGGAGCTTGGTGTGTGATCTTATGTGGGAGATGTGTCAGGGCCATTGTCTGTTATCTAATATGATCTGGAGAGCTCTCATGGTTTTAGTGATGGGATCCTTGTGGCCTTTTACCTGAGGAAAGGGAAGACATCTGAGGGCCTGAACTGCATATTGGCTGTCGGAGAATATATTGAGCGGCTCAGTCTGGCAGACTTGGAAGATTTTTAACAAGGCCAGGAATCCCCCCAACTGGACAGACCCGGGATTGGCTTGGACATAATAGGTGTCATCCTTTCCCATGCGCTGAATGACAATGCCATAACGGGACTTATTGGCATCCAAGAAGGCTAGTATGGCTAAAGGTAGGGGGTTTTTGCAAGGGGAAACATGTGGCTGAGTGGTGATTTCCAAACAGGCCAGGCTGGCTAGTCGCTTATCTGTGATGTATGGCTATTCAACTCCCCTGTGAACCCGGGCATCATTAGTTGGAAAGCCAGAGAGTCTGCCCATAATGTTTGGGAATGCTTAAGAGGAAAGGGCAGTATAATTTTTTCAGGTTCCTTTCTGAATATTTATCTGGCTGTTTGTTGGGCCCTAATTCCTAACTTGAAGGCAATATCTTACTTAGAGCTAAGCCTAGTTAGGTCCGAGGGAGCCAGGTGGATCCACACCAGGGGGTCTTGCTACCATAGCGCCCCCAAGACACCATTTTTAGTCCAGAGGATCAAGGCCAGTAATGGTTCTGCTGGGTCATGACTTCAGAGTGATGCAGACCAAAGTATATGATGTATCTTATTAAGAAGATCCTTAGCTGGCTGGGTGAGAGGGATCCTTGAAGTTGGTGAATTATGGCCTTCCAGCAGGGAGAACAAGGCCTGGAATTCCAAGTCAGGGACCAGTACGAATTGCTTGAGCCAGTTTATAGTCCCACAGAATTCTTGGAGCTCAGTCAAGGTATATATAGTTTTTTGTAAGATGGAAGGATTAAGTGGTTTAATTACTGTATCTATGTGGTAGCCAAGGAATGTGAAAGGTTGGATGTATTGTAACTCGTCTCGTGCAATGTGGAGACCTAGATATTCTAGATCAGCAAGCAGAATGGGTATTATAGGCTGTAGAGTATTGTGAGATTTGTGTGCTAGCAGTATGTCATCCATATAGTGGGATTTGTATGCTAGTAGTATGTTGTCCATATAGTGGATGATAATTAGGTCCTTAGGGATGTTGGTTAAGGCCTTATTAACGTATAATTGACAGATCGTGGGGATATTTTTCATATCCTGCAGTAGTAACTTCCAGTGGTACCTCTTGGATGTTCTTTGAAAGTTGGGCTCCTATACTGTGAAGGCAAAGTGAGGTCTATCTAGTTGGGCTCCCATACTATGAAGGCAAAGTGAGGTCTATCTTGTTCCGCTAAGGGGATTTGGAAGAAACAATCCTGGATATCAAGTACTGTGATATGATGGGATGGGGGCGATGGCTGTAGGGTGTGGTAAGCCCACTTGTAGCGAGCCTATTTTTTCCATCTGGGCATTGACTGCTCTAAGATCTTGGAGAAGTCTGTATTTCCCCAATTTCTTTTTAATAACAAATATCAGGGTATTATGTTTACTGAGAGAGGGCTCGATGTGGCCAAGACTCAATTGCTCAGCTACCAAATTTTTGAGGGCAGATAATGTAGGTTCTATTATAGGCCACTGGTCCACCCAATGGCATTATTAGAGAGCCAGGTAATGGGGATCAGCTCAGGGGCCAAGATTGGAGTCGATCCTTGGCGGGCAGTGGCCTTTAGGATTGGGGATGTTGGGCAAGGTGTTGTCTTCTCCCTGATAGTCCCAAGTTATCATGGAGCATGATATCATCATAAAAGGCATGGTCATCCATGGTAAGGACCACGCCCATGTCCTCTAGGACATCTCAGCCCCATAAGTTACGGGGAACGTCTGCTACTATGGGGGTAACTGTGCCCTGGTTTCCATCCAAGTCCTTCCAATATACTGGACATGTGACCAGCTTGGTATCTTGTTTGCCACCAACTCCTTTTATTGGTGGGCCTGGCTGGTATTTCCAATGAGGGAATTTAAGTGAGTCAGTTCCACTATAATGGTGACATCAGCCCCTGTGTCTACAAGGCCCTTTATGGCAGTCCCATCTAGGAACAAAGTCATTAGTGGGGAGTGATTGAGGATCAGGAGGGTCCATAATATCTGTCTAGTTTCTCCTCTTGTGGGCAGGGCTGAGGGGTGCCCCGGGTGAAGTTTAAAGGAGCTGAGTCCAGTTGAGGTTGTGACCTACACTCCTTAGCCCAATGGAACCCTTTTATGCACTTGGGGCAGTGAGTCTTGGGGCAGGCTGTACCTCTTGGGCAGTGGCTACAAAAGTGGCCAAGCCCCCCACAGTTCCAGCAGCCTTCCCGTGCCCCAAAGTGGGTGGGTTTCCCTTGCAACAAAAGAGTCTCCAAGGAGGCGGTCAAAGCCTCAATAGGGCCCGCGCTGGAGTCTAAGTCTCTAGTAGCAAGTACCCATTTGTGAATGTTATCATTGTGGACAGGTAGAGGTGTTTAGGCCCTCCCAAGTTAACTGTTTGATAAGCACCTCTTGGGTGGGTCCAGACTCCACCCTCCACTCTACTGCCTCGGTGACATGGGTAAGGAATTCTGTAAAGGACTCCCCTGACTGTTGAATCAAATTACAGTAAAAGACTTGTGGGTCACAGGAGAAGCAACATTTAAAGGCCTTAAAGGCCAAATCAGAAACTTGTTGGAAATAGGCATGGAGGCCAATAGTAGACTGGGAGATGGGGTCAGTATGTTGTCTGCGTCCCGTGAGCATGTCCAACATAATGTTGAGGCCATACTGGAGATTTAGGCGGGCCTGGTTCTCAGCCTAATTGTTATAGGCTGCACACCAGTTTAGAAAGCCTGAGGGCTCTAAGACTGCCTTTAGTAAGTTGTACCAATCATAGTGGGTTTGTAAATGTAAGGACTACTGGTGAAGAACCTGTTCAAAATATGGGGAGTCAGGGCCCGATTGCTCAGCTGCCTTGCGAATAAGAACGAGGTCACTGAGTGGGGTGGGCAGCCATGGACACTGCACTGCATTGGGGCCAACGTTAACTGGAAATACAGACAAAGGCAGGTGAGGGTTTAAGGAGGGCAGTCTAGGAGGGAGGGGCACGGTAGCAGGGGAAGGGGTGGAATGGTTATTGGGGGGAGAGAGTAACTCTTTCCATGGGTAATGGGGTGGGGGAATTTCTGGGCATGGTAGCTCTAGGAGAGTATTCTGAGATATAGGCAAAGGGGCTCCTTCCTTATTGGAAGTGGGCACAGAGGCGGCATCCACCTCCAGTCCCGCGAGGTCCGGGGTCGAGGTAATAGCCAGATCTACACTAGATTGCTCCTGAGTGCTTGTTGTGGGCTGAGCTGACTTCTTCAGAAGAGGAGGATTTAAGGCTAGCAATGATGGCTAGGACGATCGGTACGAACAATGCAGGGGGAATGACCCCTGACCCAACTTCCCATTTTTGGGCCAGGAAGAGGACCTGCATCCACATGTCAGGGTCCTACATGTGTTCAGGGGATTCCCATAGAGCTAGATTAGTGGCTTCATCCCAAAAGTGTTTGATATCTTTTGGTTTCACTTTCAACCCTCTGGTTTTAAGGAGCACCTTGAGTGCTGCTGTTTGTGGTTCCCTACATTGTGGTGGTAAATTGCCCATTGTGGGATGGTCTTGTGAAGGGGAATTCGCCACAAAAGTAGAAGGCAAGGGTGACTACCAAGAGGGTACAAAGGAAGCAAAGAAGCACCACGAGCCACTTGGATGTAAACCGCCCCGACATGTAAGGGTGTATCAGATCCAAATGTCTTGTGCTTAGTGAGGGACTTCTGAAGGCCGTGACCCCTTCAACCATATACTCACATGGTGTCTCCGGGACAGGCAACAGGGTGACCTGAAGCCTGGGCTCTGAGTTCGGGGTGGATCAGCCCTTATGTGAACTCACCAGGATGAGCTGAGAGGGGAGAGGTGCCGACATGGGCTTCGGGCCCACGTGGCGGAGTATGCCTCCCTGATTTAACAAACTAGTCTAACAATAAAAATGACAGACAGGGTGGAGGGGACAGAGGAGGGGGCTACTCGCTCACCCTCGAACAGCCGAAGAAACAGACAAATCTAGGGGCCTACTTACTGAACGAACCGAGGTTCTGGGTGTCACCAACACCGTGGACACGGTTCCTTGTCTGGGCATCAGGTATTGCAGGTCCTCCTCAGGCCAGCTGTGAAGACCCTGACCTGGATCGGGTCCCCTGCCAACTGGGGGGTGGGCAAGAGGTGCGGAGTCAACACACACTCCACAGCTAACTCTCCGCAGCTCCCTCTCCATAGCTAACTCTCTGCAGCCAATTCTCTCCAGCAGGCCCCACCCCTTGGAGGAACAAGTACCCCTTGGGACACAGTTGTCAAGGCATCAGTTGTGCTCCAGGCAAGCTGGAAGGCATCCTCACAGCCCTCCACTTTCATGACTGTCAGTGTGCCTATCCAGGGCAGAGTTCCAGGATCAGGAATCCTTGTCTCCCAAACAGACATATCTGGTCTCTCCCCAAACCCCATCTTGACAGCTGGTTTGAAGGTTTCACTCTCCTTGGGGTCCAGAAGCTCTGGCCACATACGCTTACAGTAGTCCCTGCATTCCTGCATCTGAAGAAGTTCTGATTGATTCTCAAGATAATCACAAATGCTTTTATGTTCTCCCACTTACAAAGATGACAAAACAGGCTCCAAGGCCAAGGCTGAGGTCTCCCAGGTGCTAAGTAGATGAGACAGGACTGGGTATAGATGGCCTGGCTTCCACCCACCCAGCTACTTCCCACTGTGTCCTGCTGCTCTGTGCTTGCAACACAAAAGCCACTCACCTCCTGTTTCTCTGGAAGTACAGATTGACCCATCTTAACTCTTAGAAGGTTAACTGCCAGTTAGCATTTTTCTTTTCTCTTTCCTCTTTCTCTCTTTCTCTCTTTCTCTTTTCTTTCTTTCCTCCCTCCCTCTCCTCCTTCCTGTCCTTATTTTCTGAGACAGGATCTTCATATGTAGCCCAGGCTGGCCTCAAAGTCATTATTTAGCTCAGCTTTGTACCTTGAAATCAGAATACTTCTGCCTCAGCTCCCTGTGTGCTGCCATTACAAGCATGCAAACAGATCTGGCTTATTTTTCTTGATAACTCTCTGCTATTGCCAATGCAGAAAACTGTGTAGCTTTTTTTAAAACTATTTTTAATTGAGCTTTTAAAATTTCATACAATATTTCCCACTCACATCCAGACCCCCTCCCCAATGCATGCCTCCCCTTCTTCCCCCAGCAAACCCTATGCACTCTGCCATACATGCTGAGTCCTATTCATTCAGGTGTTTGTACCCAAATGCCTTTCAGTGTAAATGCATCCACTGGCATCTAGTCAGCCCATCCAGTGGTTGTATGTAAGTCATACTCTTCCTCACTCAGTAGCAATCAGTCTCAAATAGTTCTTGATCTAGTGCTGACCCGCCACCTATTGCTTGCCTCCCCTTTGGGCCCTTTAGTTGAGCTGACGTGGATCCCTCACTGGATGCCACCACTGCCACAGGCACACACGAGCAAGCCTCCATTGGCCTGGACACCTCCACCTCATATGTTCATGAACCAGTCCTGGCTCTTACAATCTTTCCACTTCCTCTTCCCCAATGGTCCCTGAGCCAAGGGTGGGTGAGGTTCCACAGAGGCATCCCATCCTACAGTCTACAGTCTCTTCTTCTCCAAAACTTGGTCAGTTGAGGCCTTCTGTGTGTAACGCACTTTGATGTACATGGAAGCCTCACTGGTGAGAGTTGAGGGGTGCATTAGCCCTCTCTATCCATATTCCACTATGTTCCATGAGCCTTGGTTGTAGGAATTTACTGTAGATGTGTCACCTAGTACCAGGCATCTCCCAGGTATATGTTCTCTATGGCTGTCCAGATGTGCAACTCTGTGGTAGCCTCCATCAGGGTCCTAGCTGAGCAGGTCTGTCTCTGTGTGGCTTTTTGAAAAGCACTCTAGCAGCTTCCTGTGTCTTACCTTCTCACATTAAATTGAGAATTGTCATTTCTACTATGACTTTGCATCTGAATTTTGCCTCAAGAAGATTAAGTGATAAAATATGTAGGAAATTTTTTGAAATCTTTAGGGAAAAAATATGATATTATAACAAGAAAATGGATACAATGGCAGGTGCCATAACTGGCAAAATGAATTTTACCTTTGGTATCCCCAGATACTTCTTACTCATTTTTTAGTAAAATATATTTCAATTTAGAAGGAAATAGGGTCCCTGCCAGCTATTATTAATGCTCACTTACCTTTTAATTGAAGCACACTCTTGGAAAATGGTGTACGTGTCTGGGGGATTATAATGCATTCAGCATATGGATAAATCTTTTTTGAGAGCGTCCAAAGGACTTTCCTCACTTTTCAGTCATTCCATCATCTTTCTGGTTTATCAGCTCTTTTTCCTTTGCTAAATGGAGATGGTAATGCACACATTTCCCCTTTTCGGTAAATCATCCTTTTATAATTTGGCTTTCTTTTCCATCTCAGATTCCCATCAAAAGGGTTTTACCTCAAGGCATATTGCAACCAATTTCCCCTGTAATTAATGCCATATCTGCCTCAGAGTCCATTTCAAGTCCCAAATGAAAATTGATGAGGCAGCCAACCACAAACAAGGCTCACATATCACTGACTAAACTATCAGGCTGGCTTCTGGGCTTTCTCGTTAGAGTGCTGAATCAGGAGGGAGGGGGCAGTTTTCTAGTTTTTTACAATGCATATTGCTCATAGTGAGTGTCCATAAGTTGCCATTAACAGACAAAGAGGGATTTTATATGACCCGTATCAAATTCTTCCAGAAAGCCTAACGATCAAAGAGGTTTGTTTTACAGGAACCAAGACTCCACAGCACAGGAAAAAAATGTGTCTAGATTTAATAAAATGAGCTGCAAATTGCTACAGAAGTCACCAGACAAAGGATAACTACCGACTGAGGTGCTTTTCCTATCCAGGTGGGATGTAGATGGTTTGGCCCTTAGTTATGTGTTGCCGTGGGAGCAAGAGGACCAAATCATCCACCCACCAGCCTCAATGTCAGGCTTCAGGGTCAGGGTTGCATGGGAGGTTGATGTATATGGATACCATTTTCCAAAGGACAAGAGCAAGAACACACTCATTTATTCTATTCATTCTCTCACTTTCTCACTCAAGCACTCAATATTTATTTACCTATTTTCTAGGCATTGTGTGAAGAATGGACACAAACTGAAAAAAATATCAGCTCTTTTCTGGTGAGGTTGATGCTGTCAGGGCAGAGTAGTAGGGGGCAGATAAGTATATGATCATTCAGTAGAGGGTACTAAGTGCTGTCTTGAAAAAAGTAGATATGAAGTAGAGTCAAGCATGCAGGCATTTATGCATGAGGTGCCAGGCAAGCATTCAGAGCTGGTGTGTGTGTGTGTGTGTGTGTGTGTGTGTGTGTGTGTGTGTGTGTAAGCTTTCTGGAAATGGCCACTGGAACTTGCAAATGGGCCTAGTGAGTCAGGTTCAGAATGAGGGAATGAGAGCAGGGCAGGACATTTGAAGCATGCAGCAATATGATCAATGACTTGTTTAATAACTTTGGAAAGTTAATCATCACTAAAACAGGGTATGAGGAGCATTTAGCAGAGAAAGAAGACTAGAGGAAGGCTTCCAGATGTCAATCCCCTAAATATTTGACCATCAGTGTAAATAGGGCAGACTGTGAGTGTAATTAGGAAAACATGCATATGTGTGAATACGTCTGCATATATATATTTAAGTGCATTACATATTTCAGTCAGCAATGTGTGCCTATTATTTGGGTACTCTTGTGTCATATTTTTATTTTATTTACTATGTTTATTTTATGTGTATGAGTGTATTGCCTGCATGTATGTAAGTGTACCTATGTCATGCAATGGCCTTGGGATCAAGGTTGTTAGCCCCCATGTGAGTGCTGGGAATCAAATCCAGGTCCTCCTCAAGAGCAACCAGTGTTCTTAACTGCTAAGCCATCTCTCCAGCCTCTCTTTTGTCATAGTTTTAAGTCATCTTAAACTTTAAATGTAGAGGGGCTAGAGAGATGGCTCAGCAGTTAAGAGCACTGGCTGCTCTTGCAGAGGACCCAAGTTCAAATCCCAGCACCCACATGGCAGCCAATAACCATTTGTAACTCCAGTTTCACAGGATTTGATGCCCTCTTCTGACCTCCATGGGCATTGTGTGACATGGATGTACTTACATACATGCAAGCAATACACTCATACACATAAAATAATAAATACTAAATAAAATATTTTTAAGTGAAATGTAGATATGAGCTCTTTCCTAAGATGTCTTCTTTGAGTCTCTCAGAGAGAGGACTTAATATCCTAGTTGGAATTTTCTGACTTTGGTTATCTCAATATATCTTCAGCTACCCCAAAATAAGTAGCAGAGAGCTGGGACAAGAAATTCTTGTGCATGTTTCTGTTACAGAAAAATCCACACTCAGTGGAAACTTAAATCACATTGACCAAATTAACAAATTTGACGTCTCCACCTCTCCAAGATTCAGCAACCCTGTACAATTTTCAGGCTGCTGTGAGCAATGGTAGCCTGGTGTGGGGAGGGTGGTAAAAAGGAGAACAGGGAAGGGCTCATGGCCTCTTGTTAAATATACGACACAGAATCAGTGGATACCCAAAAGAAGACCCAGGCTCAAAAAGGTAAACTGAAAAGAAAAATCACTGGACAAATGGTTTTATATTACTGATTTTGTTTATAATTTTTAATAAGCTGATTTGTTTTAACATCTACTTTAGGAAAAAAAATCTATCAAGTCTCAAAAATGATAAACTAATTTTATAATTATCACAACTCTTCAAATTGACTGATGATGATAACAGTTATTTGGAGAGACTTTCTCTAAGTTCCTCTGAACTAGAAATTCCTAAAGGTGTTTTGTGTGGAATGCTACACATGCATGTGCAGTTTTCAGCATTTTATCCTCAAGAACATCTAATAGGTGGAAGAAATTCAAAGAACGGTAATAAAGTCTGATGGGGTTGGCCAGGCTATAGGTCTGGGATTGACAACAGTTTACATTTACATACACATGGGGGGAAGGGGAGTTTCCCTGTGTGAGGCTTCCAGCTCACCATTTCCCTGCTACCCAGGGGATGTCTCCTCCTCAGCTACCAGAGATTCTCTGGCTGAAAGGACAGAGCTGTCCAGTGAGCCTCACTGAGAAAGCACCTTACTGGGCTCCTCTGACTTTCCCACCACCCACTTCATGGACAAGGACTGAGACCACTGTTCATGGGCCATTGACCCTGAAGCAGCTGTTGCATTTTTGAGGAAGCATAGAGCAAGCTTGTTAGGAGGTCAGAGTTATGCAGAGCCAATCTTTTAAGAGGGTTCAGCAGCCAGGGACCCCGCCTCCTCCTTGCATTTTGGTTCTTGAATGTGGTTTAATTGTATGAGGAGGGAAGGCTCACAATGTCCTATTTTATTTTAATTAATGGAATATAACCTCCTATTCCAGTTTCAAAGTTGTTACATTCAGATTTGATAATAAAAATGAACTTAAGATAATCAATAATCTTGCTGTGATAAAGCAATGAACCTGTGTCTTAAAATAAAAGCACCATTTTCTTGCTGGTCTTTCAGAATCTAGATTAATGGAGGTCATAGAGGTTTCAGGGCAATGACCTTGGTGTAACCTCTGAGCCTAGGGACCAGCCAGGTCAGTACAAGGCAGACTGGGGCCTGGGAGATGTGGTGGGGCCTGAAAGGTGCGCTGAGGCCTGGGAAATGATGTGCTGGGTTCTAGGAGATAATGTGTGGGGACCTGAGAGATAATGTGCTGAGCCCTAGGAGATGATGTGCTTGAGCCTGGGAGATGTATGGAGACTTGAAAGACGGTGTGCTGGGGGTCTGAGAGATGTGCTGGGGCTGAGGAGACTTGTACCTTCCATCTTTTACCCTCTATCTCTCACTGAATTTCACAGCTCTTCTGAAAGGGCCTGAAAAGCAGAAAGCTGAATCCTGCAAAGCTCACTCAGTTGCTGGGTTGAAGATGCTAATCAGGAGCCCTGGAAGGTTTGAAAACTCAGGGGTTTTATGTTTTCTTTTTTTAAATTTGTTTTTATTTTGTGTGTATGAGTGTTATACCTGTATATATGTAAGTGCACCTGTGTTGTACAGTGCCTACAGGGGACAGAAGAGGGTGTCAGATCCTCTGGAATTGGAGTTACAGATGGTTGGTTAGCCACCATGTGGGTGGGTGCTGGGAACCGATCCTGGGTTCTCTGCAAGAACAGCCAGTGCTCTTAACCACTGAACCATTTCTCCAGCCCTGTATTTTGTTTTTTAATGAAAATTATTTTTTATGTATATTTTCCTTTATATGAAGCCAGTTTTGTGGTTTGTTCCTGCTTTGGGCTTTCAGAAGCATTCTAGACCAGAATTGACAACAGTTTCCATTTACACACACATTGGGGGGGGGGGGGGTTCCCTGTGTGAGGCTTCCAGCTCACCATGGCCCTGCCACCCAGGGAATGCCTCCTCCTCAGCTACCAGAGATCCAGCAACCCTTCTTTCAGCCTGTTGAGCCCCCTGCAAGTACTTCTGCCCGTCATACCAACCTGATCCTTTCTGTGTGTGGGGTGTGTGTGTATGCATGTGTGTGTGTGCGCATGTGTGTGTGTGTGTCCATGTGTGTGAATGTAGGTGCTTGCATGCCGCTACACTCATATGGAGGTTAGAAGACAACCTTGGATGTTCACCTTCTTTGAGACAAGGTCTCTGTTGGTTTTCTGCTGTTTATGTCAGGCTAGCTGGCCCCAGAATTTCTGCGGATCCTTCTGTCTCCCTCTTCCTTCACCCCATAGAAGACCTGCAATTATAGGTGCTCACACTATGCACCATGCTTTACAGGGTTCTGGGGATTCAAACTCAGGGCCCCGTGCTTGACTAGTAAACACATACTCACTGAGCTATCTCCCCAGTCCCTAATTTCTTCATGTATTCCTACAGACACCTCAGATCTTGTACCCTCACTGCTCCTCCAGTGTTCCCATGCCTGCTTCCTTCTGGAACTCACAGGAAAGGAAAGATGTTAACAAGTGACATTTCAAAGGGAAGTCGCCCTGAGAATCTGACCAAAACAGTCATTTGTACATTTCCTCTTAGTTTTTTCTTACTGGTTTAAGTTTTCATAGTCCCACCGAAGAGAGCAGGCATTGGCATGGCACAGGGATAAAGACCTGAAACAGTCCTGGTCCCTGGAACGGATGATGTGAAAGTGAAGAAGGATGTGACCTGAACCAAATTGATGGCGTTCTAAGGAGTGTGCTAGTTCAGGCCCTGTGTGTGCCCCTTTTGTCCCCAGAGGAAGCCCAACTGTGATTCAGTCACCATGTGTCAAGCTGACAGCATTACTGTGATGTGCTCAAGGCCATGCAAAGAATGAATTGAGAATTACGAGAGAATAAGCTGAGCCCACAGCTGGCTCTACCTGGCTGCCAAGCCCATGTTACTTTCACTAGTCTACATTTCTTTCAGAGGGCAGGGCCAGGGAGCAGTGGGAGAAACAAAGAGAAAGTCTGTGCTCAGTAGCCAAGGGTTACAATACCTCCTTCTCTGGCCCCTGCTTTGCCTATTTATTTTAAAGAGGATGCAGTGACCAGAAAAATAAGCAGAAGATTCCTAGTTCTCCATCCCTCCCTGCATCTCTCCATCCTTCCCTCCCTCTCAACCTTCCTCCCTCCTTTCCACTTTCCTCTTTCTTTTTAAACTTTTTTTGATTTATTTATTTTTATTTTATGTGTATGAGTGTTTTGACTGCATGCATGTAAGTATACCCATATTGTTCAATGTCCACAGAGGCCAGAAGAGTTATGGATGGCTGTTAGCTGCCATCTGGGTACTGGGAACCGAACCTCTCCAGCCCCTTCTTTCTTCTTAAAGATATTTTTAAGTATGTGTATGGGCACATTATGTGCACATGAATGCAGGTGCCTACAGAGGTCAAAAGAGGGTATTGGGTCCTCTGGAGCTGGAATCACAGGTGGTTATGGGTTGCCCAACATTGGTGCTGGGAACCAAATTCCCGTCCTCTGTAAGACAGGTACACACACACTTTTAACTGCTGAGCCATCCCTCCAGCCCCTGTTCTTTCTTTTTCACAGGGCTTCCCTATGAAGTCCTGGCTGACCTTGAACTAATGATCTTCCTGTCTCAGCCTACTGAGCAGCCCCATGAATGCACTCCCCTCTGCCAATATTTTCTTAAATATCTTCATCACCAGAAAAAGATCTATTTCAAGATCTTGCTTGGTCTGAACATTTTCTTTGTTGGCCCAATTGCTTGAGGAGCCTATTGAATTTTAAAATTTTACTAGTGTTCCCACATTTCATTCAGTAGAGTGAATTTTCTGTTTTTTCATAATTGCACGTAACTCTAACAAAAGTCGACACTGTACACAGTAGACCCCTTTAATGCACTCAAACTTAGATTTCATGGGGCAATTAGGACTTCAAGTTTCTGTTTCCCCCTGTCTTAAGGAGGAAGCAAACGAGCTTAGATGAGTTTGTGCAAACATATGTAAGACTCAGGAACTCAGGGTGTACTTTGAGAATCTCAGATGCCTTAGCAGCATATGATACAGGCCTGAGGGAACTTGCTCATTTCCTGCTAGCATGTGAGGACATGGAAACAGACTTTTCCATGTCTTGCCATCCCATCCCACTCAAAAGTTTCGGGTTGGCATTTTAGACTAAGCACAGCAATAGAGGGAGATAATTAAGTTCAGCTCTCAGACACCATGGTTAGAATTCTCTCTTAATCCCACACAATGTCCTGTGTGGATAAATGC
The DNA here is from genome assembly GCF_000622305.1 of Nannospalax galili. Classification (NCBI taxonomy): domain Eukaryota; kingdom Metazoa; phylum Chordata; class Mammalia; order Rodentia; family Spalacidae; genus Nannospalax; species Nannospalax galili. Next base: position 1,194,849 of record NW_008356676.1, read on the forward strand.
TATAGCAGACATAACTTGAGAATCAGCCCATGGATTACACGGACATAATGAAATACCCATTCAAGGTGTTTCCACCAACCAGAACAAAGACAATCTCAGGGGAAAAAAAAAAAGATGAGAAGAGGAAAGATAGAAAGTTTGAATAGTATAGTGGATGAGAAGTTAATAGAGCAGAAGTTAATAGAGTGCAGTCATCAGCTGACTATGGTAGAAATTATTAAGCACTGTCAGCATCAATAAAGAGAAGCATCAGAGTGGCAGAGCGAATGGAGAAAGCGGCAGGCAGCAGAGTTAGCTGGAGGGACATGAACAGTGAATGGAAGGTGGCCAAGCAATCAGGCTGAAGAGCAGCAGAGCCAGGGACAGAGATCAGGAGAGACAAGAATCAGTGTGTGAAAGAATACAACACAGCAAGGAAAAGGATGGCTTATATGTCTTAGGTTTTAGCAGGAAACTATACTAGTATGTTCCAGGTGTCATATCAAAACAGACAACAGTTTATAAATAACAGAAATATGTCACCCACAGTTCTAGAGAACAGCCTATATAAGAAAAAAGCAGCAGCAGATTTGGGCTCTGGCAGGGGCCTGCCTTCTAGTTCATAGATTCTACCTGTTGTGTTTTCACATGGTCAAAGAAAATGAACAAGTTCCCTCAGCCTTTTATCCTGAGGGTATTAATCACATTCATGTAAGCAGGGCCCCTTAACTTGATTAGCTCCCTCCAAATTCCCACCCCTAACATCATCCTGTGAGGGTAAGAATTTCAACATACACATTGAGGGGGTTGGGGAAAACAACCACAGCTTCAGTGTACAAATCTCCTTGGTTTCTAAGGATGGCATCACTGGATCACAGCAAAGCTGTAAGCGATGCTTAGAATGACGAAGTTGAGCCATCAAGAACATTTTCAGTTATGAATGTATTATATGGAGGACTGCAGAGATATGCAATAAATTTTAGAGGCATTTTAATAAAATCTAGTTGAAATTTATGTTTTATCAGTGAAAGCATAAACACCCCACTATTTGCAAGTATAACCAGTTTCTAACCATACCAGGTTATTATTAGGGATAGCCAAAAATCACTTATCCTGTTTCCAAAGGCACAGATATGCAAGTGGGGTCACCTTCAGAGCAAGGACCTGGAGGAATCCGTGTCATAAGGACTATGGGATAGATGAGGGTGCTGGTGAGTTTCAAAACTTATGGAGCCATGCAGGCATTTAAGCCATGAGGAGGTCTATGTTTCAGAAATGGAGTTTTGGCAGGATATTGTAAGAAACAGCATTGAGAGAAGGCTTGGCAGCAAAGAAGGCACTAGGGTAAGGTATGAGATGCTCATCTCACACACAAAGGTAAGGAGGTCACATAAGTGCCACAAATTCAAATATTTTTTAAAGGCCAAAGCTTGTGCAAAAAAACAAAAGAAAACAAATCCACAAAATAATCAAAATTTTAGAAGAAGCAGGCCCAGCAATGACTTTGGAGACCCTAGGAGAGGTTGGATGACTCTGGCTGTTTGGGAGGAAGGAAGCAGTAACTGATTCAACGTGCCAGGAGTGAAGCTGAGGAATTATAGGAGCCAAAGAAAAAGCCCAAGTTCATGACTCAAGTGCCCCTGCCAGTCACTCATCAAGGGGCTACAGACAAGAAATAGCTCTGGAGGAGGATGTGGATAAATTCCATTATGATCCTGTCATTTCTGAGATGTGCCTGGGCTAGCAAAGGGAGAGAATCTAGCCAGGCACTGCAAATAGGGACTTGGGGCTTGGCAGAGAAGTCTGGACTGGCAGTAGCATTGAGTGGCACATTCTCACCTGTAGGTGCTCCTGGGAGCTGTGTGGGGTTGAGCCTGCCCTGGGACAGGTGAATAGACAGTGTAAAAAGGGTATAGAAAGTAACTATGAAAAGCAGTGATAACATGCTGGCCACTCTGCTAAGGGGTTTGTGTTATCAAGTAAATCTTCACAACAAACACTAAAAGGTCTATTATCTTCATTTTACAGATGAGGAAATAGACATTTAGATAGGTTAAGTAAGCTGGGATTTAAATGCAGCTGTGATGCAAAACCAGTATATAAACTCATGAAGTCTGAAAAGCTGAAGGAGACGGTGTGGCTCTGAAGAGCGAGGATCAAAGGTTGAATTCCAGCTTTGTGGTTCATGAGCGGTATGATCTTGGCTAGTGTGCATGTTCTCCTAGAATTTGTTTCTTCATCTATAAAATGAAGCTAAGACATCTCACAGGATTGTTGTGAGGGTGAGATGGAAAAGGTCAAGTTCTGATATATAGGAAGCACTCTTGAGGAGCTGATAACTACCACTTCCATCAGGATCTCTCCAGGGTCATGCAGACATGAACACAGCCTTAGTGAAGAGGACACAAGCAAGACCAATGTAAGGGAGAGGTAAGAGCAAAGAGACAGAATTGAAGAAAGGAAAGGGAGTTGGCACAATATTAGATTAGCTTACTAGCTATTGATGTCCTCTGCAGACCAGAGCACAGTAACTCTCATGGAGCATGGAGTGGTAGGCCACACATGAATGGGAAAGAGAATTAAGGGCTATGGACAGCAGTTCCTGAAATCTGACTTCTATGGGGTGCGCAGGGATCTCGGGGTGCCAGATGCTAGCGTGGCGCCGGTCCCCTGCGCGCACCTGGAAGGCAGCGGGTCCCACAGTGCGTCTGCTCTGCATTGCTGGTGGGCCCCTGCTTCTCTGCTGCTTCTCCGCTGTGGGTCCCTCTGCTGATCCCAGTGATACAGCTACTTTATTCTTCTGACTCTGCTTGGCTCCAAGTCTTGGTGATCCAGCTCCAGCTCCAATTATTGAAGGGAAACCAGGATATTTTATACCGTGGGGGTAGTGGTAAAAAGCTTTAGCTGATAGGTACTTTTAGGATGCCCTATTTACATATGGAAGTGGGCTCCTGCCAGGCTGCCAGACTGCCTGAAAATCACACAGGAAAAAGCTGGCAGTTCCTGAGCCGGAGGCCATGTTTCTGTGATGGCTGCTTCAAAAGATGAGTCAGGAAGATGCCGGGAAGGCACCCTGCTGAAAAAGGAATCTCTGCATATGAGGCCGAGCCCATGGGCTATCCGGTCATGAAGAGACTGCTACTTTACACAACAGGGGTCCCCAACAGACCTCTAAAGAGAAGGAAAGGGAGGAATGCTGCCTCAAGAGGACATAGAGGCCAGTTAGAGGCCTCTTCCCACCCCCAAATGCCCCATTATGGGACAAATCAGAGCAGCTTTCCTTCCTGTGAGGGGAAGTCCTTAGTGAACAATAATGAGGGCCTAACCATAATGATGACTTAGGTCACTTGTGATAGTTTCACACATTCAAAAATGCTTTTATAGGCAATGTAATATGTAATCTTCAGAACAATCCTGTGGCATAAACAGGTAGCATACATAATTTATAGATTGAAATGAAGACACAAGAGAAGACTAAAAACAGATTAAGAATAGTCAGTGCAGAAAGATTAAGAGGCTCCTTCCTCACTCAGCTGGCACACAGAACAGAAATACTGGGCTAATTCTAAAATAGCCAGCAAGGGCGTGGGGGTGTTTCTGAATGAAAGGGTTACAAGTGGGTGGGAGGAGCTACATGTAAATGAGAATGTGTGGGAGGGAGGAAAAGAATGAGTCAGGCCTTTAACTACTCATGCTGCAGGATATCTAGTCTGTTACAACCTTGTGTCCCAGGAGCCTGGTTCCTCCAAGGGGTGGGGCCTGCTGCAGAGAACTGACTCCGAGAGTTAGCCATGGAGGGAGGGGCTTCTGGGTGCCATTTTGGGACCGAAGCAGTCTGTTACAACCTTGTGTCCCAGGGGCCTGGTTCCTCCAAGGGGTGGGGCCTGCTGCCGAGAACTGACTCCGAGAGTTAGCCATGGAGGGAGGGGCTTCTGGGTGCCATCTTGGACAGAAGCTATATGGCCCATGCATTAGAAAAGAATAGCTCCGGTGCTGCGCCCACTACGGACCTGGGGTGAGACTACAGGACCATGAAGCATGGATGAAAGCTAATGGTGACTATGGGTGGGGTGTGGAAGTGATCTGGGCCAGAGGGCCACTGAGCCACAGAGCAGAACAAGGCACCAGGTGTCTGCTTTTTGGCA
>NW_008356676.1:1199178-1213387 GCF_000622305.1 Nannospalax galili
GTGTGTGTGTGTGTGTGTGTGTGTGTGTGTGTGTGTGTTTTCTTTTATAACTCTATTGTACAGTTTTCAAGTGTGAACTTTGTGGACGACAAGGTTGCTCTACAATGTCAATGGCTGGACATGCCTGAGAGATATTTGAAAGGACTTGTTTAGCTTTTCATTAATAATATACAAAGACCTTTTGATTTTCTTAAGACACTAAGATAAAACTGAACTTGTTGAAGTATTTTGGCATTTCTGGTACCCAGGGCATTTAGAACATGGTGATATTTGAACTCCATATGAGTGGAAGACAGTGGCACCAGACTTGAGCCCATCTTCTGATGTAGAGCTTGTACTGTCTGCAATGACCCACATGCTTTTGTTCACAAGTGGGGCTCGTGCTTTCCAGAACTGAGATATAAAAGAAGTTCTTTTTGTTTTTCTTGTGCAGATTTCAATCTCAATTCAATTGAGGATCCTGAGAAAACCTTTTTAGAGAGACAAAAGATTAGAGATAATTTACATAATGCTAGTTAGATGGGGAGAGGCTTTTATTTCATTAGATTTATCTAATAATCACTGAAGGCTGGATGTCATGCAGAACTTGGATGGGAATTACAGAGAAACTAAAAGACACTAAGTTTAAACTGTTCACCGACGTGACTCAAATCTGGAGCTAGTCACGCTAGAAGAGAATTAGATTCACTGGCATGTACCTGACCTGCCTTTGGAAAGCAGGTTAACCATTTGATTTAAGAAGTGGCATTTCATCCAGCTTCTCTCATTTGCATACTTGTGATTTCATTTGCATATATTTTACTCTGCTGTGCTCTGGAAATATATTCACTTATTTTATTCCCTCTTTTAAATTCTGTATGCCCTCTACAATATCAAGGAATGTAGAGAACCAAATATGGAAGGAAATATTCCTGTTAGAAAGGAAGACAACTCTGGAGCACCAATAGTCAATGTTTTCCTACTTTCTCTTACTCCTGTATCTCAGGACACCAGGGCTTCCTCCATTCCCAACTGATCTTTTGGCCTCCTCTCTAAACTCTCCAATTCAATCTGTTTGTTGCCTCCTGAATCTTTTTCCTTAAAATGCCACTTATCCATCACTCAGTGGCCTTTGTAGCAATCTAATGTCACTCTTAATCTATTCATCACACTCAAAAATTTTCATTCCTATTCCAGTGAATTTGCCAGAATTAATAGCTGTATTTGTAGCCTTAAGTCTCTGATTTCCTTCTCATGTCTTCTATGAAGTGTTCAATCACCAGCTCAGTTCCCTCTTGGGGAAATAGAGAAAGGAAATCAGAAAAATTAGAATAAGGATAGCATTTTTTTTTTCTTTCCTTTTTCATGTATGTAAAGCAAGGAAAACTGGAGGGGGTGGGGTGTGGAAAAAGGAGGAAGTGAACAGATAAAGGCTTTAAGAAAGAGTGAGGTTTCGGAGGAGATTTAAGGGAACATAATTAAAAGTGAAGTTGTAAAACTTTGGTGCCATTTGTTAACTCAAGAGCAGCAAAGGTAGAGATGGGATGAGATCAGATCTGGGAGAGGAAATCTGGGTATCAAAGGAAACGCGAGACATGGAGAGAAACTGAGTACAATAGCTGGGAAAGTGGCTTGTCTGCTTTAATAGTGACAAAATAATGCGATGAAAGTTTGGATGAAGGGAGTCCAGCAGGATAGCTATGCTCTGTGAGGTTAACAAGCTGCCCAGGAGTCTTTTGCTCCCACTGACATTGGCTTCGTCTGTACGATCAAAGCCCATCCCCGCCAGATGCATGGTCCTACCTAATGAGGAAGGAAAAAGGAAGCAAGACCAGTCTCCTTGTAAGAGCATAACCTGAATTTATGCATCGCTTTATTTGCATCCTGTGCGTATCATCAGATGATCATGCCCAGCTATAAGAAAGGCTGGCCAGGGAGCACATTAGTAAAAGAAGAAAAAAAAAAGAAAAGAAATAGTGTAAACTGAGGGACAGTGCTAGTCTCTGTGCTTACTCACAATAAGGTTGAAATAAGGTTGAGTAGATCACACAGTTTATAGGCTAACCGGCATCAAGCTGCAGAGGTCGGGTGTGTTGGATTTTGAGGGAGCAACAGATGAGACGAGGATAAGTCTGTGTATTTGATGGACACTGTGCTACGGTAGGGTACACTCTGCAGTCCATGACTCTGGCCTATACTTGTATATTTAGTTGGGGTCAGCAAACTTTTCCCATGCAGGATAGAGAGTAAATATTTTAGGTTTTTAAATTGTATATTTCCTGTCAAATCTACTAAACTCTGTTGTTGGAACATGAAGGCAGCTTAAATAATATGTAAGCTAATAGATATAGCTGTTTTCCAATAAAATACTACTTACAAAAATCAACTAAGAGTCAGATTTGGCCAGTGAGTCACACTTTGCTGACCTCTGCTTTAGTCTGTTGCTTAAAAAATTGCAGTCCCCAGAAGCTGGCATCTGGCCCCATAAAACTAAACCCTTTCATTCACCATTGCCTATGAATTTATTTAATTCAATACGGTCTATGCTAGGTAGGTCCTGGGATACAAAGAGCAGTGGGACACAGAACTTGAAATGAGAGAGGTTGGTATCTAAGAAGTGGATCTGCAAAGAGTCCTTTCAAACCACCATGGTGATTTCTAACACAGACATATGGGCTATATTTGGTAGGAACACACGGGAGGAGGTGCTTTTTCTGGAAATCAAGAAAGACTTGAAGCAAGAGTTATGCTGGGACTTAGGGTTAGTGACTGATCAAAAAAGGGAGGGAATTTAAGGGTAGGGGACAAGGTGTATATAAAATGGGAAGTAAGAGAGTTTGATATGTTTGAGGCACCACAAATATTAAAGTGAGATGAAGACCATGATGTTCAGATCATATAAGATCATTTGTGAGTCATTCTGAAGACTTTTTTTTTTTCTTGTAGGCAGTGGGGACCCATTGATTTTTAAAAATTTGAACTAAGCAGTGACAATGTCAGATTTCAGTGTTAGAGTCCAACAGCAAGAGCGCATGCCATTGACGGGAGGGAGCAAGACTAGGTGAGAGCAGGGAAGTCAAGGGCATTATGTGTTTGGCAGGCTCTGTGGAGTCTGAAACAAATGACCAAGGGCTTGGCAGGAATAAGAGGGAATGGAATCAGGAGATTCTTAGGAGGTTGAGGTGACAGAAGCTGTTGGCAGTTTGAAAGAAATTTTGTAGAGAGAAGGAAGAAACAGGGATGACCCCAGTGGTCTGAGTTGGTAACCTGGTAACGTTGATCAAGATTGAACATGGGCTACAGAAGGATAAGCTGGGGTCATTTGATGTACTTTTAATATGCTTGTGGCAAATCCTCATGGCTCTTGGATGTTTATTATGTCAGTTGTTTGAGAAAGTCTAGTCCAGAGCTAAAGACCTAATCAATTAAGATGCTTCAATTTGAAGGTTGGGCAGTTACTTACATTCTTATGTTCTAGGAAACATAAATCATAAAATTAAAATGGGCAAATATAGAAGTCCAGGAAATCATTAAAATATGCATATGAAATGTAAAATCAAACCAAACTTGTCTATGCTTTGGAGAAAATGACAGACATACATCCTAATCCTTGTCTATGCTAACAGCAAACTTAAAAGTTTCTTTTAACTACTGCAGAAATAGGGTAGTTGATAGCATTGCAGTGTTTATTTATTTATTTATTTTTTAAATCAATGATTTAGAGGAAACTGGTAAGTCTTGGCACTGAGATTTGAGTTTCCAGTGTGAGGTGGTGAAAACTTTTCTAACAATCACATAAGAAAATAAAATTAATTTCATTGAGGTGTTACCTCTTTGGCTCTCAAGAGGATCAAACTGTAAGTTTTGTACACCTGCAGTTTTATGTGGATTTAGTAGTTCTTGATTCATCATAAAGTTCTTTCTAAAATTTCTTTATTTGTTTTTATTTTATGTGTATGATTTTTTTTTTGCCTGAATGCACGTTAAGAGCACCTGTGTCATGCAATGCTTGCAGAGGGCAACAGATCCCCTGGAACCAGATTTACAGATGGTTGTTAGCCACTGTGTGGATACTAGGAACTGAACCTGAGTCCTCAGCAAGAGCAGCCAGTGCTCTTAACTGCTGAGCTATCATCTCTCTAGCTCCTCGTCCTAAAGTTCTTGATTCATCATGGGTTGATAATACTTCCAAGTTATCATGAAAGACAGACCTGAACCAGGCAGAAGCCCTATGATATTCTGGTCTCCTCAATGGGCAGCAATACCAATGGCCTTAGAAATTGTCTCAAAACAGATAGTCTTCTTCTATTATTTATAAACTTAAACTTTCTTTTCATATATTTATACACAAGTGACCTCTTAAAGAGGTCAACTTTATGGGCCAGAAGTTTTCCACATCATTAGGTGCAGGTCAGAAACAGCTTTTCAGGTTGAAAATGCTGCAAATAGATGGATGGAAAACGGTTGCTATGAGCCATTATCTGGAACATGGGAATGGACTTTCACTGGGCTATTATTGTCCATGACTTTCACCTGCCTCTGCTAAAAGGTTAGCTAAGTAATCCCCGAGTCAGAGATAGAAGATCGGCAGACTCTCTAAATTAGGACGTATGTCTGTCATTTTCTCCTCACAAAGGGCATCTCTCAACAATGTTCATCTAGGTTTCCTTCCTTACTTCTAAGCAGAATAAAATCCTTACAAGCACTGTGAGACTATCCTCAGTGCAGTGCCCTGCATGTGTTCATAAATATCAATCAGTCTTTGATGACTGAGACACGTTGGGGACTGAGACGTCAAAGGGGATAAAGTGTTGGAGGGATATATACAGACAGCATTGGAAGGGTGGAACACATGGCCATGTGGAGATCCCTGACTCACATCTAGCTTAGGTTCCTAATATCTTTCCTCACAAAATTATTGTTTTCATTTTTTGAAACATTCTAAATTTACATCTAAATTTACACCTAATTTAAGAAGGTACTTAAAGCTTTTTTATAAACTATAATACACAAAAGGAAAGTGATAAAAGCATAAATATATGGCATTATGAACAAATACTTCAAAAATTCCCATCATACAGATCAAGAAATAAGATTGACAGAATTCCAAAAATATCCCACATTTGTGTTCATGTCTCTCCCCACACCAGCATCTCCATGCCATGGTGATCATAAGTTTCACTTTTATGACAGTCTTTCATAAATATTGACTTAATTTTTTTTGATTTTTTAGTTTATGTGTGAGTATTTTGCCTGCATGTAAGTGCACACATGTAGTGCAATGCCCACCAGGTCAGAAGGGGGTGTTGAGGTTAACTGCCATGTGGGTGCAGGAAACTGAGCCCAGGGCCTCTGCAAGAGCAGTCAGTGCTCTAACTGTTGAGTCAGCTCTCCAGCCCCCCTAATATTGACATTTTAAAATTATCTTTAAATGGAATCATTTCTATTGCATCTGGCTTGCTGTTCTCAGGCTTATGTTGTTATCGTTTATGCCACTCTGTGTATGGCCATCATGTCATAGTACCATAATATTTCACTATTGCATAAACCCTGGCTCATCATCCATTTTGTTACTAGTGGATATATGAGTGACTCCTAATTTGAACAGTCCTTCCTACCCCATTCCCCAGTCACCTACATTCTTCTTTGGCAACACATTTTATAAAATACAATTGGGTTTGAGAGAGGGACTGGGGAGAGTCTGTTTAATGATAGCCATGATAAAGTTTTTCCAGAATTATCTTTTATGAACTCATTTGGCCAAACTTACATCTTATATGCAATCATATGACTATTCAATATCATGCTTAGAATTCAGCCTAGATGATTGGAGTCCGTATTTGTGTTCTCACATCAGACCAATCACCTAAACTAAAAACAAGCATTGGGAGAACAGGCAGAGCTGATACTTATGATGAAGTTATGTTTGCAAAAACCACGTGATGCTAAGTCCTGATCAAAAGTAGACATATTTGTGCAGTTGCCATGACCATTGTCAGGGCACAAAGATCTTTAGGCGGCTTACTTGCAGCTTGGGAGACTCTGTTTCATCCTTCTACTGCAGAGGTGAAGGCTGTATGGAAGCCTGCAGTGAAGACCATCGACCAAGACCGTTCCATGGGGGACAGAGTTTTATTGGGGATAAACCACTGGACTGCCTCCAGGAATCAGAAAGAGCAGCAGCTAGCAAGGGAAGACAGACATCTTGTACAGGCAGTTAGGTGCTTGGGTAACTTTCCATTCCTTAGGCTGGGCAGTTTAGCTTGGGATTGGTTGGTCCTGATAAGCAGAGGGACTTTCCCAGGCTAAGCTCAGACCAGCCATTTTAGAATATTGAGAGCTGCATTGCCATTTTAGGAGTCTAAAGCTGAGCAACTTAACAAAGGCCTTGAGGAAAAAGACCTCAAGGAACAGACCCTGCAACCACCAGCCAGGACTTCCCAAGCAAATAAGGTAAACAGTAAGAAGCTACACAGAGGCATCCCTTTCCACACAAAATCTTCGATGCCCATCAAAGGACCTACTCACTTGTTATCATTTAATAAATGTCTGGTGGATGAGCTAGAAGAAAATACATGAAACTGGCCTGGCTGGTTTTATGCAATTCCTTACTTTTGCAGCCAGTGAGAATCATTAGAATGCCATTCTGAGCACCACTCAGGCTCCCTGTGTCCTTCCTCTCTGGAAACATGCTGGGGGCATGCTCCTAAGCAGTGCTTCCTAGGAGGTTCCTGGCAAAGCATTTGTTTGCAGTTTTGCAGACACAGCTGTGAAGTGTGAGGAAAGGCAGTCAATTAAGATCCTGATTTATTTATGCCTCCTTTGTGTTTTCAATGGAATCTCTTGTTAAGGAGAGTTCTAATAATATGATTTATCACAATAAACAGCAGGGCTCTTACTTTAATTGATTTATCTTTTTCTCCATATAAAATCCCCGTTTCTGTGTTCTCTGTCAGCCTTTTCTGTCCTTTTTAATCCCCTGATCTTTGTTGGGTGATAAATTCAACAGGGACTAGATTTTTTAAAAATACAGCCTATGTCTTAAATCATTCATTTCCTCATCTGCTAAGTGCTGGCTGTAATCATCCCTTGCATTTACTGAAATTAGCATGGGCTTTAAACCATTAGCCAAAAAGAGGAGGATTTGGTGGGGGGGGAAGGCTCCTGCTGTTCTTTGTGGGTGAAACAGTTTCCGTTGTGTTAAGATATTTTGATCTGACTTTAATTTCCTAGCTTTAATGTATTCTTAATAGTTACACATGGAACAGTTTGTCTTAAATGATAGCGAATCTGTGGCAGTAGAGTTATATCTGGTCTTTAAAATGGATCATTTCATTTCACACATGCTATAGAATCTTGAATTTCACCTTTATGCATCTCAATTTCTTTACTAAAAGCTACTCTGTTGCTCCAAATTCCTACATCAATGCATTGGATATATGAAATTGTAGCTGTAATTGTTCACAAGTATGTGTTTTATAACATGTACTAATAGACTAATAAAATATATTGCAATAACAATATGCTCTGCCAGATAGGATTTCATCATGAGACTCCATTAACATGTTCAGCAGGCATCAGCTTTCGAGAGTGCCTTCCATTGTGGTGCAAAGTGAAACACTCTATATGAGTGAATGAAGAAAGTGGGATTAAACAGGCAATTCTAAGAAGGCTGAGTAGAATGGAAACGTACAGAAACTTGAATGGATTCTGACTGAGCGACTTTGACCTTCACTGTGTCGTCTCTTGCATTTTCACCCTAATCCCAGCATCACCCTCTAGAGTCCAGCTGCTGCTCTCCAGGAATGAAGCGCTATCCCAAGCCCTCCTGCAGGCTCTTGAGTACAGCCCCAGTGTCCCTGTCCTTAATCTTCAACTTCCTTAGGCAGGCATGGTGCTTCCTTTCTGACTCCACTCTTGTCCTGACCTCTGTAAGGCCACTCCACACTGCAAGTCCTGCCTTTCCAGGTCCTGCCTCTAACCTCTGCTCTTCCTCTCTAGGGAGCTTTTCCTTTCACCTCTTTACCATCCCTCTTTCCCTACCTAATCTTAAATGTGCTACAATCATCATAGGTTATTGAGTTAAGTAATATATTTATGGAAGTGTTTTCCTATAGAAAGCTAGGCTTCCAGAACATTAGTGACTTTTTAAGTTTTTATTTCTAAATTAGCTAACAGTGACAGGTTTCCTTATGGCATTCTGTTAAATACTTAGCTTTAGTTGCCCCTCACCCATTTCCTTATCTCCCATCCCTGCTTACACCCTTCTGCCCTCAGTTTCTCCCATAATTTCCATGTTGCATGTGTTCTGCTCCCCTCCTATCCATCTCCCTTAAAGCCTTTTTTTTTCCCTTCTCATGGACCCCTTTCTGGTTTCCTGGCCTCTGCACAATCACTCCCACATAAATACACATATGTAAGAATTAGAAGCTAAGATTCACCTGTGAGAGAGAACATATGATATTTTTCTGAGCCTGGATTACCTCGATATAATATTTTCTGGTTCCATACATTTTCCTTCAAATTTCATAATTTCATTTTTTTCTTATGACTGAATAAAATTCTTCAGTGTGTATGTGCCACATTTTTCTTATCCATTCATCAGCTGAACATGACTGACTTTTTTTTTTTTGAGGTTTCAATATTTTATTCAAGTTTTATTTTAGGTGATGTTAATTACAGCATTTGAAGGGGAGGATCTAATTCCACATAAAATGGAAGACTAAAATGTACCCATTAAATTGCTTTAAAAAAAAAAAAAAAGAGTGGTGAGAATAAAACAGAAGTCCAATTTAGATCTCTAGTGTTGTCACATGTGGTCACAATCACGCAGGCTCTGCCCAGCTCAGAGCTATAGATCCCAGAAGCTATTTCATACTCTGGTACAACAGCAAAAGAATAATAATGATAAAGGAGTAAAACACCACAACACGAAGAGAAATCAAGTCCTGAATTATCGCCTCTGTCACACCCAGCCTCTCCATCCCAAAATGGCACACAACAGCCAACCACACCTTGCAGACTACTTTTGGTGTCAAACAGGTGCTAACGGGCTTGGGTGGAAACGGTATAAAGATCTGTAAAGTCCCTTTCAGATGGGTGTGTGCACACTATCAAGCCGTGGGCTTCTCACGGTTAGGGTTGGGAAACCAAGGTTCGATGCTCGGAAGTCACAATTTCATCCACGGACTCACACAGTTTACAAAGGGCCTACAGTCATCAGCTTCCCCTTGTAGCCATTTCTAAGATTAAAAAGAGAAACCTGGCACCTGTAGGGGGCTCCTCCCAAAGTCTACAGCTGAAAGGACTTTTTTGGAATTGGTTTCTTCTGTACCTCTGAAATGGTAACACACTTTCTTAAAGCTGAATCATCTTTAACCTGGAATCTAACATGATATTTAGCAATTCTTGCAACATTAAAAGGTACACTAAATTCTGAAGGTAGCTATGCTGCAAAATAGTTTAAAATTAATGATTGTACAATATTCATTTATGCTTGAAACTCCAGGCCTAGACCAAGCTTGTGGCCACCTGCATTGATGTTCTTGCCATCCAGTAGAGCTGACAGTGTCAGTTTGATACCTGGCTTGAGGGTCTGAGTGTACCCTAAACTGATCAGGCTGGAGTTGTTCACTTTGGCCGAAAAGCAGGCATCTGGGTCGATCTGATACTTGGCTGCTATTCCAAAGCGAGTGTTACTGTTTCCTGCTGTCCAGGCACGATTGACAGCGGTCTCCAACTTCTTGTTCACCTTCTGGTAAATGGAGCCACCAAACTCTGTCCCATCGTTCACGTTGGTATGAAGCTGGAATTCGTCAGTCTTGTAACCAACTGCAAAGTTGCTCTGGGTCACCCGTGACTTCGAGGTCTCAAAATTCATCTGGTAGCCAGCAAGCCAGCCCTCATAGCCCAGCACCAGAGCGCCCCGGATCGAGGGCCCAGCGATGTGAAAGTCCACATCACAGCCCAAGTTGATGTGCTCCCTCTTGTACCCTGTCTTGATTTTAGCATTTTTTTTCCCAGTGTTAGGTGAGAAGGATGAGTCAAAGGTCAGCTTCAGTCCACGCGCAAGCTGGTCTTCCACGGTGATCTCTGTGCCTAGCGTGTTGTCCATGTTCCTCTTCTCCGTAAACGTCAGGCCATACTCAGTCCACCGGTACTTGGTTTCCAGGCTGCCGTTCACTTTGGTGGTCTCCGTGTTGGCTGAGCCTGAGCTGGTGAATTCCAGACCATTCTCAGACTTTGTCTTCAAATCAAGTTTTATTAAGCCAAATCCGTAGCCTTTGGTGAAGACATCCCTGGCGGATTTGCCAAGATCAGCACATGTGGGAGGCACAGCCATCTTCTAGGAGGCAGTGGTGGCGGGAGCAGCGGCAGCTACGGCAGGGGCTGCAGCGCGGAGGACCAGAGCGCCATGACTGACTTTTAATGATACCTGCTAATGACTCACTTTATCTCCCTGGACACACGTTTATAAAGGAGGAAATTTGGGCTGATGAGAGAGCTCAGTGGGTAAAGGCATTTGACACCAAGCCTGATAACCTGAGTTCGTTCCTTAGTCCCCACATAGTAGAGGAGAGCCCATTCCTGTAAGCTGTCCTTTGACCTCCACAGATGCACCATGGTGCATGCATACATTCTCATGTACACACTAAATAAATACATGTAATTTTAAGCATACACACAAAAACCATATAGTAGAAGAAATTACTTTCTCTAGAACATTTAGCAATAAAGAAGTGCTCAGTTGCCCTAGAGTTTACTATACTTCATGAGTCAGGAGGATGTTCAGGAGCTCACTCTGTGCCTTATCCAAGTACTTGCCCCCAGCACAATTGATAATTGTCCCTGACTCCTCATGTAAGCTGTGGTTTTCAGTGACTCCTCTCCTGACCTGAATGAGTCCATTGTCTTACTTGCACAGTATGATAGCTCTAACTTGGAGAAAAATACTCATGAATTCTCCAGAGATAGATGAGAGATTGATTTCCAAAGTAGGGATTGATTACATTTCTGGATATGGGCTGATTTAGGGGAAAAGTAGAGTCAATGAGGCTGATGTAATGGTTTCCTCTGTAAGCACTGATTCAGTTAGCCACTCATTTTAATTGAAAAAGGTACAGAAACTCTTGGACACGTTCCTGTGGCCTTCATCACAAAATAGGGTTGAATAGTAAAAATAGTCAAACTTCCCTTTGGTGAACTTGTGTTCCATATTTAGCAATGCTAACTCTAGGGAAAAGAAATCATCTTAGTAGATTATGTACTGTGTTATAATATACCTTGGTTTTTAAGTCAGAAAAATAAGCAGTTTATTTACATGGGATATTACAGGTTATCAGAGAGATGTTTCTTTTGCCTGTCTCTACAAAGCATCTTTTATCATGCACCTCTCACCCCTATATTTTTACTTGTAAGGGAGAAATTTTCTGGGTTAAAGGATATTACTATTTAAATCATTCCTTAATGCAAAGGCTGTTCTGTTTTAACCAGCTTGGGTTCTAAATACCTGGGATACCTTCTCTTACATTCTGAGTCTAGGAGGGACTCAAAAATTTGCATTTTTAAAGCATCATTGGTGAGTCTGGTATATGGATTATAGTCTCATAGATGTCAATCTAAATGTATGCATTACTCAAGAATAAGGTATTAGCTTCTAAAGTCTTAGATTTACTTGGTGCCAGTTTTTCCCCTAACATATTGCGGTGGTTCGAACAAGAATGTCCCCCATGGGCTCCAAGTATTTCGATGTTTTGTTCCCAATTGGTGGCATTGTTTAGGGAGGTGGCCATGCTGGAGGAAGCATGTCACTGGGGGCAGGCTTAGGGAGTTCCTAAGCCTTGCCAGATCTCCAGTCACTTTCTGCTTCCTGTGCCTCATTGAAGATGTGAGAGCTTAGTTTCTGTTCCTACCCCAGCCACCTCTGCCGTTTTGCCTCCCTGCCATGATGGACTCCTGCCCCTTTGGAACCGTAAGCTAAATAAAATCTTCCTTTTATAAGTTCCCTTGGTCATGGTGTTTCTATCATAGCAACAGAAAAATAACTAATACACATATGTAGGGAGGTTGAAACACAAAGCAGTCAAATTTCAAGAGAGTCACACAGGAAGGGAGCCTGTAGTGTGAGCTGGTGGCCTTCAAAAACAGACAACTTTGTGATCCGACTGAGTGATTAGAAGTCAGTATGAGTACATTTGGTGCAGCAAGGCCAGAACTAGGGTAATGTGAATGAGGAGTCTCGTGGGAGTCACTTTCTGGGTTGGGTAGGAACAAGTCTTTTCTTCCTTTCTGTACCCCTAGGCATGCCAGTCATTCCCAATCCCTATGAAATGGCTCACAGTGAGTTCCACCTAGCAACCATGCCCTTGGGTGATGCCCTACCCTTGTGTGGGGGTTAAGACCTGGTGACTTATTTCTAATGCATAAAATATCAACAGCAGAAGTGATGGACTAGGTTATGAAAGACTCTGACTTCCACCTATTCATACACTTGTTTTCCAACTATGATGAAGTAAGGCACCATTTTTGGCTACCCTATTGAGACACTTGTGTGACTCAGAACAGAGAACAGTCTCTAGTCTATAAAAACCAAGGCTCTGAGTCCACTAGATCCCAAAGAACAAAATTTGGCCATGATTGCATGAGTGAACGTGGTAGTGGCCCTTCCATGAATGAATGTTTAGATAAAAATCACAGCTTCGACTGATACCTTTATTGTAGCCTTGTGTGGGACCCTTAGCCAGAAGGCCCAGCCAAGCCATGTCCAACTCTTGATTCCCCCAAACTGTGAGCTAATAGATATTTCTGGTTTAAGTCACTGACTTTTGAAGCAATTTATTTTGTAGCAATAGATAGTTAATGTAGTGAAGGACTTTGGTGATGGTGGGGGTAGTGGAGCCTGAAGAACAGTGCAAAAAAAGGAGGGGTCAGAAGCTAGTGACAACACACCGCAACCGCCCCATGCTGTGTCCAGGGACAGTCCCTCCTGCAACAGTCACTTCCTCTCTCTCTTCCTCTCCTTACATTGAAGAGTTGCCTTTGCAGGGTGAACTGCTAAACCCTCACACCTACCCTCATACCGCCATGTCTTTCGTGACCCTCTCCTCTAAAATTTACTGTGGTTCTCACTGAGGAAGTACCCTAACCAATCCTAGCAGTGTCTACCATAAAACCTAACTCTCCTCTGCTCAGAAGCAAGAGTCATTAAAAATACAAAAATTAAAGCACAAAACATTTCAATAATAGGGGGCAACTAACTAATAATGGAAATTCAAAATGGTGCAGCCACTTCAGAAAATTCTATGGCAATATTGTATATATTTCAGTGTAACTCATGTGCACCATATGGCCCAATAATTGTGCTTTTAGGTGTCTTTCCAAGACAGATGTTTAATGTTCATACCAAGACTTACATTCAATATTTATAGTATTTTTGTTCAAAAGAGTTGAAAACCAGAAACAATTCAAATATTCATCAACTGGTGAATAAATATGCCAGTTGTAGTGTATCTGTGTAATGGATTGTTACTCAACAATGAAAAAGAATAAACTACTGACATATATAACACAACAAATCTTAGCAGCATTATACTATGCAAGAGAAGCAAAAAAAAAAAGACTATGTGTTTCATTCCCAATTATGTAAAATTATAGACAAGACAAAACTATAAGGATAAGTCAATGACGACCATGGGTCAGAAGTTTGGGAGAGAAAATTGACTACAAAGAGACATGAGGGTAAGTTGGAAGAAATATGAATACCCTCTTACAGAATTATGGTGGTGGGTATGTGACTATACGTTTACCGAGATCCACTGAACTTAAACAGTCTGTTTGTTGCATATAAATTATATAAATATGAAGTGATTTAAGTTCTACTTTTTGTCATTGCGGTCATTGTTCAGCTCTGTTGTTTAAATGCAAGAATATGTAGTGCAGTGGGTGAAAGATATGTCAGCTGATAATGTGGATGCTATAAGCCAGCCATGAAGCAGGGTGTGCTAGACTGTTTTCTGTTGCTACAATGAAATATCTGAGGCTGGGAACTTCCTAAAGAAAAGATCTTTTTGTAAGCTCACAGTTTTGGAGACTGCAAGTTTAAGCAGCATGATGCTCATGCTGGCTCTGGAAAGAGCCCCCTAGCTACATTATACCATTCAGCTATTATCATGGCAAGAAAAAAAAATTATATATATATATATATATGTGTGTGTGTGTGTGTGTGTGTGTG
>NW_008356676.1:1213473-1232273 GCF_000622305.1 Nannospalax galili
ACAATTGGTAAATTTGATTTATTGGACATAAGATCTCACTTCCATAGCCATCAACCCAAGAACATACAAATTTCTAAGTATACTTGAATATTTATTAAAATAAGGTCACTCAACAAGAGGCATAAGCCAAGTATCAAAATTATCATACAAATGCTCTTTTATAAGAACTAATCTGGGTCTCACAAGAACTGTATTAATTCCTTCTGGGGGTGATGTCCCCAATAACTCCCATGAGGCACCACATTGCAAAGGTTTAATCCTGTCTCCCAACATGACTGAATGAAGTTCCCCACACAACAACAATTAGGACACACTCAAGCCATATACAAACCGTAATACAAGGAGTTCTCCAAACTACTTCCTATGAATAAAAATATGATAGTTAACACACAAAAAAGTAACTCAAGTTACCTCAGCAGTTGTTTAGAATTTAGATTTAAAAGTGAAAGGACTAGGGAACAGGGAATACATTCTGTCATTGATTGTTCAGAACTGCTGGTTCAGGGTGATAATAAAAACTAGACAGACTTATATTCAGCTTTATTATTGTTTGAAAATTCTTTTTGCTGTGCCTTGGATGAACTGTTCTTACCACTTGCCTTTGATATCCTGCTTCCAGTAGTGTGACTTCCTGGGACCCTTGAATAATATCACAAAGCCAGAGGCCAGTCTGACTTGTAGAATTCTTGGAAACCTCATTATTATTCAACAAATAAATTGATTGCCTGCCATAGTCCAGACTCTCTTCTAGGTCCTGGGGATTTTAAGTGAAATGGTCACATCTCCCTCTGTTGATGATGGACATTGTGAGACAGAGCAACATAGCCTCCAGCAGGTCAAAGTAGTAGACTTACCTGAAGTCTCAGATGTCCTTTCTACCCCTTGACTGCCTTTCTCAGTGTCCCATGGGGTGAGCATCTTTATTCTAACACCATAACCCACCTTATCCTCACAAGCTTCAAGTATGGTACTCTAGCTGTGGCAGAGCATTATGTTCTGAGAAAGGAGAACTAGCAATAGGGGCTTCGGCACCAACTTACATCTACTAGGTTCATTTATTCTTTTCATGAGTCCATAACATTCACCGTCCTATCAGCCTGTAAAAGCCCCTGTTGGAAACAAAGTGCTCCTGAGAATCTCTGTTTTCAGGGTGTGGTGCAGAATCCTAGGTGAACTTGCCACTATGCATCACTCACTAAGGCTTACACAGAAGATATCTAGGCCCATCAAAACACAAAATTCTGAGACAAAGGTGCATATCAGCAGGCCAGAGGGATAAAGACCCATGGTGGAAACAAAGGGAAGGTTAGTATAGACCATTAAGGTTACCACGATCCTGTCTCTTTTAAGGTTAGCCCATAGCTTACCCTGGTTCTACTTGACTTTTTTCTTCTTTCATTGTTTTTTAATTTTTAAAATTTATTTATTTTTATTCTATTTGTATGAGTGTATTGCCTGTATGCATGTAAGTGCACCCTTGTCATGCAATGCCCTAGGAGGTCAGAAGAGGGTGTCACAGTCCATTCCCCTGGAACTGGAGTTAAGAATGGTTGTCAGCTGCCGTGTGGGTTCTGGAAATTGAACCCAGGTCCTCTGCAAGAGCAGTCAGTTCTTTTAACTGCTGAGCCATCTCTCCAGCCTCAGTTTTTTTCTTCTTTTAAAGCTATCTAACAACTCCTAATGTAGAAGTGTAATCTACTTGGTGCAAGTCAGTCAGTGCCAGGATTTGCTGTGGTCAAGAAGCTTCCTTATGATTAAGCAAATGATCCCATGAAGTCATTATTTGTTTCCCAGGGCTTTGCATCAGACCAGTGGTAACTCTGCTCCTTCCCCTACCAAAGAAAAGTGAGGTAGAGTCTTGGAACCAATAATGAGGGTTTTCAAAATCTTTTACATTTCTGGCTACAGAGAGAAGATCACCATCAATGAGGGTGTTTTGATGGTGGGGGTCTGGAGGAATTGAAGCATCCTCCTTTCAGACATGTTACATTTCCCTCATAAGTCTATATCCATTCCACTGATGTCTTCATGTGATGAGAGTCACTGAGGTGAATGGGATGAAGCTTTTTTTAAAAAACAAAGGTAAGGAAAAGACAGTTTTTAACTTGGCTGTATGTGACTACTACTGACTAATTTTTGGTAAATAAAAAGATCCATTAGTGATGGAAATAACTATTAAATATATATTAAAAACTATGCTAGTTTTGAAATTATCTAATTGGTTATTATCTCATCTTTTGCTCATTTGCTAGTGTGTGCCATTGTAAAATCTTCAGAAACAGGGCTTGAGATCAATTCTTTGGTACTATTCCCTGTTCTGCTGAGTTTGTTACTGCCAAGGGCAGGTTTGTACATGAATCATCTTACCCTTGTCAAGGCCAGTTACAGCTGTGTAGAATCAGCCTAGCAGTAGTAGACTGATGGGTACAAATTTCAAAATGACACAAAGTGATTGAGTCAGGTTAGAACCAGAAACTGTAGGACCAGGGGAATGATACTGTTTGGTAGAGAAGAAGATATGAAAAGACACATGCCAGTTGTTACTGACACTATGGGTCCAGAAACCTCCGTATTCCACATTAACCCTGTTGGTTCACCCTGTTGGTTCCTATATTTTCAGGGTACAGTGGGCAGCTTGTTGGGATTGGTCACCCAGGGATAAAAGGCCTGGCACTTTCTCCCTTCTACTGATCTTTAGATTTCTCTGGGAGGTTTGAACTCTTAGGAAGCTTTTACTTTGAAAGCTTTCAAAGTCATTTTATTCTACAGATTATATGTGGAAAACTTGCTTGCTCTCTGCACTATAGCTTTCAAATCTTTCAGCTTGTTCTTGTTGATAACATTTATGTGAATGAGAGAGTATTCCTAGGTCTAGGGTTTCAAATCTTTTAACTTGTCTTTGTTGGTAACATTTAGGAGAATGAGAGATCATTCCTAGGTCTAGGGTTTATATTAGTAATCTTTTATTCATTGTCATTCCACAAATATACACTAAGCACACACTAGATGCCTGGAATACATGGACAAGCTGCCTATTTCAGAAATTATGCACAGCCTCAGGTCCTCATGCTCAGTGAGCTGTGCTGGGAGCCCTGGGTTCAACTGCAGGCTCTGGTTTGGCTGGTAGACATCTTTTTATGGCTGAAGACTTCCTGGGAATGGTCCTTTGAGGAGTTCCCTTGGCTGAGGCTTGCCTTGTTGAATCGCTAAGTACAGCAGCACAGGACAAGGCTTCCTGCTGAGTAATATAGCCTGGGAAAAGAAATGAGAGAAACTTCAAAGTCAACAATTTTTTTTTGTTTGATTTTGAGACAGGGTCTCACTGTGTATCCCTGGCTGCTTGGACCTCACTGGATAGACCAGGTGGCCTCCAACTCACAGAGATCTGCCTGCCTTTGCCTCCCAAGTACTGAGATTAAAAGCATATGCCATCATGCCCCACTCAGCTCAAAGTCAACAGTTTTTTAAAAATATTTTATTTATTATTTTTATTTTATGTGCATTAGTGTATTGCCTGAATGCATATAAGCATACCAGTACCATGCAATGCCCGAAGAAATCAGAAGACGGTGTTGGCTTCCCTGGAACTGGAGTTAAGGACGGTTGTTAGCTGTCATATGGGTGTTGGGAACCGAACCCAGGTCTTCTGCAAGAGCAGCCAGTGCTCTTAACCACTGAGCCATCTCTCTAGCCCCCCACAACCCCAATCAACAGTTTTGTAAGACAAAAGTATTCATACACATTTACAAAAGTTCTACTTTTGTCAGTAGCACACCCTGATTATCTTTGAGGACAGGAAGCATTTAGTTTTTCAATGAATGTGATGGTTAATTTTCATTGTCAACTTGATTGACCTTAGATATCACTTAAAGACAGTTGTGGCACATCTGTTGGGGCACTTCTGAGGGAAAACTCTATCCTTTTGTTTTCCACAGCTATAAAGTGGGAAGAAAATGAGATACTGTACCCAAAGCTCTTGGAATGATATATGTAGGCTATGCCAAATGTTCAAACAGTATAGCTATTATTATTGTGAGTAAAATAAGCCTTTGATCTTACACTAATGGTAAGGAGAAGAGCCATCATTTGGACCTAGGCTGGCTTTCTAAATCCAGTACTATTGATCTATTAGATTGAGTTCCTATAAAACTCAGAGACTTTTTAACATTTTATAAAAATCCATAATCTAATTTCTTTAAACTCTCTTAATTCACCCATAAAACTTTGCTGTCTATTATCAGGGATAATCATTTTTACACTTGGCTAGCCAACCATGCTGAAAAAATAAATTGGCAGAGGCCATTCGATTTGAATTATCTGGAGTCATGACTTTAGGCTGCAGTGCAGAAGTCCCTTATAGACATGCCTGGTTCCAATAAGGTGTTAAACTCACCTAGCTGCTGCTGGTGCCCAAGGCTGTGGATGTAGCGGGTCTGCAGGGCCTTCCACTGGGGCCTGGAATCATAAATCCTCATGATGCTGTAGAAGTAGCGCCGCTGCCCTTGGTTTAGGTCCTGCCAAAACACAGCAGGTGACTTTGATAAATCTCTACACAAATAAAAGTATGACACATTCAAAGCTAGTGTCCACAGGAATAAGATGCTTCTCTTGGGGCTGGAGAAATGACTCAGTGGTTAAGACCACTGGCTGCTCTTGCAGAGGACCTGGGTTTGGTTCCCAGCACCCACATGACAGCTAACAACTGTCCATAGCTCCAGTTCCAGGGGACCTAACACCTACTTCTGGTCTCTGTGGGTACTGCAAGACATGGGTGCACTTAAATACATGCAGATAAAATATACGCATAAAATAAAAATAATATAAACTCCTGAAACAATAAACCATTAATTAAAAAGATGTTTCTCTTGAATATTTTAAATCACATGACAAATGAATAATCAGATAGTTTCCCTTAAACAATCCTCTACTTTTTTGTGTGATGATGGAATGGGTAAGTAAAAGATTTTAGGTAAGTAGGTCATAGTTTTCAGCTAAGGGAGATATTAGGGTTGCCAAGATCTGAGGTCTTTTCTGAGAAAAATAGGTTATAAGAATCTACTCACAGCTCAGTATGCCAGGCCCCAAGACAGGTAAGATTTTAGTGCAAAGTTTGCAGTGAGGAACAGAGACAGACAGACAATTAAAAGCACAATGTGCTAAGAGGTCAATAGTAACAGAACGCTATGAAAGGAGAAGGAACTAGATGGTGGCACATGCCAGCACTTGGGATCAGAGTAGAAGGAACACTTCAAGTTCAAGGCCAGCCTGGTCTGTACAGTGAGTTCCAGGCCAGAGGGACTACACAGTAAAATCCTGTCTCAAAAGAAAAAAAGGGAAGAAGGGAGGGAGGTAAGGGCTGAAGTAGTAACTTAATAAAGTTAATTTATTCTTTGTACACTTACTAAGGAAGGAAGGAAGGAAGGAAGGAAGGAGAAAAACCAAACAGAATAAGCAAACTGTGGAGTCAAGGCATACTTCTTAAGTTAGATGACTGCCATATAGTCTTAAAAGTAAAGAGTCCCCAGGGACTAGAATGCAGGTTTTCAAAGGGCACCACAACACCTGCTTATGTGTTAGAAATGCAAATTTTCAAGGACATAACTCAGTGGTAGAGATTTTTGCCTACCATTTGTGAGAAACTGGGCTTGATTCCTAGCACCACAATAAAAGAAAAGAAAAAGGCAAAAATCTCAGGCCCTGACTTGCTAAATCAGAAACTCTGGGTCTGGGGCCCAGTACTTTGTATTTTTACACACCCTCTAGGTGATTCATACATGTACATGCTAAAACTTGAAATCCACTGGACTAAAAGAAAACTGTTACATGTGGACAAAGGGGGTAAATGGTACACATTCTCTGAAGGGCACAAAATGTCTGGATGTATAGAGCAGAATCTGATTTCAAAAAGGCTGTAGAATTAGGGGAGATAGAAACCTTTATGCTATGTGGGTTTTGAAGATTAACTTTTATATGAAATCCATTGAAATTCTTTAAGGCAATAATTCTTGGCAGGGATTACTTTTGACCCCAATGGTCACCTAGCAAAATTTTTGTTCATCCCAGTTAGTGTGAAGGGAAAAGGGGATAATGCCACTTAAGGGGTAGAGAGCAGAGATACTGCTCAGCATCCTGTAACACATAGAGTGGCTTTCTACTCCTTGTCAATCCAGAATGCCATACTACAAATTGGCCATGTTTTCACTTTGGAAAAGATTACTAAGTCTTGCTGAGAATAATGGGTTTGAAGAAAGGTAGAGCATTGGTGGGGGGGATCATCCAGAAGGCCACTGTTACAGAGTTAGGGAGTAACAAGAAGGGCATGATTTCAATTACTATTATATATCCAATATATCTGAAATGCTTGTTATATGCTGTGCTAAACACTTTGTGTGTACCATCTCTTAAACTATAACAGTCCTTGGAGATACATAATTTATCATGCTCATTTAAAAATGGAGAATCTGGGGGCTGGAGAGCTGGCTCAGCAGTTAAGAGCACTGACCGCTCTTGCAGAGGACCTGGATTCAAGTCCCAGCACCCACATAACAGCTAACAACTGTCTGTATCTCCAGTTCCAGGGGAATCTGACACCTTCTTCTGACCTCTGTGACATTGAATGACATGGGTGCACCCAAATACATGCAGGCAATACAATTGGACACATAAAATAAAAATAAATAAATTATATTTTTTAAATGGAGAATCTGGGAATGCAGCTCAGTTGGCAGAGTTCTTGCCTAACATGCATGGAGCTCTGGGTTCAATTCTGGAAAAATCAAGTTGAAATAGGTTTGTCCTAGATTAAAAAAAAAAAAGTTCAAAACAATGACAGAATTTTCAAAGCTAATTTAAAAACATTTGATAAAAATTAAAGATACTATATATAAAATGCCAGGCATGGTGAGTCACACCTTTAATCCTACACTCAAGAGGGAGACATGAGCAGATCTCTGTAAAGTTGAGGCCAGCCTGATCTGCAGGGCAACACAGTGAGATTCTGTTTCAAAAACAAAACAACACTAAGAAACAAACAAAAATTATATATAGAGGGAATAAAATCTTGTGAGACAGTTTTTTTCCGATCTAGAGCCCTTAAATTTGATATTCAAAATAAAGCCATTGTCAAAGTGGCAAAGCCAAGAGCCTCATAATTCAATCTCACAGTTTCTGCATGAGGTATGTTCAGGGATAATGCATTTGAAGAAGAGAATGGATTACATTCTCTAATAACTAATTAAGCCTTTCAAATGATTATGAACAAGATAATATGAAAATTGCGAGCCAATTTCAAGGACAAAGCTTCAAAGCACAATGGGAATTTTCCTTATATCAGATAAAAGTCTTGAAAGTTATAGTTTTATTGTATAAAGAAAAAAATATGCCTACTTCTTTTCCTGTGTAAAACTCTAAACTTCCTAAATGAGAAGCAGATAACATTTCTAAGATTCTTACCCTGTTGCCTGTCTTTCCCTGGAGAGATGGGAGACAATGGAATTTTTACAGAGAACATTTATGCAATGGCTGTGATGAACTTGATCAGAAAGAAGCTGACAGCTCAGACAGGAAGCCATGGCGATGCTCCTTAGTGAGTTTCTCATCACAGGTGATGAGACTCTGGCCTCTGGAAGTGTTTAGGATTGGGCTACCCCAGTTTTTCATTCACCCCTTTAACAAGCACTTATTGTGGGTCAAACATCCCCTTATTTTGCTAGATTAAACAGACATCAGTAAAAGACTTCAAGCCTCAAAAGAAATAAGACAGTCCCCTCATCTTTTTTTTGGTCTTTTTGAGACAGTCCCCTTATCTTTGAATAAAATGTCATACCTTCAGTAGGGAGGAGGCAGAGGCAGAGGGAGGGATGTGAATGCAAGGAATTTGTGGAGCATTCTGAGGTTTGTTTCGCTTTTTCCAGTTTCCTTCCATTTTTTATCTTGCACCTCCAAGGAAAAACAGAACAGACCCTCAATTTTCATTTTGTTTAAGCAATTTTAGGGGTGGACCTAAGATAATAAATAAACAAATAAGTAAATAAATGTTTTTCTTCTGAAAGAACAAGAATATTTTCTCATACTTCAGGCAATTAGACCTCTGCTGTCTATTCGCTCTGCAGCTTTTCATAGCCTCCTCCTCACGTTGGAAAGAGTCATTGGAGTCCCTGTCTTTATGCTTCCCTGTATCTGGAATGGGTGGTTTCTGGAAAATTTCATGTCTACGGCAGTGACTTCTTTTAATTTTGAATAATGTTATCTGACTCTAAAAGCAACATATATTTCTTTGGGAATTTGGAGAAATTTAAAAATTTGAGGAGAAAATAAGATTATCCATCCTTAACTATTGGTACCATTTCATTAGTTTCCTTTTACATATTATTTTGTGAACATTGCATTTGATTTTAGAAAAGGATGATCACACTATAGATGTGTCTTGAGGCTTCCCAGGTCCTTAAATATTCCTTAAAACACAACTTTGAGTAGACACAGAGTGTATCTACTTCTAGTGGATTTAGATCTGTGATTTTATAGCATTGAACTACAAAATAAGCTGTTAAACTTGGTCAGAGTTCTTTCCACAAAGACAGAGAATGAAGGAGTTGCTCCTGCTGTGACTACATGTCTGCTCTTGGTGCTCTAGGGTTTAGAATTTGAGGTGTACACAGTAATAAAAACTAACAATCTGAGAAGAACTGACATATTGGAGTAGGGTTGCCAAGGCAAATAGAAACTTGAGCATTTTCCTCTCTGCTCATTCCTTATTGGCAGAACAAACTGCAGATGACAGAAAGTAAGAACGCAGCAAATCAAATACAGCCACAGATCCTTTATTATTCAGATTACTATCAATACCTCCACCACCAGCTAACTGGGGAAGAGAAGCTGGAATAGTGGCCACATGGCCTTTAGACCCAACAGACTTGAGTTTCCTCCTTTGCAAGCCTCCACTCCCTCATCTTCATGATGGTCATTATAATACCTGCCTCGTCTTTTATTTGCTTTATGGAGACCATGAGTATAGACACTCTCACTTTATGCCCATTTTTTTCTCTTCACACCCTCCCCTCATGAATACCCGTGCATGCATGCACACAGGTGCACCACACACACATATTTAAATATTTCAATATACATGAAGATTCTGATTTATTCAGATCTCAGATCTAACACTGAGATCTTCTACAGGTGAAATTTATTACAGAAACGTGAGCCAGCATCTCTTTGTATACTGTTTCCATGATATAAGCTCATAACTATAAATATTTCATTTAATGTTGCTTTACTTCAGTGGGCACTCAGGAACTGTACCAATCAAGCCATACTCCTTCCAATATCCTCTCTGATTGAAACCTACACCCTTTCTTGCACTCAAATCATTTCAATATCCCTTCTCCCATTTTCCAGATCTGTGAAGCAGAGAATAAATATTCTTCAAAGCTGGAATGATTTCTTCATCTTCAAACAGCATAAGAAATGACTGGTGATTCTTTTTGTAGAAACAGTTCATGTATGCTTTTCTTGAAGTATTACTGAAAAAAATCTTACCCATTCAAGTGGTCCATACATGACAAAGTTTGATTAAAATGCCTGGAGACTTCAGGGAGAAAACAATCTACAAATTAACTTAAATCTGAAACAAAAAGACAGGTTTGCTTGAAAGGAACTTACCTTGTTATTGTGGTCCCCTAGTTTTAAAAGCAAACATTCATACCCAATGTAGTTTTCTTGTAAGGTTCTCTATTCATGTAGCAGGGGTGGAAATTCAGCATGTTGATAAACTAATATCCAAGCAACATCATGTGATGAAACAAAGAGCTGGGGAAACTTGGCTGCATGCCTTCCCTGTTTCTGGATGGCATTCAGCTGTACAGTTTAGTTTTTAAAGTCCAAGTTTTGTGTCTAATCAAGTGTCAATTTCTTTTTTTACCACATCTGCATTATATTCAAACACAGGGCAGGGAAGTGCATGGAGACAAATGCTGAGAGTTAAAGGCCAAGAAATCTACCAGTACTACAGGCCACTCCATGAGGACTCCCATTCCCATTGCTCAGAATAATTAAGGGATTGTTTTAGATACATAAAGGCAGGAATGTGACTGAGATATCACCTGCGTAATTACATCACTGTTCAAGATAATGATTGCTCTTCCTGTTTCTTGGGGGAAAGATAGCACACTTTGGATTCAATCTTGGTTAGACGATATAAATGTGATGTGAGCCGTTACCCACACTGACCCATACTGTGATGGCATCACCACTACAGTCATTATTTCTTAAGAATCCTCTTTCTGAGGCTGTATAAGGGGTGTATCAAGATGACAGATTAGAAGCAGCCTCCATGTGTGTGACACCAGAATTGAGAAAAGTCAGGAAAACACAGAATAGACCCTATGCCAAAGAGAGAAAGTGGAAGAGCATAAGAAAGCACAAGTTGTTCATAGACAGTTGAAAAGCCTGGAGAAATGGAAAGGCTAAGCAAGCAAAAATAAAGGCCAGTCCACCAGGCTCCCCAGCCAGGGAAAGGGAACCAAAGACTCTTCTACAGTCTAAGCCAGGCAGCCTTGGTTTCAAAAGACACAATCAGGGGCTGTTAAGATGCCTGAAAACCTGATTTCAATCCTCAGATCCTACATGGTGGAAAGAGAACCAAAGTATTCCTCTGAGCTCGATATGCATGCACAGACACAGGCACACAGACACACAGACACACAGACATACAGACTTACAGATACCCCATATATATATATAAATAAATAAATAAATATATATATATATATATAGAGAGAGAGAGAGAGAGAGAGAGAGAGAGAGTCCTATCTATGAAACAAACACACGCACAAATACACAGATTTTACAAGCCTTACATTCATCTAGGGATTTGGTGTGAGAGGCTCCTGCCTGACAAGTCAGCATTGGAGAAGTCCACTTTGGCACTCTCCACACTGCAGAGGACTAGCCCATGTACCATTTTGAAAGGGGGGCATACTGCATGAGACTGAGCTACTCTAGGGGCCTGAAAACAAGAAACAATAGCAAGTCAAAGAACATGGGGACACCCAGCCAAGCTACAAGGTCCAAGATGGCTGCATAGCGGATTGCATAGCAGTTGCGGATCAGGTGAGGACTTGATACAGACATGATGAACTCAGGTGGTGGCAGGAGGCTCAGACTGTGTTAGTGACTCTACTTTCTTTGCCTAGGGGCAGATGACTCAGTGGAGATTGATAGTCCCAAGCAGAAACCTACAGGGCACCAGAACTCTATAGCTTCCTCTGTGCCATGCAGTTTTCCCATATACAGGATTGAGAAATCTGAAACTCAGGCTCAGTTGACACTCCCTAAATACTTATCAGGATTGGGAAACACTGAAATGGGTCCTCTAGTAACAGATTTCAGTGCTCCACTTGCTTTCCCACATCCCAGCATACTTGGAAAACATCCCTTGGCTTAAGCATTAGCAACCTGCATTAGGATTCGCTAAAGAAACAGAACTGATATAAATATATCACATAAGATAAGATATTTTTATCTTACAGGATGGAGTCTGAATCGTTCAATAATGACTGCACCACTCTGGAAAGGCTGAGAATCCAGTAGTTGCTCAGACCATGAGACTGGATGTCTCAGTAGTCCCAATATGGCACAGAAGGCCTGGAGGATTCCTGAAGATCTGCTAGTCTTCAATCTACTTTGGAATCCAAAGAAGTTGATTCTACTATCAGTGAAGGAATGCCATAGGAAAAAGAGGAACTCACCAGTCAAAGAGAAGGCAAGCAGGCAAAAAGCAAAAGCTCTCTTCTGCCATAGCCTTTTATATGGCTGCCATCAGAAGATAACACCCACATTTAGGGCGGGTCTTCCAACTTCAAATGACCCAATCAAGAAAGTCTGTCTCATTTCAGTTAACTCCAGGTGCAGTCAGGTTGACAACCAAGATTAGCCATCACATAACCCAAAGATGTACAAACTGGGGAATCTCTGGAATGAGAATCTGCCTTGCCCACAGGTGGCAAAGCTGAGCAGCTTCTGGTACAGAAAGAAGGAAAGTCCTTAAAGTGATTGAAGAACTGCTGAGCAACTGATCCTCTGCCACTCTGGGCTCTGCACCGATTTGAACAGAATAAAACAGAAGAGTCTCCAACTTCAGTTAAAAGTAAATAATTGCCCATCAAAGATGCCTATATTAATACAGAAATAAAGACATTCTAGGGCAAGTAGAAACTGAAACAATTCATGAACACCAAGGCCAATATTACAGAATATTCCTAAAGGAATCTTAAACACATAGCTCTTCTGGTAACTCATAAACTAAACTTCAAAATTAAATCTGATAGAAAACATAAATTAAGACACTGCATATTAAGAAAGAAATAAAAACATAATTTTAAATGCATACACACTGAATACTGAGGCTCACAATTTCATAAAAGACATAATAGTGGACATAAAAGAAGATACAGGTCCTGATATGATAATAGTGGGTGACTTCAGTACCCATTCCTTATCAAAGTGCACCATGTATCAAATAGACAACAGATTTCTATAGAATATTTCATTTAATATCTGCAGAATACATATTCTCAGCAACCTATGGAATTTTCTCCAATAAATAAATCATATTTTAGACCACAAAGCAAGTCTAACAGTTAAAAAAAATAATTTCTTGTAGCTCATCAGATTATAATGGAATAAAACTAGATATCAAGAGCAAGAGAAATTACTAAAACTACATAAATATTTGGATATTGAACAATACATTCTGGAATAGTCAGTGAGTATTTGGAGAAATTAGAAAAGAAATTAAAAATTCTGGAGAACAAATATAACTGAAATCAAACAATAGAACCTTTGAGATAGAGCAAAGGTAGTTTTAAAAGGAAAGTTAACATCTATGCGTGTTTACACAAAAAATTTTAAAGAAATAGAGAAAAAAATTCAGAGAGATCTCAAATAATTTAATTGTGCTCTTTGAAGTCTTAGGATAACAAAAACAAGCCAGATCCAAAAGCAATAGAGAATAAATAATAGCCATCAGAGAAGAAATTAATAAAATGAATAAAGGAACAATACAATGAATCAAAGAAATGAAGAGCTCTTTTCCTGGAAAAACAAACAGATTCATAAATGCTTAGTCAGCTAACAACAACAACAAAAAGGTCCAGATTAATTAAACTAGAAATGAAAAGGGAGACATTATAACAAACACCAATGAAACCCAGAGGATCATTTGAGAATATGTTGAAATCCTATTTTGTAAAATCTGTAAAATTTAGAAAATAGAGGTAAATTCCTAGATACATATAACCTAACAAATTCAAAATAAGAGAATATAAACAGCATAAACAGACTCATAACACGCAATGAGATTCAAGTGGTGATTAAAAAGTCTCTCAACCAAGAATAACCCAGCATTCATTAGCAGACCTTAAAGAAGATCTAATATCAATGTTCCTCAAACTACTCCATAGTAGAGAAAGGGAAGGAGCACTATTAAGAACACATTTAAAAAGTCATAGGCCATGATCAAGTTGGTTTCAATAACTGGATGAAAAGGTGATTCAACATATGCAAATCAACAAATGTAATATAGCACATAAATAGACGCGAGGACAGAAATACCATTATGACTTCAATAGATGCAGAAAAGGCCTTTAACAAAGTTCAACATTCCTTCATGAGAAAAGCCCTGAAGAAACTAGGAGTAACACAGCCTGTCTCAGCATAATAAAGGCTATATATGATAAACCTGTAGCCACCTTTGTACTGAACGGGGAAGATTCAAGGTTTTCCCTCTAAAATCAGGAACAAGACAAAGGGGTCAACTCTCCATGCATATTCAATATCGTGTTTGAGTTTGAGCAATAAGGCAAGAAAAAAAAATAATGCTGATGCAAATAGGAAAGAAGTCAAATTACCTGTATTTGCAGGTGATATGATCTTATATTCAGAACACCTTAAACTTAAAGATACCACCAAAAAACTCTTAGAACTGTTTAAAAACTATCAGAAAAATAGCGAGATAGAAACTCAGCACACAAAAATCAATAGCTTTTCTTTCTTTTTCCTTTCTCTCTCTTTCATTTTGTTTTATTTATTATTATTTTATGTGTATGACTGCATTGCTTGTATGTGAGTACACCCGTGTCGTGCAGTACCGTGGAGGTCAGAAGAGGGCTTCGGATTCCCCTGGAACCAGAGATAAGGACGGTTTGTAGCTGCCACGTGGGTGCTGGGAATCGAACCCGGGTCCTCTGCAAGAGCAGTCAGTGCTCTTAACTCCTGAGCCATCTCTCCAGCCTCATCTTTCTTTCATTTTTAAAACTTATTTATCAAATTTGTGTGTGTGTGTGCCCATATGCCATGATGCATGTGTGGAGAAGTCAGAGGACAACATGCACTTGATTCTCTCCTTTCACCAAGTGGGTCCCAGGAATCAAACTCAGGTCAAAGGCTTAGCTGCGAATGTCTTCAATTGCTGAGCCATCTCAGAGGCCTCTTTTTCTTTCCTTCCTTCCTTCCTTCCTTCCTTCCTTCCTTCCTTCCTTCCTTCCTTCCTTCCTTCCCTCCTTCCTTCTTTCCTTCCCCTTTTTATTTTCTGTCTCTATAGACTCTCAATTTATTCCTTAAATCTTGTCTGTCTTTTTACCAGGATTACATAATCATGATTATTTGGGTTTTGTAGGAAATTTTGAAAGTCTTCCAATTTTTGTTCTTTTTTCAAGACTGTTTTGTCTTTAGGGTCCCGTGCAATTGATATATTATTATGATAATGATGATCACTGTTATTATTAGCATATATTTATTATACATAATGAATTTCATTGTGACATTTTCATGCATTTTAATCATATGCACTCCCATTACTCTCTCTTGTCCCTTCTAACTCCTGCTAGTTCCCTTCCTTTTCCCAGTCAGCCCCCCTTGTACTTTGGTGTCTTTTTTATGATGTAATGAATGTCACTAGGGTTGTTTACAAGATCATGGGCACCTGACCAATGGCTACACCACAGAAGTAAATAATCTCTCCCACATCAACCATTAATCAGCAGGGAGAAGTGGAGCATCATGAACTTTTCCCTGCTCCATGACAGATGTAAGACAGATGTTGATGGGCCCTGTTTTGTACAGATCTTGTGCAAATGATCACAGGTGCTATGCACTCAAGAGTGCAATGGCCATATTAGGCCCATAACTCAGCATCCACAGTATTCTCCCCCTTTCTGCCTCTTCTTCTCTTCCCTGAGCCTTGGAGGGGTGACATAGATGTCCTATTTATGGCTGAACATTCAACTGTCACTTATTTTCTTCACTTTGACCAGCTATATGAGCCTCTGCAGCTACAGCTGCCCACTGCAAAAAGAAGTTTCTCTGACCAAAGCTTACAGCAGCACTAATTTATGGACATAAACATAATTAGAAGGCAATTTTGTGAGCATATAATAGCCATTTAGCAAAATAATAGCAACTTGTCCACTGATGCCTATCTTCTCCAACTATAGGTTTTTTGACCAAATTTACAGAACTAGATGTGAAATTCCCTTCTGTAGCGCAGGCCTAAAATACATCAGAAAGCGTAACAGATTCACAGCTGTTGCACTAGTAGGCCCAGTTGGTAGTGTTGTATGCAGAGTCCACAGCTGAGTAACACTTTTCTCTTCAAGCATCTGACATCTTCCAACACAATGAAGGCTAGCCAGCAAGGAGGAAGCTTCCAGCCTAGTTCAACCTTGATTTCTCTATGTCCTGACTGGAGGGGGTGTTGTGTTTTTAGCAATAGGATCTTACCCTATAGTTCTGGTAGGCAACCAACAGCAGTGGCAATTGCCTATATTGTTTGGAGGACCTCAGGGCAACCAGCAAGCAACTCATAGGGCGGGGTTTATCACTCCTGGCCCTGGAATTTAATAACGTGGCTTCTGGGAGCAATCCTGTCCACTCACACAGAATATTTCCATTCACACTTATTTTTCAAATTGACTTATCAAGGATCATATTTCCCTATGTTTTTTTTAATTTTCTTTTTGTTATTTTTATTTTATTTCATGTGTATAAGTGTATTGCCTGAATGTATATAAGTGCCTGTGGCGGTCAGAAGAGGGTGTCAGATCCCCTGGAACTGGAGTTATGAAAAGTTGTTAGCTACCATGTGGGTGCTGGGAACTGAACCCGGGTCCTCTGCAAGAGCAGTCAGTGTTCTTAACCACTGAGCCATCTCTCCAGCTCCCTTATGTCTCTTTCATACATCGTTAGTTTTGATCGGCCTCCCCCACCTCTTTCTCTCCTCCATCTTCACATAGTACTATTCACATAACCAAGCTATGGAACCTGCCTACATATCCATAAACAGATAAATGGATTTTAAAATGTATACATACGCAATGGAATTTTTTCAGCCATAAAGAAAAATAAAGCTGTTTCACTGTGCAGGAAAATAGGTGAAACTAAAGATCATATTAAGAAAAATAAGCCAGACTCAGAAATACAAACATCATGTTTGTTCTTATATACAGAATCTAGATTTCATATATAAATATATATATGATAAGAAATTGGTAAGAGGTAGTGAAGAAGAGAAGATAGTGAAGGAGAATAAAGAAAAGCAAGTATTGCATGCTCTCTTTACATGGGAAATCTGGAGATAGATACATTTTTTTTTTCAGGGAGGAATGGCACCAGTGAGAAGAGAAAATGGGGACGAGGGAGCAAGGGAGGCAACTACGAGTGGGTTACAATGACGTACATGTATGAAAATGTCATAAACTCGTTATTTTGTATGCTTACTAAAAATTAATTTAAAAATTGTTATATATGAGGAAGGATTTTTAAAAATCCTCTTGAATACTTGGTTATCTGCAAAGAGAAAAGTTTGAGAGAAAATGGAAGCTGAGATACTGAAAGAAAAACATGGATTGAACATTCTTTGACTGAAGAGAAGGAAAACCACAAGGCGATAAGAGTGTGAATCACATGCCTTAAAGAATGTGTTCAGCAGACAGAAAGCTTGCAATTCTTGTCAATAATTTGAATGCACATCTTCTGGAAATAAGCATGGAGCAGACAAGATCCGTAAATGCTGGTAAACACAATGAAGTCTTACGCTGAATCTGAGGCTAGGCCATTGTCTCCCAAGAAATAAAGCACTGCTGTGTGCAGAGCTGAGATTGCCGACAGTTTTCCTTGGACGTTTTTCCAGACTATGCCATCTTCTGGGGTACACCACATCAGCTGACGTTGCACACATGCACTCATTCAGTATCTCATGCTTCTGTTCCTATCCAGTCAGGAAAATACCAGCAGATGCAGGTGTTTGATAGGGAAGGCATTTACTTTAGGCAATAGGTTACAGAATTAGGAGCTAGAATAAAACAAGGAATATTGGGTTATCCAAGAACTTCTATTTCACTGAACTGCTGTATACTTAGACCTTGAAGAGAAAAAAAGACCATTTTACCCAAGCCCATGCTCCTGCCACCACCAGACACTCTTGCTTCTATGTTACTGACAAAACTGCTGATATTACTCTTGTCAGCACTGCTGCGTTCCCATAGTTGTCACCAAGGTGGGTGCTGCTGTTCCTGTCACTAACACAGATGCAAGCAGAAGTTAGGGAAAAAGCAAAGTGACAACAGCAAAAACCAGCTCTGTTCCTCCAGTCCTCCATGTCCTTCCTTCCATAGATGCCACCTAGTAAGGGACCGTGGGAAATGCATTTTGCAGTTTCCCTACTGCTGCAGTAAAAAGGGGGTGTGGTAGGCTGATCATGAAACAATAGCTGACACCATCCAACATGCATCAGCAAGAATATAAGAAGAAAGTCTGGTCTGAGATCTAAGAGGGCAGGCTGAAGGACTTGGAAATACAGTCAATTTTTGCCCATGTTACTAAAGATTGAAATTTTATATGAGAAAATAAGAGATTACTGATTGCCTGTATAGATGGTTTCCAAGAATGAGCCATAAATATTTTGCACATTATCATAAGACTTAAGAATGATGAAATATT
This sequence comes from Nannospalax galili, assembly GCF_000622305.1. Classification (NCBI taxonomy): domain Eukaryota; kingdom Metazoa; phylum Chordata; class Mammalia; order Rodentia; family Spalacidae; genus Nannospalax; species Nannospalax galili. The sequence goes on from NW_008356676.1 coordinate 1,231,468, forward strand.
ATAAAGCCTCAATTTGGGAAAAAAAAAATAAAGAGTGGGTTCCCAGAAACTAAATCAACATTTCAATAGGATTAAAGCTAACTACAGAAACAATTTTTGAGAAGGGATACAGTGTTGACACCCACACAAAAAGGTCAGCTAAACCAAAACCCCTGAGATCTAAATACAAGGATTTATGGAGCTATTACAGATGCTAGCCAGGAAAGAAGGGGGCTGATTCCCACAGTGCACCTGGAGCAAGACAAGGTTGCAGTTAGGAGACTGTCTGCTGGGTCTAGACACAAATATGAAGTGCTCAACAGAAGTTGTTTACAAGGAGCTACTACATTGGCCGTCGAGAATTGAGAAGATCAATGGATGACAGGAAGCAGGGACAGCTTTCAGATAGGAGACCAGTTTGAAAGACGAACAGTGTTGCCTCCGGATTGCCTGGGGCTGTGTGTACAGTGTGCGGTGTCTCTATCGCCTCATGGTAGAATTTGCGTTAATGTTGAACATAATTCAATAATGTGAATGGTCTTTTTGTTGTTTGGGGACCTGGTGCTCTTCTTCATTTTCTCCTTTTCTTTCTTTCCTTTTTTTTTTTTTTTTCGGTGCTGGGGATTGAACACAGGCTCTTGGGTATACTAGGAAAGTACTGCCCCCCTGAGCCATGCCCATAGCACAAATTTTTCTTTTTATTCTGCTTTTATTTATTTATTTTTTTTGGAGACAGGGTCTTATGTAGTCCAGGTTGGCCTTGAACTCGATATGTAGCAGAAACTAACCCTGAGCACCTGATAATGCTGCCTCTCCTCAAGTTCTGG
>NW_008356676.1:1235447-1237334 GCF_000622305.1 Nannospalax galili
GCCAAGTCTCTGACCCTCAGGGGGATATCCAAGATCCAGTATGTAGTAGCTTGTGTCATGAAAATGAAAAAAAACACTCTCCTAGCATATTCTAATTTTCAAAGAAGCAAACTGAATAAAAATAGTGTTTAATATACAATAATGAATCATCAATACAACTTTTCAAAACTTTAAAAAATAATGCTGACAGTTACATTATTTAAACAAAATCATTTTATTTTGATGTTGTTGTTGTTAAAGGGAGTAAGATTCTGGAACCCTTAGATATTATAGACTGTTGTTCCTATATTTAACTAGGTGCTTTGTGAAGCTCTCACAGACAGATAAATATAATTTAAAACTTGCTTAAGGAGGCTGAAGAGATGGCTCATCAGATAAGAGTGTGTACTGTTCTTGCAGAAGACCCAAATTTGGTACCCAGCACCCATATAAGATGATGGCTCATGTCTGCCTGTAACTCCATGTCTGCCTGTAACCTGTATCTGACAACTCTGGTCTCCGTGATGCATAGACACACACACCACTCCTAACTGAAAAAATGTGAATGACTAACAGATCACTGACAGCAGGCTTTGGTGGCACGCCCTGATCTTTTCCAGTTTTGTCAAGGTCCTGAATGAAGACACGGTAGGCAAGTTCATCATACTTTTATATGACAGAAATCTAGATGAGATGGCAATGGTGATAAAAAAGATACCAAAAGACCTTGACCAGTTATAAAGATAGCTGTAACTAATGGAATGAAATTTAATAAACAATTGAATGAACACAAAAAAACAACATGGAGTTTAGAATTTCAGGCACAAGGGAAGAAAATTCAGAATGAGTTGGTGAGGCTGGGATTTGTAGGTGTATAGGCTGTATCAAAAGAAGTATAGTTTATAAAAGCTGGGAGAAGCTGGGACTGCCTTAGTATGCTATATACTGTAGTGCTGTGCCCAGTCAAAGGACACATGTACATTGTACATGGGGCTAAAACAGGAGTGTCACATCACTGCCAACCTGGGAAAGACCAACAGCAGAAGGGCTTCAACATGGGCAAGATGCTGCAAAAAGAGTCAAAGGGCGGATACATTTCAGAGCTACTAGGCTTATTCTCTATATCCTTAAAATATTAAAATCAGTAAGTAGACACTGGGGCTGGAGAGATGGCTCAGCAGTTAAGAGCACTGGCTGATTTTCACTTGGGTTCCATTCCCAGCACTCACATCATAGCAGCCAAGAACCTTCCTTAACTCCAGTTCCAGGGGATTCAACACCCTCCTGTGGCCTCTGTGTACATTGTACTACATGCACGTGGTGCACTTACATACATGCAAGCAAAATGCACACATAAAATAAAAATAAATAAGTAAGTGAAAATTAAAAAATAAGTAGAAGTTTCAGGACTACAAATTTCTGATGTAGTGAACAAACTCAGGAAGGAAAATTTCTATTTTAAGAAGTCTAACGAAAACAGAGTCACTTGATGATAATACTATACAGGGTATTTAAGTATTGCATTGTAGTACTGACCCTAAGATCCTATTATTCTAAGAACCCTATACCAGCCAGCATGTACTATCTCATTAGCACCCCTTCTGCACCATGGGCTTTTCCAGACACTGTCCATCTTTCTCTCCATAATCAGCATTTTAAGCTTTGATAGAAACCATGAACCTTGCCAGTTCTTTCCTGACTGCTGCGTACTGTGCACCATTCTAGGCCCTTTATGGGCATAAGGTCATTTAAGTCCCTAACAGTACTATGAATTATATAATACTAACATCTTCATTATTTCTGTGAAAAATCATGGAGTTAAATAAGCCACATATTGTGGACTTAGTATTTATATCCTTCTCAAATGCACATGTTAAAACCCCAAACTTCAACACAATGGTATTTGGA
>NW_008356676.1:1237979-1240411 GCF_000622305.1 Nannospalax galili
GTGCATTAGCTTTCCATCGGTGTGACTGAGTTAACACAGAAGTTTGTTTTGGCTTACAGTCTCAGAGATTTATTTGGCTTTATTGCTTTGGGCCTGTGCTTGGGCAGTGCATTATGGCAGGAGCATGTGACAGAGGAGATTGGTTCATCTCATGACAGCCAGTAATAAAGCAAGACAGGAAGAGGCCAGGGGCCCCACAACCTCTTTGAAAGGCATGCCCACCGTGACCCCACTTCCTTCCACTAGGTGGTACCTACTGGAGGCTTTACCACTTCCCAATAGTGGCACAGTGGCATGGGTTGATAACCCAATGTTCAACACTTGACACTTCAAAGGGCCAATTCAAAGGGCCAAGTCTCTGACCCTCGGGGGGATATCCAAGATCCAGTATGTAGTAGCTTGTGTCATGAAAATGAAAAACAAACAAACAAACAAACAAAAAAACCTTAAATTTAAGTAGCTTCGAATTTCAATATTGACCTGCCTCAGTTATCATACATTTAGCTGCAGATAAGAAGAGATGTCAAATCACAGCTTAAATAGATGGGGATTATTTATTTTTGTCACTTTAGAAGAAATTAAAGGATATGGTTGGTGGAATAGGCTCACTAATTAGAGCTAATATCAGTGACTCTCTTGACCTTTTCCTTGTGGCATTCAGCTGGCACTTCGTTAAAACTCAGGATGTGGCACTGAGCAGAGTCATCTTCATGTCTTTTCCTTATTAGAGAGAAAAACTACATTCTAGAAGCTTCCTAGCCAATTTTACCTGGTATACATAGGCAACTGTATTAGTCAGTCATTTGCCAATGCTACTGAACAAATAAACATAAGATCATGTTGGGGACCTATGATGATGTGTGATTGTCTCTCTGCTGTCTGGAGGTCAACTGAGATGGCTGTGCTTTATTTAGGTTGCAAGCTGTCAGGCCAGCTTCTCCTTTTAACTTGTTCATAGAAGACCTGGACTACCTGGTCCAGACCTTTGCATGGTAGAGGTCAGTGGCTCTCTGAGGAGCAAGCCTAGGCATGTACTTGGCACACTCTTACTTCTGGTGACATGCCAAGTTCAAAGTCAATGAAACAGAAAAGGACACTCTCCATGTAAAGACCATAAGAAGGTATGAATATTTGATGAGTGTAACTAAATCTGCCACAAAAGGCCTGGATTTAGGCCAACTCCTAGAGCAGAGGCCAGGTTGACCTTTGTGAAAGTTGAGAGTTATTTACCCAAACTTAAGCAAACACAGAGGCCTGTTAACGGGGAGGAAAGGGATAAATGGCTTTCTGACTAGCCAGGAAGAGCATCAACAGTGTCTTCTACATGTAGAGATCTGATCTATCCACACCTTTAAATATAATAGCAGCAGAATGTAGCCTATTTAAGCAGATAATTGTCTTTTTTTTTCCCTGCTTTGTGCCTCAAGAAACAGGAAAGAAAATGAGAAAGGAACTATCATTTATTATGTGTCTAGTACATGCCACAAACTGTGCTAGGAGCTGAAGATAAACTATTTTATTTATTCATAACCCTTTGAGATAAATATTATTATTATGGTTTTATGGAGGAAAAAAATGAAGACTTCGGGAAGTAACTTGACAATTTATATACATCATGTAGGGTAGAGTAGGAATTTATGTCCAAGTTTATATGGCACCAAGACACTTATTCTTTCTGCTATGCCATGTTGCCTTTATCACGTTTTGTTCAATTTGTTTAACAGTTATTTCTAGAATATTTGTTGCAGTTTGCTTTCTGTTGCTGTGATAAAACACCAACCAAAACTAACTTGGGGAGGAAAGAGTTTATTCAGTTTACAGGTTACAGTGAAGGGAAACCAAGGCAGGAACTCAATGCAGGAGCTTGAAGCAGAAACCACAGAGGGAACATTGCTTACTGGCTTGCTCAGCTACCCTTTTTACACAGCCTACACCCACCTGCTGAGGGCTGGCACAGCCCACAGTGGGTTGGGCCCTTCTACATCAATTAGCAATTAAGAGACTGTCTCACAGACATGGCTACAGGCCAGTCAGATCTGGGAAATTCTTCATTTGTGGTTCCCTCTTTGTGGTCACCGCCAGCGGTGGCCGCTCCTCCGTTCTCATGGGCACCGCTCCTTTGTTCTCACAGGCATTGAGACTGCTCCTTCACTTGCCCTGGGCTGAGGCCTCTCTTCTGCCTGCCCTGGGCTGAGGCCACTCTTCTGCTCACCCTGGGCTGAGGCTGCTCTTCTGCCTGCCCTGGGCTGAGGCTTCTCTTCTGCTCACCCGATGCCACCTTCTGTAGTCCCTGCTTCTGCCTGGTCCAGGACCCCAGGGCTGGTGAGGAGACTGTGTCAGCGGGGCCACATTCAGACACAGGAGACCAGGTTCAGTGACACAGATCTGGTTTATTGTAGGAAGGCACAAGCTTATGTAAGGGTAGTGGTCCA